>NC_090446.1:391722901-392033552 GCF_031143425.1 Pleurodeles waltl
TATATATATATATATATATATATATATATATATATATATATATATATATATATCCAAAAGTGCCTTTGAAGTGGAGGAAACTTCAAAGAGTGGTTTTAAAATGCACAAGATTTCCTTTGAACCCAGCCATGTCTGCCAGGAGCCCTATGGGGTGTTATCAGTACTTTTTGTGAGTGTAGGCCACTGTAGGAGAGAATTCCTCCACCCTTCCTGCCCAGAGAAACCCATCTGTATGCAGATGCAGCCGAGTGTCCTCTGTTTGTGCCTGTCTGGGATAAATACACAAAGGAAGAGGTCAACCAGTACAGACCAAACGTGGATTGGAGACAGGCTGTAAGGCACAGATGGCAATATGTGCAGAGAAATGCCTACTTTCTAAAAGTGTCATTTCGGAAAAAGTAATGTAAAATCAAAATTCACCAGTAAATAGGATTTCTTACTACCATTCTACCCATAACAAATATGACAAGTCTATTCCTCTCAGATCAGAAATTACCACTTAAAAGCATATAAGGGAATCTCTAATGATGGCCTATGAGAAGAGCAGGCTTCACAGTACTGAAAAACAACTTTGGGAGTACATGTCCTGCCTTTTATGTACATAGCACCCTGCCCTATGGGTTACCTAGCGCCTACCTTAGGGGTGAATTATATGGGGAAAAGGGTAATTTAAGGCTTCCCAAGTAGTTTAAAATGCCGACCTGAGTTTTAAATGCAGACCTGAGACATAGGTAAGGGGCTACTTATGTGGGTGGCACAATCAGTTCTGCAGGCCCGCTCATAGCATTTAATATATAGGCTCTGGGCACCTTTAGTGCGCTTTACTAGGAACTTACAGGTAACTTAAATATGCCAATTGGTTATGAGCCAATGTCACCCTGTTTAGGGGAGAGAGCACAAGCACTTTATCACTGACCAGCAGTGGTAAAATGTGCAGAGTCCTAAAGCCAGCAAAAAGGAGATCAGAAAAATGGAGGGAGCCAGGCAAAATGTTGGAGAAAGTCCACCCTACGGTTGTCAGGTCTAACAGCTGGCCTGACCTGGTTGGACATATTGTGATGGACTGTAACCAGAAAAAGTGGAGTACAGGGTGTGTATCTGCAACAAGTCATTTTGACCAGACAAGCGCCCAAGTATGAAGCAGGAATGCAAACTGTGCTTGCGTTATTTTATTGCCATTTTCCAGCAGAAGGGTAGTACATGGGTAATACATGTAATAGTTTTCAATGAGGTGTTGCATCACTAGTTTAATTCAGAGAAAAGTGATATTACCATACAGAGAGTCAGTCCTCCCATATCCTACCTTCGCTACGTACTTTTTAGATCTTGGTCAGAGTAATATACCATGCTATCTCTGTATTTATTTAACATGGTGTACTATTTAGCTTTGACAGAATTGTACAAAAACACTGTGCTTAAGTGATAGACTGGAGAGGGAAAAGGACATCAACCCATTCAGTGGCTTAATTGTGCTATTGGTAACTAGTGGCTTAACTGCACTATGTTCAACTCCCGGCTTACCCACATAATGAAATTGTCTGACCTCAATCAAATCATTTTACTTAACTGTGCCTAATTGACTTATATGTCGCTTTTGAGAGCACCTTCAAATGATCCAGTTTGAGATGGGCCCTATACAAAAAAAGCTTTTGTATATGCTTTAGTCGCCTGTAATGTTGCTCCACCTATGACAGCAATATTGGCCATGATGTAAAAGGCACCTAACATTTACTTCACCAGCGGCAGATCTTCAAACTAAGATCATACTAGAAAGGCCTGCAGGATCGGAAGGGCAAAGTACTCATCCCTACAGACCTGACTCTCTAGGCAGTAGTGTGTGGTAAATGTGTGCAGAGATGCCCACATTGCTGCCTGACAGATGTCAAGGCCTGGAAATCCGCATGCTAATGCAGTGGTCGCACCTGTAGCTCTTGAAGAATGAGCACACAAACCTTCAGGTGGTTGCTTCTTGGCCAGTGCACAGCAGATTTTAATGCATAGTAAGGTCCATCAGGATATGGTTTGCTTCTACACTGCCCGACCTTTCTTCGTACCCACATAACCGAGAAGAGTACAATCAAGGTAGAATGCCACTGCTTTTTGGGGGTCCAGGTGGTGGAGTATCTCCTCTTCTTTAGAAGGATGTGGAGGTTTGTAAAAAGTAGGCAAAATGATGGACTGGCCTATATGAAAGAGCGTGACCACTTTTTGCAGAATGGAAGCCCTAGTGCGAAGCATTACTTTATCAGGATAAATGTAAAGGTACAGTGACACAGATGACAATGCCTGCAGCTCACTTAACCTTGTGTGCAGAGGTAATGGCCACAAAAAAGGCTGTTTTCAAGGTGAGAAACCTGAGAGGAAAATTGTGGAGAGGCTCAAAAGAAGCGTACAATAGGATTATCAAAACCAAATTTGAATCCCACTGGGGCATAATGAATGGGGATGGAAGAAACACATGAGTAAAACCTTTAAGGAACTTAGCAACAATAGGAGACTTAAACAAAGAAGGTTGATCAGGCAACCTCAAGAATGTAGAAATAGCAGATAAATAACCTTTGACCTTTTGAGAGTGCCCATAGCACAGCCCCACTGGGCCAAAGAAAGGATAAACAATAGGATCTCAGAAAGAGGGGCAGGAAAGAAGTCAACAGATTTGTCTGTGCACTATGCCACAAATTTATTCCAATAACAGGCATATACCGTTTTGGTGGAGGAAAATCTGGCTGTCAAGATTACATTACAGACTTTGGAAGGAAGGTCAAAAGCTGTCAACTGTCACCGCTCAATCTCCATGCAAGAAGGCTGAGACTGGACAGGTTTGAGTGGAGAACCCTCCCCTGCTGCTGCAACAGAAGATCCTCCCGAAGGGGCAGTCTGAATCGGAGGAACGATGGCCATGCTCAGTAGCTCAGGATACCAGACTCTATATGCCCAGTCCAGAGCCTCAAGATTGACTTGGGGCCTGGTTGTTCTTGATTTTCTTGAGAAATCTGGGGACAAGTGGTATGGGTGAGAAAGCGCACAGGAGACCTGAGATCCACTCGAGACAAAAAGCTTTGTCGAGCGATTGCTGCCTTAGACACCCAATACTGCTGACATTGCACATTCTCTGTAGAGGCAAACCGAACTAACCAAGGCTCTCCCCACTGCTGAAACATACCTTTTGGTACCTCTGGATGGAGGCGCTATTCATGATTAATTAAGCATTGTCGCCTGAGTTAATCAACCCTGGTGTCCAGAGAACCTGTAATATCGAAATATTGAAAAAGGGGTGCACTGTTCCATAAGAAAGAGACCATGCAGGATTAGGCTAACTACCTTCCCTGAAATATAGAGTGTGACGGTACATTATTTCCAGTAACACTCTTATATTTATTGTTTTTAATCTTGGCCTGAACCCAATTTCTATCACATTAAAATAATGGCTCAGGTTCAGAGCTAATTTTAAGATTTTTCTGTCTTATTCTACACTCTCCTTTCCTCACTCAGTTTTGTTCCCAGACCCGCGTTGCTAGCGAATTTCCAATGGTTGAGTGCCACCCAGAATGTTGGGAGGCCCGCCAGGCATTGCAGTGCCAGTCTGGTGAGGAGCGAGCCCGATGATGATGCCTGTCACCCTAGTGGGTGCTTGAGGGCCCTCCTGAGATTACTCAGTATTGATTCGCCAATTCCTTATTCGATTAGTTTTCTTGTTTCCCCCTTTTTCTTATGGAACAGTGCACCCCTTTTTCGATATTACAGGTTTAGTTTGGGAGATCGTGCACTGGACCAATAATCTCCCAGTCCCTACCTTGTATTTATAGAGTCCAGAGAACCTGCCAGATGTTGAACCTCCAGGGATATGCCCTGTTGTTCCAGTCATGTCCAGAGGCGCAGAGCCCCCTGACAAAGAGTCCCTGACGCCACCCGGCCTGCTTGTTGCAGTACCACATGGCAGTGGTGTTGCTCGTGAACACTAGTACTACTCTTCTCTTGAGAGAAGGAAAAAATGCTGTCAGTGCAAGCCTCAACACCCATAGCTCCAAAAGACCGCACCAGCCTAGGAGTGATGCATCTGTTACTACTGTGAGCTCTGGTTGGGGAAGGGAGAGGGATCTGCCTCTGACCTAATTGTGGTTTGTTAGCAA
Organism: Pleurodeles waltl; assembly: GCF_031143425.1. Lineage (NCBI taxonomy): Eukaryota > Metazoa > Chordata > Amphibia > Caudata > Salamandridae > Pleurodeles > Pleurodeles waltl. Next base: position 391,727,032 of record NC_090446.1, read on the forward strand.
CCACTGCAGATCTCGTGCATTTCCCTCTGAGATCTTGTCAATGTCGGAGAGATTCCCCTGATGCTGCGCCCACTGGAGCTTCAGGTCCCACTGCAGAGCCCACATATGGTATCTGGCACAATTCACCAACAGGATACAGGAGGCCATGAGGCACAGCAGCCTCAGAGTCAGTCATTGTCACTGAAATCCAGGATAGAGGCTGAAACATCGTATCATAACCTGAATATCCTGGACTCGCCGCTCAGGGGATAAGCCCAAAACTGCACTGTGTCCAAAACAGCTCTGATGAAAAGGAGCATCTGAGACGAAAGTCAGTTGTGTACTTTCATAGTTAATCCCAGCGAATGCAGAAGGTCTGCCGTAGTCTGGAGGTGGGAGACGATAGCCTGGGGCAATCTCACCTTCAACAGCGAGTCATCGAGGTAGGGGAAGACTGAATCTTCTGACCTGCGCAGGTGAGCTGCGACCACCGCCATTACCTTGGTAAACACCAGAGGGACTATGGTAAGACCAAAGTTGAGCACAGTGAATGAAAGTGCTCGTGGCCCACCGTGAATGGCAAGTAACGTCTATGGGCAGGAAGGATGGGAATATGGAAATAAGCGTTCTGCAAGTCCAACGCTACCATCCTGTCCCCCGTGTCCAGGTCAGATAAAACCTAAGCAAGAGTGAGCATTTTGAACTTCTCCTTCCTGAGGAATCTATTGAGACCGCTGGTCTAGGACAGTATGGTGGCCCTTGTCCTTTCTGGGTACCAGAAAGTAGCAGAAAGAGCAACCATGACCTACATCTTCCACAGGAACCCTCTTTATGGCTCCCTTGACCAAGAGAGCCATAACTTTCTCCTGGATGGAGGGGTGTTCTTGGAGGGGAGGGATTAGCCCCTTCGGACTATTGGCAAAACCCACCTGTCTAACGTGATGGACTGCCAACAGAGCAGGTGGCTGGAGAGGAACGGATGCAGTTGGGCACCCCTTCTGTAGCCACAAAAGGGGCATAAAGCAGACTGAGGGAGAAGAGGGGCTGCCATGAGGCCCAAGGACCTGGCTGTAGCACGAGAATCCTTGAAGCGTTCATGCGATGGGTTTGCTTTTTCTCCGAAGAGAGAAGGTGCCATCAAAGGGCATGTCCATAAGACTGGCTTGGACATCCCCAAAAAAGCCAGATGTCCACAACCTGACTTGGTGCCTAAGGGCAACTGTTGATGCAACCGTTCTGCCTAGTGAGTCTGTTGTGTTCAGTCCACATTGGATCGTGAACTTTGCTGCATCTCTCCTATCAGCAACTGCTTATTAGAGTACATCCCGGGCCACCTCCAGGACCTGTTGCAGCACTTGAGCAACCGTATCCCACAGGGTGTGGGAATAACGGCCCAAAAGGCATGCAGTGTTCACAGACCACAATGCCAGGCTGGTGGAAGAAAACATCTTCTTCCCAAGTGTGTCCAGCCTCTTGGATTCCCTAACCGGGGGTCCAGAAGGGAATGCGCAATGGGAGGGAGAGGCTTGGACAAACAATCTCTGAGGGTTGGGGTGTTGCGCACGGAAACGTGGGTTGCCCAGAGCAGGGCAATATCGGTGGGCAATTGTCCTGTTCACAGGAGCACCTGTACTAGGTTTGGACCTGGTACCCATTAAGACATCTGTAAGGGCTTCATTGAAGGAGAGCAAATGTTCGGAGGATGAAGCTCCAGGCTGAAGCACCTCTGTCAGGAGGAGGTTAGTCCTGACTGCCACCGTAGGCAGCTCAAGGCCCAGGATCTCAGCTGCTCTTCACACCACCATAGAATATGAAGCACCCTCCTCCATAGCCATGGTAGGAGAAGAAAGCATGCCAATATCTGTGGAGGTGTCTAGTCCACTGGCTCAACCCATGTCCTTACCCAAGTCCATAGGGTCTTGGAGCTGGTATTCCAAAGGTTCCAGCGACCCCTCCCATTCCTCACCATACCCTAGTCCACAAGAAATAGGCTCAGGATTTGACATAGGAGGCATGGCTCCTGTTGGCACAGGAGTCTGCGTAGTATGATGTCCATCTGACTCCGTGTCAGAGTCAGCAATGAGAGTGTGGAAGATGCCGCCACGGGGCATGGGTGGTGCTGGGAGTGTCAGCGGTGGGGAAGGTTGGGATGGTACAACCAAAGCCATCCCAGGTCCAAGCATGGATCGATCCATGGGTGCCCCTTGAAATTCGAGGCTGAAGCCATCGGTACAGAACCCGAAGGGGCCCCTTCCAACTGTGCTAGACCTGAAGGCGCTCCAGCAGTGTCACACTGCCCAAAAATGAGGTGTATGTGCTGGAAAATGGGTTATTGGTAAGGGCAGGTAGGTACCTACACTTAGCAATAGGCCACTAACCTCCACTTAGGTCTCAGTAAATTAAACCCAGCTCAACCCTTGGTAGCTTGGCAACGAGCGACGAGGCTTAACTTAGGAGACAGAGTGTAAAGCATTCAAATATCACAAAACAGTAATTAAATAAAACACAGGAAACAGTTTAAAAAGCCAAAACCAATTTATAACATTAGATTATAATTTTATCTTTAAAATGACACAAAAACGAATAAAATCAGATAAGGGGAACCGGAGATATGAATTTTTAAAGAATTATTGTTTTCTAGCGCCTAGAAACAAAAAGCGCCAATCTGGTCATCTGGTCGCACCTTGACCGGGGCAAAGTCAAAGTTTAAGGCCGACCGCGATGGAGCCCGGCTCGGCTACAGCCCGTGGGAGGCCTTGGTTAAAAGTTTACCTTCGGACTTAGTCATTTTTCTGAAGATTTTCTTCAGCGGGATGAACCTGCCAGTCCAATCCGACCTCCTGGAACTCAGATACCCATCGCGGGAGACCTCGGTAGAGATTTTTACCTTCGGACTTAGTCGTTTTTTCGAGGTGAAAATCCTTTGACCCAGGCAAACCTGGATCTTGATCCGACGTCCTTGGAGCCCTCCTCAGATACGCTGGCTGGGAGGTCCCGATCAACTTCCTACGTTCAGACTTTGGGGGTTATTCTAACTTTGGAGGAGGTGTTAATCCGTCCCAAAAGTGACGGAAAAGTGACGGATTTACCACCAGCCGTATTACGAGTCCATTATATCCTATGGAACTCGTAATACGGCTGGTGGTATATCCGTCACTTTACCGTCACTTTTGGGACGGATTAACACTCCTCCAAAGTTAGAATAACCCCCTTAGTCTCTTCTTTTGGAGATTTTCTTCACCTGGACGAACCTGCAAGTCCGGCCGGGTCACGGTTGAGGCAAGCCGGCTAGAGTTGGTCCCTCTATACAGCTTTTTTTTCAAAAGTTCTCCAAACTTCTGGATCTTCTTCCAGATGTTCTTTTAAGGTTCTTTTGGGGTCCACAGCTCACCCCAAGGTTCCAGAAGCTCTGAGATTATCCTTGGGGGTGTAAACTACAACTCCCAGAATGCACCTGGCGCAAACTCCTTTTTGGCCACTGGACAGTGGTCAGCTGGTTGGTTTCTTCAGGAGTTGGTGGAGGGGACTCTGGTTAGCAATTTTTCACCTGTAGCAAACAGGGAGTCCCTCCTTGAACCAGTTGAAGCCAGACAAAGTCCTTCTGGTGGTGAAGCCCAAGTGTGCAGCTGGTGCAGTCCTTCAGAGTGCAGGGTCCAGGTGCAGGCCAGGGGTCCAGCAGTGTAGTCCTTCTTCTTCTGTAGTTCTTCCTGGTAGGGATCTGGTAGGGAACTGAGGTGTGGGTGCAGGTCTGCCAGTTTTATCCCTGCTTCTGGGTGAAAACCAGGGGGGTCCTGGTTCTCCAATTAGGGGCAGGGTCCTTCCCTCTGTGATGACCACTTCCTGGGAAGTGTGGCAAAAATCAATCCCAGGGAGCAACATTCCTCAAAAATCCATCATGGCTGAAAGTGATTTTTGGATGTTACATCTGGCTGAGCCCGCCAACTGGTGTGGCTAAAAATCCTAAACATACCCCTCTTCTGCCCTCTCCTAATTTAATCAAGGGGGCACCTAATGGTCTGGGCTTGCATGATGTGGGGGTGTTGCTGGGTTGCTCCAAATGTCCTTCTCTGCCTTTGAAGACCAGTTTGGCAGCCCTCCCCCTTCCTGCCTCACCATCTGCTGAGGGGAGATCTCCTCCCACAGGCACATCTCTTTGTGTGAAGCCAGACCACTCCACACCTCATCAAGGCGGCCTGGCCAGGCTGCCAGAGGCTGGCCAATCAGAGCACAGCAGCAAAAACACAGCAGGGCTGAAGTAGGCAACTTTTCAGGTAAAGTTTAAAACTCTTTACCTGAACAAGTTATATTAAATTCAACAACTGGAAGTTGTGGGATTTATTATAACAATTAATTTGATACCAAACTTCTTGTATCTGGTACTTAAGGGGACTGTTAAAATTAAAATAAAGTCTCCCCATTCTAGCCTATGGAGGCCATTCACTACAATGAGGGAAAAACGAATTTGGCTGTTTTTACCTCACCAGGGCTTATAAAACTATTTTTATAAGATCCCTGCTTATAGTTACATGTCACCCAGCCCTAGGGGCACATAGGGCACACCTTAGGGGTAACTTATATGTAAAAATAAGGTAGTTTAAGACTTTGGAACTACTTTTAATTCCAAAGTCGAATTTGCATATGACTTTAATTTAAAAGCAGCCAGCAAGGCAGGCCTGCCTTTAAAATGACACTGGGCACCTCAGCAGTGCACCTATGGGTGCACTACCTATGCTGGGGTCCCTAAACCTCCATGCCCTACCATATACTAGGGACTTGTAGGTAGGTTGACTTAGCCAATTATAATTAGCCTAATTTGCATACTGATTTTACACAGAGCACAGGCCCTGGCACTGGTTAGCAGTACCCAGGGCACCATCAGAGTCAGAAAAACACCAGCAAAAAGTGGAAAATGGGGGCAAAATGTTAGGGGGCCTCTGCAGTCAGTCCTGTTCTCTCACAGTATGTCATCATAAAATTCCTTTAGCAGGGCAGGGGTTGCTTCAGCTCTCAGAAACTTGGGGGGTTGCAATCTCTGCCCAGATGAAGGCTTCACAGATGGAAGCCTATAACGATGATGTTCCCTCGTCTTGTCGGCAGACGGACGAGATGAAGTCAAAGAACATTTTGCTTTCTTAGAAGTCTTCTTATGCCTCGACTTACCTGATCGTCCAGAGGGCTGGGAGTGGGATAACTACAATGGAGGACTCTGCAACCACTCCCAGGACCTTCCTCTCGACTGGAACTTCAACTTGCACGCAGTCAATGACAACAATGGAGGACTCTGCAACCACTAACAGGACCTTCCTCTTGACTGAGACCTTGTCTTGCGCAAAGTTGATCGCCAGGCCACCATCAGCTTCAGGGACAGCACCCTCAAAGCCTGCGGATGCACGGCCTGACACTTGGAGCATCACCTCAGGTCATAGTCACACTCCAAACATCAAAGGCACACGAGGTGCGTACATCACCCAATGACAGGATTCACAAGACTTGAACCTGATCTTCCCAGATGACATCCTCGACCCACCAGGAGTAAGCAACTCGAAAAAACTTTACCAAAAAATCAAAAACAGGCCAGTCAAAAAATGACTGAAGGTAGCTATCTTCGGATCGGCTCTGGCTGGCACGGAAAGAAAAGAAGTGACAGTGCGCTGGGGTGGTGCCTATATATGGCCCTTGATGTCATATCCAGCGCGGATGATGTTGATGACAGACGCAGAGCCGATCGATGACACCTAATGCAGCGCGAGGGGTACTGCGTGAGAAAAATCTCCAGATCCAGACTGACACATGGGGGAAATTCTAAGGTACAAAAATCTGCAGCTAGATGTCTCTATCAGATATACTTTCTTTAAAATAGCATGTTTAGTATTCTTAAACATTATTTGTTAAGTAATTTATATCCCAAATATTTTTAAGGTCTTGCTTGCGTTTTGGCTCTTAGGGAATAATACGCCACTGTTTTTTCTTTAGACTGCCTGTAGATCCATTTTAAGGTTGCTGCACTCAAGCCTACTGTTAACTTGGTTTCATCTTTGAAAAGAGAACTGATGCTTTAACAGGAGTTGAAGGTGAGAACTGTGATCACTGTCAGAGAAAAAAAAACTGAGCAAGCCGTTCAAAGTAGAGAAGGCTTACTGCATACCATCTAAACTATGACTTGGCCATACTCGCCGAAGATAGCTTATCATCAAATCATTATGATTTCAGTGTCCACTGTCAGGAAAGCAGTAACAGACACTTCTTTCATATTTGCTTCAAGCTCAAGGATCTTCATATATAAGGATTCTGTGTGACCAGAAAGACAATGAAGATCTTCAAAGTTCTTAAACCTACCCTTAATGATTTGGACTCCCGACTTTAGCATGTATGACCATGTTACTACTTGTAATTCACTCAATGATTGTAGCAATCAATATGAAATTTACATAGTTTACAAAACACCATCTCAACTGAAGCTCATTGGACACAATGCTACCAGGCACTGTTCAAAATGTTGCCAAATGTTGGTTAACCTCATGGCTCATCATTTTTCGCCTTGCCACCATGAACACATAATTTTACATTCTGAGCTCTTTGAATTCAGTCTTGAAAAGACACTTTGAACTCAATCCATAGATGACACTGTTTGGTGAGAGCACCACGTTCTTCAGCAATTCATGCCAATGGCAGGGTGACTGTGAGAATTTTGTGGAATTAGACTAATTTCCCGATACAACTATAAAGAGACAGCACCAGTGAAGCATTTGTACAACATGGGTCGTGCTTTGACCGTTACATTCCTCTGGACATAGATTCACAGACGAGGAATCAACTGTCAAAGAGTCATACTAACCAGGATCACTGCTGGCAACATTCTTGTGCGTGATTAAAAAGTAGCCAAGTCTTAGTAAAGTCTTGCAGCTTGAATTATTTTGTGTTTGCATTTAATTTTACTTAAGTTGGAAGATATAAGTAGTTGCACATTACATTGCATTACTCAATACTTCGACTGCTGTGGCTGTTAGGGAAGCATTTAAAGTGTTCAGTTTGTTTTAAAGGTTGGAAGCAGAAGTCATATCATGTCACTAGTCATAACCAATGCAATAATGAGTATTTCACTATCAATATTCATAACCATTTTCCCTAGTGTTCTATGCACTTCTAATGAAATCAAGTATACCAGAATGTATGTACCCAATAAGTAATATATATAAAACAATAAGGTTCAGTGGCTCATAGTTGTTCTTAGGAGCCCACTATCTGCGCAGTCAAATTCTGGGGTTACCAGACCAAGGATGCCTAGCCTTCACTCCACCTCATACCTTTTTTTCCCCACCATCCTGCACTCTACTCACTTGCAGATTTGTTTTCATCCCTGCTTTCTCTAGTTTTCCTTTTTTCCTTCTTCCTTTTCTATCACTGGCTCTGAATGAATGTCCGATTATGAAAAGCATGTGCTGAGCCCCTAAGAAGAGTGCTGAGCCCCTAAGGAGAGTGCAGTGCACACCACCTGCAAGCACAGCTAAAGCAGTGCTGACACCATGAACCACCATTTCATGCCGTAACTTGCAGCAAAGTGGCATTTCTTCCTGCAAACTGTTTGTGAAGTCCTTGGAGATTGTGACTAATGGTACTGTGCCGGAGATATGTTTTGAGTTTCGGACGGGGATACATATTACCTCACCTGTATTCGCATATTCACTTAAGTTGCTGGAACATCAGAACTGCATGAATGTCAACAGGTCACATGGCAGTGAATGCTTACAGCTGCAAACCTTAAATCCCTGGTACAGCTTGGGACCCAAGTGAAAATCTAAATTTAAACGAGAAAGGTATTCTGTCTTGCTACAGAGAATAAAACATATTTTCATAAATTAGGCTTTCTAATTGGAAATATTGTGTCTTTTCATAGGCATTAAGTTTCAGAAATAGCGCCTAGGTATTGACTCGTATTTCACATGCCTGTTTAAATGGAAGCATTTTCTTCCTACGTGGATTTAATTATAGCATTCCTGTTTAAAATATGTTACCTGCTTACTGTTTTGCATGTATGTATGATTGAGGCATATCCTTTTATTAGTTTAGTCACCACAAAGTTAATAAATGCGTTGAAAGAAATATTAATCCATAATATTATTTTACATTTCAATGGCCTGAGTATTTGTACACAAGTGTTTAGCAGCCGCTGCACATTCTCATCTCAGCACAATGGCAAACTGAGTATTATAAGCGGCTCTTCAATCCAACTCTTAAAGCCAAAAAGGCTATTTATGGTCTTCATTCTCTTCCAGGATCATTCAAGAGCTTGGTCCCCTACATTGTGAAGGATTTATCCTCTTTGGTCACTGCAAGAACGGACCGGCAAAAAGACCTATGCGGATAAGTGAATTGTCAACGGGATGATGATTGGATGTTTTAAAAAAATATATATATTCTAAATTAAAATTAAATTCTAAATGAGTTTTTTTTTTTAGAAAACGATTCAATAGGACTCAGGTGAAATGTCACTGTTTTCTCATTAATATTGCCCTAATAACAACATAAAACAAACACAACCTCCTCCCCGCCCAGCCACAAATTTGCCCACCATGTGCAAGACAACTTTTCTAAAATAACAATCCAAGTGAGATTAGAATGACTTTCTTCAGTGTCTTTTTCATTAGCATAGGAAATTGCTTCTAATGTTTTTCAGCTCTTCTGGCAGTTACGTTCTGTCCTACGAAGTGAATGAATAAATAAATAGCTTTAGATATTACTTATACTAATTTTAGTGTACACATTATTCTCCCCACGGCAAAGGAAAAATATACAATCCCCACGAATTCCAATGCATTCCGATACTAGTGTTGCAGAAGAGGGACACAATAGTGGCATCTAAGCACCAAAGTAAAGGTTCTTGCAGACTTAAACTCGGAGATCTTTGTTCCTGGCTGTTCCTAGTCTTGGAATGTCATTTTCCTCAAATATGGGCAGCAACCTCTTGAAGACACTAGTGCAATCATTTATCTGTGCTTCTCCCTTCATTGCTAGAGCTGGATCCATTGTTACGCCTAAAGTGTTTTCTTTGGATAGCCGAGGAATGAAACAGCCTTCTATTTCAAAGGGTTTATTTCCTGTAGACACATTTTCATAAATCTTGAGCTGAGCAACCATGCAGTCTTTCTGGCTACCGTAAAGCACGATCCAGTAAGTGTCAATGTAGGATTTGATGGAGTTACCCTAAGCTCAAGTGTTTCTGCATCCTACTAGTTGAAATCTGAGGAAGGCAAAATTGCAGAGTATCAGCAGCAAAGATGTGGAACTACAACCTAGATGTGTATTGAACAAATGGAGTGACAACAGGGAGCCCTGCAACATTCCGAACCTGACTGTTAAATAAGGAGTGTACTGGAGCCTAAAGCTGTTTGAAGTAAAGCTGAGCTATGAAAGGATAATCATGTATGTATTCATTAATTCATCCTTCCTCCTCCAAAAAGCAGACCTGTATTGTTTTCAGTTCCAATAAGGAAAACAACATAATAGTGACTTTCACTCCAACTTCTGAATCAACCTTTTCTGTTCTGGGTTTCCTTACAAAGATAATTCTTGTATTTACGCAAACGTTTTCTGTATCCTACTTTGTATTTGGGGTGAGTTGAAATTGTTTGTTGTTGCTTTAATTGCATTATGCCCCAGCAAGGTTTTAAAAAATAAATAAATAAAGACTAACAATTTTGCTCAATTCTGTCAATTATTTATCTTATCAGAAAAGATCCATTGTAATTTCTAGAGTTGTTGAGAATTCCATAGATGATGTGAAGATTGTATGTTGGTCGTAAACTACTGCAATTCTCTCTCCTTGGAGGAGTGTTTTTTATATATACACATGAAACTTTTTTGTCTCTTAGATCTTCTACCGTGATGTTTCCTAGTTTCACGATGGACCTGTTTAGAGTCAAGGGTCTTAGATTTTGCCTAACTTTACACTAGCAACGATTACATTGGGTGTAAACTATTTTTAGGAAACTGTATTCTTTCTTCCCAGTATTGAGGGTACCAGGTTTGTAATATAATTTAACTCTTTAATTCTTTGATTCCAGAGTTTACTCTCTAACTTTTGGCTTTAAGAAGTGCTGAAATATTGCCAGTAGCCTTTCTAGTTACATTTGGCTACTTTGTTTTTGAGAACCAAAATTCACTATTAAGGTAAATGATGTCAGGAGAGCATAACATGGTTTGGCCAATCTGGTTTAGTAATCACAGTGCTGGATGTACGGACACTGTTGACTAAAAATGAATCTAATAGGTGACAGATGGTATGGGTAGAGTGAAAGCATCTTAACCTCTTAGCTGCTGTGCCTCCCCCCATCCCACCTCCCCCCCCAGTGCTGAGCCCTTTTTTGGCTATTTGGGGTGGTTCACGCTTAGGCCTTCATAACTTTTTGTCCACATAAGCTATCCACGCCAAATTTGCATCCTTTTTTTCCAACATCCTAGGGATTCTAATGGTACCCAGAGTTTGTGGTTTCCCCTGGAGGAGACCAAGAAATTAGCCAAAATACAGTGAAAATTTCGTTTTTTCCAAAAAAATGGGAAAAAAGGGCTGCCGAAGAAGGCTTGTGGTTTTTTCCCTAGAAATGCCATCAACAAAGGGTTTCTGGTGCTGAAATCACCATCTTCCCACCTTTCAGGAACGGTCAGACTTGAATCAGAAAACCACTTTTTTCAACACAAATTTGGCATTTTACTGGGACATACCCCATGTTGTGGATTTTGGCCTCTTGCTCAGCCGGCACCTAGGGAAACCTACCAACCCTGTGCATTTTTGAAAACTAGAGACCTAGGGGAATCTAAGATGGGGTGACTTGTAGGCTCTGACCAGGTTCTGTTACCCAGAATCCTTTGCAAACCTCAAAATGTGGCTAAGAAAACACGTTTTCTTCTCATTTCGGTGACAGAAAGTTCTGGAATCTGAGAGGAGCCACACATTTCCTTCCACCCAGCGTTCCCCCAAGTCTCCTGATAAAAATGATACATCACTTGTGTGGGTAGGCCTAGCGCCCGCGACAGGAAATGCCCCAAAACACAACATGGACACATCCCATTTTTTGACAGAAAACAGAGCTGTTTTTTGCAAAGTGCCTACCTCTAGATTTTGGCCTCTAGCTCAGCCGGCACCTAGGGAAACCTACCAAACCTGTGCATTTTTGAAAACTAGAGACCTAGGGGAATCCAAGATGGGGTGACTTGTGGGGCTCTGACCAGGTTCTGTTACCCAGAATCCTTTGCAAACCTCAAAATGTGGCTAAAAAAACACGTTTTCCTCCCATTTCGGTGACAGAAAGTTCTGGAATCTGAGAGGAGCCACAAATTTCCTTCCACCCAGCGTTCCCCCAAGTCTCCTGATAAAAATGATACATCACTTGTGTGGGTAGGCCTAGCGCCCGCGACAAGAAATGCCCCAAAACACAACGTGGACACATCACATTTTTTCATAAAAAAAAGTGCCTACCTGTGGATTTTGGCCTCTAGCTCAGCCGGCACCTGGGGAAACCTAACAAACCAGCGCATTTTTAAAAACTAGAAACCCAGGGGAATCCAAGATGGGGTGACTTGTGGGGCTCTGACCAGGTTCTGTTACCCAGAATCCTTTGCAAACATCAGAATTTGGCCAAAAAACACTTTTTCCTCTCATTTCGGTGACAGAAAGTTCTGGAATCTGAGAGGAGCCACAAATTTCCTTCCACCCAGCATTCCCCCAAGTCTCCCGATAAAAATGGTACCTCACTTGTGTGGGTAGGCCTGGTGCCCGCGACAGGAATAGATCACACAACGGTCAATGTTGGTCCTTACATGAGGCAGCTGTTGACCCTGGGGTGATCCATTCCTGACGCAGGCACTAGGTGTAGGAACTCAAGTGGGGTAGGATTTTTATCAGGACAGGTGAGGAATCACTGGGTGGTAGGAATTTTGTGGATCCCAGCATATTCCTGTAGTTTGTGTGACAGAAATGCAAGAAAAATAGAGTTTTTATTCAACATTTCAGCTTTGCAGGGTATTCTGGGTAAGAAACCTTTGGGGAATCCACTCAAGTCACACCTCTGTGGACTCCCCCGAATGTCTAGTTTCCAGAAATGTTTGGGTTTAGTGTGTTTCTCTATATGGCCGCCGAACCCAGGACCAAAAACACAGGTGCCTGCCTTACAAAACCATTTTGTTTTGCGATAGATAATTTTGATGTCTCCACAATACGATTTGGGCGGTGGAATTTGGGGCTGAACTAAATTGGGGAGCTCCCAAGAGAGCACTCTCTCTCTCTCTCTCTCTCTCTCTCTCTGCTTGCCGCCGCATTCACCTGCTCTCTGGGTTGGGCTAACCCACTATTACCCAGTTGCACAGACTGCTTGCGAAGGGACAGCAGCACTGTCCTCATCACCTCCCTCATAATGTACTGGAAGAGGAGTTATCGAATGGGACTCCTCCGATTGAAAAATCACTCCCCGAGTCTGCACCATTATCCTATCCCTCAGATGCTGTCTCAGTATCTGATGTCTCAGTCTCTGATCCTATGTCAGAACTGTCCTCTATAACCCGAGTGCCGGCAGCAGTCATCCATCAAGATGCCATCTCTGCTATTGGCTAAACTGTTGCTCTTAAACACTAGCCTACGTAGACAGTCACAAAATCGATGGTCTGTGTGAGATACGTGCAACAGTAGAGGCCAACTTACGTGCGCTTCTTCCCTCAATCAGCACGTTCTTTCAAGACACTCAAAAAACGCCTTGTCACATACCATTCGTCACAGTCTTTAGTACCTCATGCGCCCAGTCCAACAATCATTATTGGTGCTCCCACTCCCTCCTCCTCCGATTCCCTCATTACCACCCAGCAAAAGTGCCCTTCATCTCTCCATAGCCACCCGCACATACATTTCATTTGTATTATAGCGCAGGTAATGGCTGACTTTACTAATGTACTCAGCTATTGACATAAAATACAGATTTGCTCTTTGCAAAAGGCATATAAACCTACTGCGCTTCTTTATGGCACTAAAACTGCCACTAGACAAAAGTCTTATCCTTTCGTAGCAGAGACATAATCACAATACTTACTTGACTTTTTTTTAATTTTTTTATTGCTGCCTAAAAGCTACAGGTGAAATGCGTCAGTTGAAGTATGTGCATTGCTAACTGGTGGCAAATCTATATATATATATATATATATATATATAAATCTATATATATATATATATATATATATATATATATATATATATATATATATAAATATATATATATATATATAAATCTATATATATATATATATCACTTTTATATGTGGGTCTGGTTTTCCTGGGGGCCGATCGCAGCCCCCAGGGAAACCACACACATATTGACAAAAGTGATATATATATATATCTACATAGGTATATCTATAGATGGATCTATATATAGATCTATCTATAGATATATCCATGTACATAGATATATCTACATATATATAGATCTATATATATATTTATATATAGATCTATTTTTTTTGTTGTTGTATGGTTTCCTTGGGGGCCAAAATGGCCCCCAGGGAAACCCTACAACAACAACAAAAAATATTGCCCCCACAGGGGGTCGCCCTGCCCAGGGGCGACCCCCTGCCATTTATTTTATTTTCTTTATTTAAAAAAAAAAAAAAAATGTTGCCCCGGTTGGGGAGGGGGGGGGGGGAGGGATGGGGGGGGCAGCTACCTTTAAAAAAAAAAAAAAATATGCCATTTTCCGAGGGGGCCGACCCCCCCCAAGTGAAATCCCTGGTGTCTAGTGGTGTTTCCTGGCCCCCGATCGCAGCTGTGCTGCGATCGGGGGCCAGGAAACAGTTTCAGAAGGCCTCGTAAGAAAGGGGAGACTCTCCCCTTTCTTACGAGGCCTTCCTGAAAGTGTTTCCTGGCCCCCGATCGCAGCTGTGTTGCGATCGGGGGCCAGGAAACACTTTCAGGAAGGCCTTGTAAGAAAGGGGAGACTCTCCCAAAAAAAAAAAAAAAAATAATAATCCTCGGGTGCGACGCACTCGAGGATTTATTAACCCCCTCCCTGGTGTCGGCCACTGGTCGTGACCCGCACCAGGGAGGTAGTGCGGGCGTCGATTTCTCCCTAGCACACACGGACTTGCGTCGTTATTTTCCACGCGGGGAAGTCGTGCGTCGTTTTCCGGCACGCGGACAGTCTCTTTCTGTGGGTCGCGGGGATTACCAGATGTCCCGGGTTTGTGCGAGGATTTTCCTGCTTGTTTTCCGGCTGCGCGTCGTTCTGCGGGGCTGCGCGTCGAAGTTTCGCTCTTGCGGCAGGTGTCGCATCCATTTCTCCTCTGGAGGTCGGGCGGCGTTGTCCTTGCGAGGCCGTGCGTAAAAGTTCCGGCCGTCCCGAAGGCGTCGCGTCGATCAGCGTCAGTGTGTGGCATTTTTCTCGCCGCGGAACAAGCTGTGCGTCGAAAATTTAGTCTTTTTGGTCCTGAGACTTCAGGGAACAGGAGGCAAGCTCTATCCAAGCCCTTGGAGAGCACTTTCACAGCCAGACAGGAGTTCAGCAAGGCAGCAGGCCAACAGCAAGGCAGCAGTCCTTTGTAGAAAGCAGACAGGTGAGTCCTTTGAGCAGCCAGGCAGTTCTTCTTGGCAGGATGTAGTTTCTGGTTCAGGTTTCTTCTCCGGCAAGTGTCTGATGAGGTAGGGTAGAGGCCCTGTTTTATACCCAAGTGTGCCTTTGAAGTCGGGGGTCCCCTTTCAGTTCAATCCTGTCTGCCAGGGTCCCAGTAGTGGGTGTGGCAGTCCTTTGTGTGAGAGCAGGCCCTCCACCCTCCCAGCTCAGGAAGACCCATTCAAAATTCAGATGTATGTAAGTGAGGCTGAGTACCCTGTGTTTGGGGTGTGTCTGAGTGAATGCACAAGGAGCTGCCAACCAAGCCCAGCCATATGTGCACTTAAAGCTTTCTGTGCCTTACAATCCAAAGAAATGATCACTTTCTAAAAGTGGCATTTCTAGAATAGTAACATTAAATCCAACTTCACCAGTCAGCAGGATTTGGTATTACCATTCTGGCCATACTAAATATGACCTTCCTACTCCTTTCAGATCAGCAGCTACCACTCCAATACTGTATGAGGGCAGCCCCATTGTTAGCCTATGAAGGGAGCAGGCCTCACAGTAGTGCAAAAACGAATTAAAGAGTTTTACACTACCAGGACATGTAAACTACACAGGTACATGTCCTGCCTTTCACCCACACAGCACCCTGCTCTAGGGGTTACCTAGGGCACACATTAGCGGTGACTTATATGTGGAGAAAGGGGAGGTTTAGGCTTGGCAAGTACTTTTAAATGCCAAGTCGAGGTGACAGTGAAACTGCACCCACATGCCTTGCAATGGCAGGCCTGAGACAAGGTAAAGGGGCTACTTAAGTGGGTGGCACAACCAGTGCTGCAGGCCCACTAGTAGCATTTAATCTACAGGCCCTAGGCACATCGAGTGCACATTACTAGGGACTTATAAGTAAATTAAATAGTCCAATCAGGTATGATCCAAGGTTACCATGTTTAAAGGGAGAGAGCATATGCACTTTAGCACTGGTTAGCAGTGATAAAGTGCGCAGAGTCTAAAAACCAGCAAAGACAGTGTCCAAAAAGTGGAGGGAGGCAGGCAAAAAGTTAGGAGTGACCACCCTAAGGCTGTCAGGTCTAACACATAACTAATTTGCTTAACTGCAATAACTTAATTCTCCATTATACCACCCACTTACTAAATGAGAAACGCTCATTAAAAGGTATTTTTAAACCCTGCTCATGTGCTCAATTTTACCAACATCTCAGGTCTAGCGAAAGTCTAGCTGTTGAATCGGAGAAAGAATGTACATGTACATTATATTAGATAATGTGCTAGACACTGCTGTGTATTACTCCACTTAAGCTGGGGACTCACAACCCCCAGTTTCTGCAAACGCTGAAGAGTTTTATTCCACCTAAGATGTTTGCCACTAACATAAAATCTCCAGATAGCCTCAAATGCTGGCCAGGCTTCCCAGTGACCTGAAACACTGCAGAATACCCTTAGTAACCAAACAAAATCAGAAGACTTCCCTCACCGTGCCTACTATGATGTCCACACACACAAACACCTGAGGCCCAAAACCTGGGCTCCTACATATGCAGTGGCCCAAGAGTTTGATCTTAATTTATCCAGCAATGTCAGCATCTATAAATGCCAAGAAAGAGACTAAAAAGTGCCATAATTTTACAGACCCCCACTGCTAACACTAGCCCTAAAATGAAGATCACTAACACTGAAATCCTCTACTTCTCCCCCATCTCTGAAGGATGACCTCACCATGAGATTGAACTCAGAGATCCAAAGAGGCCGCATTCACAATGCTGTCACCTACTCTGGAAAGCTCACCATCAAGAACTACAATAGCAGATCTGCCATGGATCAGGCCATTGACAGGGTAAAAGGAAATGTTTAAACGCCCCCAAAAAATCCAAATCAACCTTAACTGAAACACCCCCCCAAATCATTAACACCACTTTACTGTGGAATGACCCAACTCTGCACCCACCAAATGCTATCTCTTCCTAACACACAACCAATACCACATTCCCACATTTCCTGGAGAAAGCCTTACTCCTGAGGGCCATTGAAGATTCCAACCAGCTTTGTGCTCCAAGCCCATTGTAAAGTTAGCTCCAAACTGCTGCACAGCTGGCCTTAACAGAACATAGCTTGCAGAAAGCTCCTCTACCTCTCTTGGAAATTTTCTCCCCATAGGATACAACTTGAAGAATAGACCGAGAGAGAGAAAAAAAAAGGGAAAAGGGTAGCCTTAGTCAATGCCACGGAGCGGATTGGCATTGGCATCCCTAGAACAACCTTTTTATACATTTTAATATTGGTGACACTCGGTTACTATTTTTCTTTTGGCTTAACATATATATTATTTCACATTATACACTTATATCAAAAGTTAGATTTCAATGTTAAGTTTGACCATCGTAAGTGATTCTCACATTATGGTTGGCCACATTTACGTGTGTTCTCCTCAAGTTAGCCATAATCAATGTAGGCTTCACTTAAACTACTCATGCTAATATTGAAATGTATTTTTGGGTGATGTGCTCTTTTACCTTTATTTCTCATTTCAAGAGCCAAGCTACAGTAGCTAGCATGTCATAGATTGTTTCAAATTGTTTACTTTCTATGACAACAGTTTATCTCAGAGTTTCACTGAAAGCTGAATGAGTTTCTTTCACCTGTGCTCAGGATGGGATGACTGTGATGTATCACCCTGTGTGAGATATCTCCTGAACGTCATACAGCTGGAAGTTTCCTTTGTGAAAGGCCTGGGAAGAAGGGTAAAGTCACATTATCAGGGAAATGCGGAATTTTGATTAGCCTCCACCTCTTGGAAACTGCATTGTTCTTCACTGCACAAATCATATTGTGCATTGCTGATCTAGTTTACTTCAGATGCTCCTATCTACTCTTTCAAGAGCAAATGCTATTTCCCACTCTCTTGAGACTCCAGACTTATTTGACACTGCTCATAGAGGTAAACTCTTAAGGAAATCGAATCTTCTGTGTTTTATTGAACTTCCACTTGGTTCTCCCTTTACGGTTTTATGTGCTGCCACCTGCATCTTAACTTTCCTCAATCTCATTTGAATCCCCAGCTGAGCATGAGGGAATTTTTCTTCAGAGAAAACTGTATCTTATTTGATTTGATTCTTAAATAACTTGTATTTGCTATTTTGATTTATGATTCGATCATACTGAACAGTGCTTTTCCAAGGTGATTATTGATTTATGATCAATTTGAGTATGTAACTTCACTAATCTGCTAGTAAACCTTCATGGTTTGTAAATCTACTACTCTCTGTCATCCTTGTGGGGCCAAATGTGCTTGACTGGTATTCACGCATTACTGTTCTGTTGATGTTAAGCTTCAATTCAAGACAAAGGTCCATCTGTTTAAGTGCAGCTTTGTTGGATCCGTCTCTTTTTTGCGGGGTTATCCCCAAACTTCTTGCCTCCTTCTTTCTATTTTGTCTGACCAGTTTCTGTTGGCTTTAGGACTCTGGGCACTTTACCACTGCTAACCAGTGCTAAAGTGCATATGTTCTCTGTCTAATTTGTATTGGTGGTTAGTATATCCATGATTAGCATATTTGATTTACTAGTAAGTCCTTAGTAAAGTGCCCTACAGGTACTCAGGGCCTGTAAATCAAATGCTACTAGTGGGCCTGCAGCACTGATTGTGCCACACACGAGTAGCCCTATAAACATGTCTCAGACCTGCCACTGCAGTGTGTGTGTGCAGTCTTGAACTGCCAATTCGACCTGGGAAGTGTACCCACTTGCCATGCACAAACCTTTCCTTTTATTACATGTAAGTCACCCCTAAGGTGGGCCCTAGGTAGCCCCCTGGGCAGGGTGCAGTGTATTTAAAAGGTAGGGCATGCACTGGTGTGTTTTACATGTCCTGATAGAGAAATACTGCCAAATTCTGTTTTCACTATTGCAAGGCATATCTTCCCCATAGGTTAACATGGGGATTGCCTTTAAATATCTTTAAGTGCAGTTTCCCATTGGGAGCAGATAGAGATGTGGCGTTTGGGGTTTTTGAACTCAAGATTTAAAAATGCATCTTTTGGTAGAGTTGGTTTTTAGATTGCCTGTTTGAAAATGCCACTTTTAGAATATGGGCATTTTCGTGCTTAACCATTCTGTGCCTCTGCCTGATTTTGGCATTCATGTCTGGGTCGGACTGACAGTTGGGCTGTTTGTGAATTCCCTCTAGAAAGTGACACAAAGGGAGCTGAGGTGTGTCCTGTATATCCTGATAAGTCTCCTGGGCTAGATTGGAGAGGTAGGAGTTGATACCTGCACCTAAAAGGGCTGTGGCTCTCATCACTCAATGCAGTCTCCAGCCCCCTGGAGTATGTCTGGGACCAGGCCTGGGCAAGGCAGGATCTTGTGAACAATTGAAACTTTCCTTTGAAGTTTGCCTACTTCAAAGGCAGAAAAAGGCAGAAATTAGTATAAGTAGTGGACCCTAACCACCAGACTTTTAGACCGCTTCTGGATCAAGGGGAACCTCTGCCAAGGAGAAGAGCTGAAGAGCTGATGGAGGAGTATGCCCCTTTGCTGTGTGTGCTTTGCTGGGTTGGCCTGCAGTTGCTGCTTCAGCCTGAAAGAGGACAAAGACTGGACTTTGCTGTCTATCCGGCTTGTGAAGTTTCTCCAAGGGCTTGGCTGAGCTTGCCTTCTGTTAAGAAGTCTCAGGGACATCGAAGACTTCATCTGCCAGCACCTGGGCTCTCTTGCTGAGCACCTGTGACTTACCAAGTGGTGCCACATCCAGTCCTTGGGCCCCTGGAGAGAGAAGCTGGCAGAACCAGAGTGAAAATCTTGGCACCAGAGCCGAGCAGCAGAAAAATCGATGCAGCGCCTGCACCGCAGCTGAAAAATCGATGCAGCGCTGGTGAAAATGACACATCGCCAGCTCAGCGTGGATTCATCGCTGCTGTGCATCTGGATTTTCCACGCATCATCCCTCAAATCCTCAAATTCACCGCATGGACCGGACGCTGCTGGTGCAGAAACGGAAGCATTGCTTGCCTGGTGGATAAAGAATCGATGCACGGCCTCACTTGCGAGTGCGGCATTATTTCTTATGCACACCAGGTACTTTGTGCTAAAACAGACCATGGCTATCAATTTGTGATCATAGGTGACTTCAATCTATGGATTGACAAACCAGACCTAAAACCTGCAACAGACCGCAACATGAACACAATAACACTTTATTTCTACAAAAGAGTTAACAGCTCTATACATGTAGTTGGGTACAGGCTTGACATTATCTTCAGATACAGCCTTAAAACCACAAATCTAGCTGCACTGCCACAGATATGGCCTGACTAGTCTTCTCCCAGGCAACTCTTTCCCAGTCCTTCATCTACCCAATAATCCTATCCAACTTGCAACAGCTAAGCACTTTCCATTACCTAGCCTCTATTGCTCCTATATCCTTTCTTACTCGTCTCCCATATTCCCAGCAATCTCTCTTTCATTCCTTCAGAAATGAAACTGCATCCTCTTCAATGCCTGATCTATGAGCAAGAAACACTTACATATTTTTGATTTTATCCAAGATTCTTCATTGGTTCCTATTGTCATTATAGAAACATGGCTCAACAGTGACACTGCCCCAATTTTTCATTAGGATATTTGTACAGAATTATTGGTCAAAACCACACTAAGAAGTACTGGAGTTGAGCTGGCACTTGTCTTCAAAATAGCAATTAAAACACCAAATACAGAAAACTACCATGATGAATTGGGAATCTATGTTGATAACATGCTCCATCTCGTCTACATCCTTATGCTCATTCCTGATAGTATACCGATCACTGCCACACAAAGTAGCGTTCTTTCAAGTCTAAATTTGCACTGTTGTGGAGAACACAATACAGAACACCAGTTTATATAGTCTAAGGGATATGAACATCTGGTTTGGTTTTCATGAGATGCTGCAAACAAAATCTATCTAAAAAAATTTAGACTTTTGTCGACTCATGGTGGGGTAAACACACACAGCAGCACATCCCTTAGATGTAATCAATGCACCAGCCAGACAGGTGACAATGGCAAGAAAGTCACCATCACCATAATATGGAGTAACCGTCATATCATTTTAATTAATATAAATCTCCCCAAAACAATAGAGCATCAACACAAAAGGCACAGAGCATTATTACTTACACACACTTGCAGTAACTTAATTTCACAGATCTGGACACATAGCTCACCAAGACATCACTTTACAAACAAATAGAAGTGGCTGAGATCTACAAATGGATCATCAATGGCTTGGACCAACAAACTTCTAGCAAAAGTAAGGTCACCCCAACTGGCCAAAAGGTATAGGGTAATATACAACTAAACAAAAACTGATTTTCTCTTTCATGCATTGTGTCTCTACACCCACATTAGGCACACCACCATCCTATTTGAAAGAGTACACATATAGGGTAATGTGGAACAGTATTGAAAAACAATATTACAAAACAGTATTAAAAAACCTCAGTCTCTGCTCTCGCTATGGTTTTTTAATGAATGTGGGTGGATTTTATTTGTGATATATAGATTCTAATAAATGGTAATCCTTGAGAGGATAGTGAGACAAGAGTCTGAGGTTTTTTTAATATTGTTTTTTTAATACTGTTGCATCAGACTCCTTATGGACTACTTTGCATGGCCTACACCACTTGTCCTCAGGCTTTAGCACCAACACCTCTTTGACCTACCTGATAACCAGCCACTGCAGCTTTCTAGTCATACCATTCCTCTATCAGCGCTTGGCTAGCCTGAAGGGTTTTGTTTGCCTGACTCATGTTCCACCATCAATTTCCTTAGGCCAATCACAGACTCCTCCACATCCTTTTATGGAGACTCTGAGGTTCCTTTTCACCCGTCTCTGATTAAGGCGAGTGGACCCCGCACCAGATGTCCAAACAAAAGTTAAACAGGATTGACCACACTCCCTTCTGTGGACTCGCTTGGTAGGCAAATAAGAGACATGGCAGGAGAAGATCCCAATTCCTCCTGAGGGTCTCTGGCAGTTTTCCCATCATACTCCTTGGTGTCTTGCTCCATCAAATCATTGGTTTGTGTGTGGTATGCCGTGAAGAAGTCGCATATTCACTACCACCTTTGCAGTCATGCTCCTCAGAGGTACAGCTTCAGGGTTCCTGGTGGGGTGATTCAGCACAGCCAAGATATACTTGTTGTCTGACTGTGAGGAGGGGGGAATCAAATGGGCAACTATGGGATCCAGTTTGTGTTCGGCTGAGTGAGTGGGTGCGGTGACGAGTTGCTTGAGTCGGAGGTTGGAGAGGTTTTCAATCAGGGTGGTGGAGTTATCGTTGGGGTTCTCC
This sequence comes from Pleurodeles waltl, assembly GCF_031143425.1. Classification (NCBI taxonomy): domain Eukaryota; kingdom Metazoa; phylum Chordata; class Amphibia; order Caudata; family Salamandridae; genus Pleurodeles; species Pleurodeles waltl. The sequence goes on from NC_090446.1 coordinate 391,748,948, forward strand.
AGGTGGAAGTTGATGTCTCCCAGGAGGATGTAGTCCTTGGATGCAAGCGTGTGGGTGCGGACGAGGTTGGCAATGGAGTAGTAGAAAGGAGGGCGAGGTCCTGGAGGTCTGTAGATGAGGGTCCCTCGAAGCGTGGAGTTAGGGTTGGTCCCATGGAAGTGGAGTTGTTCCATGGTGGTCGATGAGTCTTCGGAGTGTGTAGAGATGTTAAGGGAGTTTGTAGACTATGGCGATGCCTCCACCTGGTCGATTGAAGCGATCCTTGCGTATAATCTTGTATCTGTCAGGGATTGTTGTGGCGATGTCTGGGTCGCGGAAGGGTTGAACCAGATTTCAGTGCGAAGACAACATCCGGGGTGGTTGAGTCGAGGGGGTTCCACATTTCGAAGAGAAAGTGAGAGCAAAGAAGCATGAGCGAGTGAAAGCCAAAGGCAAGAGAGAGAGTGAGAAGCAGAAAACAGGAACACACACAAGGAAAGAGAGCGTTGGCGGTGCTAGTGGGAAGGCCCACTAGATCACCAGGGATGAGGCACAGGCAGGAACCTGCGGGTGGAGGAGGGCCTCTACTTTCAGCAGTCGGCTGGAACTCAGCGAGGGTCTGCTGATAGGTGGCGCCGGCGGTGAGGGCAGGTCATACTAGCCCAAGGGTCAGTGTGGCTGCTGTCCCATCCACGCAGGGGCTGCCATAAATAGTGGAGGGAGGTGGGTGGGCATCCGCAGCAGGGAGGTGGGAGGGGGAAGAGCAGGTACAGTGCTGCAGAGGGGACGGGAGGAGGGAGCAGGAAAAAGGAAGGCAGAATGCAGAGAAGGCAAAAAGCCCGAGTGACTAAGTCAAAAGGAAATAAAAAAACAGGCAGACAGGGCAGCGGGCAAGAGAAAGTGAAAGCAAAGAAGCACAAACAAATGAAAGCCAAAGGCAAGAGAGTGAGAAGCAGAAAACGGGAACATAGATCAGAAAAGAGAGCGCTGGCGGCGCTAGTGGGGAGGCCCACTAAACCACCAGGGATGAGGTGCAGGCAGGAAACTGCAGGTGGAGGAGGGCCTCTACTTTCAGCAGTCGGCTCGAACTCAGCGAGGGTCCGCTATCAGGTGGTGCTGGCGGTGGGGTCAGGTCACACTAGCCCAAGGGTCAGTGAGGTTGTTAATGTTGCTCAGCTCTAACTCCAATGTAACAAGAGACTTGAGGCAAGACTTAAATTTGGAAAACAGAAAAAAAAACTATCGCAAACTAAGGAAAATTTAGGAATCAATCAATTTTGAAGTAATCGCCGTAGCGCTAAGTATGAGTCTCATGTCACCGGCTGTCACAATAGGTCACAACTGACGCGAATAGCAGGTCTCACTGTGCCTTCACGTTGACAGTCGTCGCAGGCGACAGAATTTTGACATGAATGGACCATTTGCAAGGAGCCCAAACTTCAGGATTTTCATCACCTCTCTCACTGATGCCGCTAAGGATCCTGGACTTCAGGGGCACGTCTTGGAGATCAGGACTCTATCCAGCAGAGGCAGAATCAGGAATCAGCCTCGTCCAGTTGGTGCTGGTCAGCTGGGCAGTTGCAAGTAGGTCTCTGGAAGCTTGTTGTGTCCCCGTAGTTCAAACAGGTCAGCCAACTGACCCTTGGAGTCACTGGTTGGCGTGGGATCAAGGCAGCAAGGCACTTGTTTCAGCAGCAGTGTAGACCTTCTGGCAGCTGAGCAGTTCTTCTGCTGAATTTTCCATAGGTCCAGGAGTGTCCTGGTGAGCGGTTCTGAATGCCTATTTTATTCATGGTACTAGCCTTTGTGTGGGTGAATTCCCTGACATACCGCCAAAACTGGTTCTGGTCAGTTCTTCCTCTGAGGTAGGCTGAAAACTGTCTAGAGAGATAAAAGTCAGAGCAGGCCTTGTGTCAAGTTTCTTTGAGTGTGCTATTGGCAAGGTGTTTTGAAATGTAATCAGGGCAGGGTACAGCTCCTCTCAAACCATTGTGCCAGGAAACATCTCTACCGGTTAAACCCAGGTCTTATTTTTCACTGTCCGATCTCAATGCACATTCTTGATGGGGGAAACCATTGACAGGCCCAAGCAGCTAGAAGCTTCTGGAATGTTCTCAGAAACGTAAAGAAGAAAAATGACAACTTTTTAAAACATGGCATTTTTAGGATAGTAACTCAAAATCCAACTTTACCACTAAAGAAGACTAAACTTCCAGTTAAGTAAACATAATTTCAGTATCTACCCCCAATCTGAAGTTAGCATTTATTAACTGAAATAAGGTAACCCAGTGTTAGCCCATGTGAGAGAGAGGCTTTCAACAGTGAAAAACAACTTTAACTTAAACACCCATGTCCTACTTTTTAAAAACCATGCACCCATCCTTATGACCTTTTTAGGGACTACCTTACGGGTGACTCATAAGTATTATGCATGGGAAAAGATTTATTTTGCCAGGTTGAAATGGTAAATTTAAACTGCACTACAGGGTGCAGTGGCAGGCCTAAAACACGCTTTAAAAGGCTACTTTAGCCTTTGGATGTAGGTGGCCCATGTTGTGAATCAATAAACAGGATTAACCATGAAAGCCTACTTTAGTGGGTGGCACAAGGATTGGTGCAGTCCACTAAGAGCATTTAATATACAAGACCTCGGTACCTGTACTACCATACACTAGAGACTTACAATTGAATTAAATATATCAATCAGCTGTAGGCCAATTTCACCATGTTTTGAAAAGAGAGCCAGCACACTTTACTACTGATTAGCAGGGAGAAAGTGCACAGAGTCCTAATACCAACAAAAAAAGGCAGAGCAAACTAATGCAAAGGAAGAAAAAAACCTGGGATGATCCTGCATAAAGGACCAGGTCCAACCAGCACTTCCCTCTCAAAGTGTAGGGTATGTTACAATAGTCACAAAGGGCTTGACCTAAGGTTTGGGCAATTGATATTTGCGTCATCACTGTCCTGTGCACCGCCTTCTTTATGTGGGCATAAATGTTGCAGCCACGCCATTGGCTTGTGGCCACAGAGAAATTATTTTCTGACAATATATCCCCAAATATGCCATGAATTTGCAAAATTCTTCTCCATAAAAGGGTGATCCATTGCCAATCTTGAGTGTGAGGAGAACATCCCAATTTGCAAAGATTCTGTCTAGGATGGGTAGCGTGGCAACCGCTGATTTTGGTGGCACTTGTTGTGCCAGAGGGAAACAAGAGTACTCATTAATCATGACCTGTGTCTAGAGGTATATAAAGGTCACGAATAGCAGTAACTACACTGCCTCTGGGAGGTCGGACATTTACAGCTCTTCTGGCCTTGAGTGCTTCCCTGTGCTTTTACAAAGGTGGGATTTTGAATAATTTCTTCCATAAAACAGCTTGTCCTGTGAACCATACCTTTTCTCTTACTGTCTTTTTGGTTGCTGCTATCCTATGGTGACAATTGTGAATGAGGTTAATCTCACCCAATGTAGTATTTATGATATGACTATCCTAGCACCATGGAGGAGTATTCCCTGTTCTGTTTCAAACAGCTTATCCTGCATCATCACGTAATGCTAGTAGCTCATCTTTGTTGACCACTCTATTACACTGTCTGTTGTTATTGCAATATCTCCATCATTGTTTTGTCCTGAGGTTCCTCACTTCTTACAGAGTGATATTGTTGTGTGATTCATGCACAAGTTCCTCTAGCCTGATCTGGGGTGTTTTAAAGCCAGCACAAAGTCGATGTACACGTCCACCAGCAACAGTGTGGTACAGGTTCTCGAAAGGAGGTGCCTAGAGACTTATGATCGTATGTACGAAGGCTTTTTGCTGTTGCAAAGAGCCTGATCTGCAAAATTGGACTGTTCGTGACCACAAAATGGCAGTTTCGCACGTACACAACAAATTGTGATTTGGTAACATGTTACTAAATCATAATTTGGTTTGTGACTCCCAAATTGGTATTTGGAAGAGGTGTATTTAGGATGCCCTTTCCAAACAGCAATTCAGAATGGGATGCATTAGTGTTTTGTGACAGAAATCTAGTCAAGTATACAAATGTAGTGGATACCCAATTACACATGTGAAGGGTCTTTAGAGGGCCCCTTACCCATTGTGAATATTTAAGAAACATATTTCAAGAGTAGATAGGGGTCCCGTCCCACGGACCACTGCCTAGTTTGCCTGTAAAACTTGTCTTTTTTTTTTAATGCAAAGCCATTTTCCTTTACTAAAAAGGGCTGAATTTAAAAAATACAAGATTGCTTTATTTAAAAGCAATCTCAGACATGGAGACATGGTGGTCTGCTGACCCCAGCAAGCCTTTATCCGTGTGATGGCAGTGAATCATAGAGGGTTGCAATTGGAGACCTACCTCATTAATATTCATGAGGAAGGTTGAATTGTGACCCACTACAATTCAGTATTTTGCAACATGGCCTACTCGCACATATGTCAATTCACCAAATACCACACAGGTCACATAGATACTGGTCACAAATTGTGATCAGTATTTTGCGACCAGTGTTTAGCACATCTTGGCACTAGCCTGTGGGTTCTCTTCCAGGTTTGTGTTTGATTTGAAGTCATAGTCCGTTAGGTGTATTATCACCTTTTTATGTGAGGTTGCATCTTTGCTTTCAGGTTGCCGTTGATGGTTGCTAGTGCTTGATGGATCGTAAATTGCTTTCCATACAGGAACATGACCAGTCTCTTTCTCTGGTTACAAATATGATTTTCCACCTCTTTTAAGCTTCTGGTTGGCCAGCTTGTGCTAGGCTAGAATAGCTGAATGTCCTTCAGAGCTGGCATCTATTGTCACTTATGTGCATAGGGTAGCATCAAAAATAAGCGAAATGGTCCACAGATGCTACCACCTCTTTACTGATCTTGAAGCCTTCTTCACATCCTTTGACCCATGTGAACTGTTTCCTTTGTTCTTTTAGCTCTCTTAGTTATGTACTCTCTGTGGCAAAGTCTTTACTGTAGCACACAGTGGTGGCTGCTGCTAATCTAATGTGGCTGGGGAGGAGTGTTATGGTAATAATATATATATATATATATATATATATACATATAAATATATATATATACATATAAATATATATATATATTTTTTTTTAACTTACCAGCCGGTCCCAGTCCCACTGCTGGCTGCCCCGGTGCTTCTCTCCTCCCGGCAGTTACTGGGGCATAAAGCACTGGCCCCCAATCCAGACACTGCTTTTATGCTATACCAAGCATGAGAGAAGTGCTGGGATTGGCCTGAACAGGCTGGTCTGACACTCGCTAAGGCACAGGGAGCCTGTGCATTTCTCCACCTGGCTGTGCACTGCTGGGTTGGAGAAATATAAGTACATGTCGGTTTGGCCATTCTATGGCAGCTGGCTAAACCAACATGCTTAGTCACAGTGCCCATTACTCCTCCCTGCCATGACCCAGCCCCGCCCCAGCCTAGCTTTCATGGCTCAGTCAGACACTGATGAATAAAATTATAATAAAATTATTTTATTATAATTTTAATTTTCACTGACTGACTCTGAGCTGGGGGGGTGACATGTCTGCTACTATGGAGGAGCCGGCCCTGCTGTAGCAGGAACAGTAGCTAGCTAGGCCCAGGAATGCTCTCACATCAGCTTCGTGGACTGGTGCTTGGGTTTTGGTGAGTGTTTCAACATTTGTTGAATCTAATTGCATTATTATTCGGAGAATATAAGGCCAAAGAAAAGGAGCTCTTTTCTTTCCTGGTCATATCTGCCCTTTTAAGTGTCAGCCCTGATTCTTTCAGACAACTGCAAGTTCCTTTAGTGCTTTGTCACCTTTCTCTTTCGTGTGGTGACCAAACACCAAGATATCATTATTGTAGTTTAGACAGTTTTAACCAGCATTATGATTCTTCTCAACATTTAACAAAATATCTAAACAGCTAACATGCAAAACTGACACATTTGTATCTGACTAATCCAAGGTGCTTAGAGAATACTGTGATGTAACATGACTGAGGCCCTAGTTCTAGTGTGTGATATGCTTTAAAGAGGTCCCACTCAGGGCACCCCCGGACTTTGTCTTTTATTGAGTGCTGCAAGGTGAGCCCCAAGGATCCAATGACCCTTCCGGCTCCCCTCATGCAGCACCTCTCTGTAGGTGACGTGTGTGGAACTGGCAAAACGTCTCTTTGCTCCCGCTAGGTGGGAGCATTCTCCTTTCATCTTCTGTCCATGGCTCGAGCCAAGTTGAGTCCACTGACCGCATGGAACACGGGGATGGAGAGGGCAGCAATGTGCCTGGGTGGCAGTTCCTTTTCTTCCTAGGTACCTGTGGAGATTGGGGCCCCCAGGGACCATAAAACCTGCCAGCACTGTGGCAGTAGTGCCTCCTTTCTTTGATGCACCCCCTGGGGAGATGGGAGCCACTAGGGACATAAGTATGGGGAGAGGGCCACATGCACACCCCCCCTTCCCTGGGACAATGTAGTCAAGGCAATACACCTATACCTAGGTTATGGCCCACCCCTGTTTTTTTTTTATTAGGATACAATGGGCAGTATGTGCCTGTTTTTCAATTATCTTATAAAATAAGCACATTTCAAAGCAGCATAACTCTGGTCCACTTGGGCCAATTTCCTTTATCAAAGGCACACTTTGCTCCTGGTAGCCAATCCTAACCATTAAGGACATTTTCAACAGGCCTACCAGAATCTGAAGGGGCACATTCTGAGAGGAGCTGGATTTATATGTTCACTGCACCAGGCTTCTCCTCTGCTTTGCTCCTGGTGCTCCTCTCCTGCTGGTGGGGAATCTTGGGCTGCTCCTTTGCAAAACAGCCAGCAATGCCCCCCTCTTGCACACACTCCCTAAGCCCCAGAGGCACCTAACTGTATTGCAGAGCACCTGTGGGGGTCAGTGGAGTCCATTTCTTTCCCCCAACTGGTCCTCAGGAGACATAAGGAGGCCAATGACACTGGCATTGGAGAAGCCCATCCTACTCCTGATGGCCAGCTGGCATCAAAGTCCGTAGTCCCTCTTTGAAAGGCATCAGTTGGTTTCACTTTCCAGCTTGGTATCCTTTGCACTGTTGTTGCATCCCAGGTTCAGGGTCTTCTCAACTGTCTCTCACCTGTGTAGGGCTTTAAAGTAATTGTGGAAAGTTTTAGGTACCAGGCACCCTTGGTCAATCCTGCAATGCCACATCATCTCTTCATCCCTGCTTCATCTCTCCTGGCAGGCATTTTGGGACAATCTAACATGAACAACTTCAACCTTTCTTTGACAAGACCTCCTTTGAGGGAATCAGCTTCACCCTTGCTTAAAATCACTGTCTGACCCTTTCCCACTAAACCTTCAAAGGTGATCCCTTGCTGTGTGGGCTCCAGAGGTCTGTCCATCCCAGTTAATTATAGTGGGCCTGTACTATCCCAGCCCAGGAGCAGTTTGACAAGCTAATAATCACATGCAGATTTCCTCCCCAGCCCTTCCTTTCCCAGGAGCAGAGACAATTACTGATAAGTGCACTTTTGTGTGGAGATTCCTTTTTTCCCTCTGGTTGGGCACAGAGTAATCAACTTTGCCTACTGGTGGGGGGACGAAGTGCTGGAATCTGACTATGAGTTGAGCCAGAGAACAATGGCAATACCTCAAGTCCCATAAGATGTGGATGTACTGTGTTAGGAGATGCACATTCAAACTTGATGTGCATCTTATACCCCTGTATGATACCTTGCCAGACTGCGTAGGCCTAGATGGTGTGAAAATGCATTTTAGGCTAAATTTCACCTACACATATAAAACAGTTTAAAAAACTGATTTTCCAGTATGCACTACTGACCTATTCATGAATGCCTGCTAATATTACAAGGCCTACCCCAGATCAGCACCTATCCCTATAAAGTCCCTTCTGCGACTGGCTTCTGTGCACAGATGCACATAACAGTAGTCTAACACGCACAGCCCACACAGGTGTGTGCACACATGTTCATGTAAGATTTTGGATAGTGTGTCTCACTCATAATGAAAATCAACAAACTAGATAATTGTTAACAAAAAATCCTGGTGGACTTAGTAGCAATTACTTTATTTCGGTAAAAAAACAAACGCATACATAGATATATATATATAAATGTACATTTGTAAAACAGTCCATATAAAATACACTTATGATTTTAATAATTTAGGACAAAAGCCCAAGACAGAATGCACAGATCCATATTAATTACCTAGTAATGTGGAATGATATTTCTTCCATTTTATCATGTATGGAAACCCGAGATTCTATCCAAGTATATATGGGGGAAGGAGACAATCCACCTCCAGGATATATTATTTAGTACTATTTAAAGTAAAATCTTAACGTGCATATGCAAAGAATAGACCAGGGACACTGTTAGTGAAAATAGAGCTCGAAAATATCATCAGCTACTGGTTGCATGCCTCTATAAACACTAGAGATGCAATATGTACAGTCAATTAGTTAAAAATTCCATTAGGGTAACCCCTTCCGTCTAATATACCATACATGCTCTAGGTATTTAGCGACTGTGAATACTATCACAGCCTTTGTGTCATATTTAAGAATTCTCAGGGCCTCCCTATGATGCCTGACACTCAGAAGTTTGTAAACCGCAATTATCCATTTTCTACTCTGCTGTATATACTGGGGGCAAAAAAGAGAAAATTAGCCTCAGTTTCTTTATCTGATAGACAAAAGGGGCACACCACTGAGGAATCTTGCGTGACCTACTTGGCCCTTACGCTTCTTAAAGGTAGAAACCCATATCTAAATTGGAGAAAAAGCTGTTTGGCAATGATGGAAGTGTAGATTTCATTCATGAACTCCTCATAAGCTGGAGAACATTTGACATTTAAAAATTGCCCGGTCAGATTCTCATTGTCATAGTTCAGCCAAATCTGTTCCAGGGCGAGTTTCCAATAGGAACTTTTCACTTTCTGCCTGGCTCCCTTAATGGCAACTGCTGGCGAGTTCCAGAGGTCTATCATTTTCAACTTCTTACAGTGCATCTTAATATTCCTGAGCCATGGTGTAACTACCCTTATATCGCAGGAAATCATATCAATTAGGGAGTCCTTATAAGGTGCCAGCTCCTCATTTGACCACAGTCTTACCCAATACAATAAGGGTTTTAAAGCTACCTCCAGGTTAATAGGTTTAAATGCTAAATCCAACCTCAGTGGGACTAGGTGCCTACCCCTTGCCAATCTTAAATAGACCCCTTAAGAAGTTATTCTCAGCCACTAAGAAGGCCGTTGCATCCGCAAATCCCCACATTTCAGCCCCATAAGTTGCAGCCAGTAAAGCCACAGCTTTATAAACGTGAAGGACCGGGGAGACTGCACCCCCCCCCCACCCGCTTACTTCTCTTTCCTACTCATCTGATAAATTGTCTGATTAAGAAGATTTTTGCTCTTCTCTATTTGGTGTGTTCAGGTCAATGTGTCATTCAGCCGAAACCCTAGATAGTCAAACTGTGTGACCTGTTCGATTATGGAGTCTTCAATTACCATTCTCCCTTTAAACAATTTATGGGTATTAATGGCCATAATTTTTGTTTAAAAGAGTTGATTTTAAGGCCCACATCTTACAGAAGGCCACAAAAAGATTCAGCTCTGCCTGAAGACCCATATGGGTTCTAGAAATAAGCAAAGTATCATCCATGAACATTAAAACTGGGATTGCGGTTCCAGCTAACTTAGGGGCTTCATGCATACATCGGGAGAGCCATTTAATGGTACCATTAATGTAGAGGCTAAATAATTTTGGGGCCAATACACATCCTTGTTTTACTCCCCGCTAGATTGGAATCTTGCTTGTTAGGTCCCCACCCAAATTCCACCTTATTTTTGCAAAGGTGTTTGTATGGAGGGCTCTTAAAATTCATAACAGTTCACATGGGACCCGATAAGCTTCAAGAACCTTCCACAAACTATCTCTTGAGACTAAATCAAATGCCAACCGCAGATCTATAAGGGCAATGTACAAATGGTCTTTCTTCGGGGTAATATACTTCCAACACAGCAGCTTTAACCGAAAAACCTGATCAAGGGTACTTATATTGGACCTAAAGCCTGTCTGAGCATCTTCAAGAATATGATTATGTGCAATCCAGGATTGTAGCTTCGTCAGTACCTGTCTACGGAATTTGTTTTGGGCGTTATCAAGCAAGCTAATTGGTCTATAGTTGGCGGGGAGGTCCCTACTCCCTTTTTTATAGATTGCTACAATAACTGCTCCTCGCCAAGTCGAAGGTAATTCTTCACCCCTCATAATGGCATTACTAAGGGCATTAAGATAGGGACACCACACCTCAGGATGGGATAGAAAAAGATCACCCGGAATACCATCAATGCCTTTTTCTTCTTCATTTGCATTAGTGCTACCCCTGGTTCTTCCAGGGTGAAGTAGGGGGGCTCTGACTTAATGTTATCCACCTACTGTAAGAGGTTAGTTCAAGCCACTGGAGCATCAAGGCAAACCTCGTCATTATGCTCCTTCAATACAATCCCAACGTGCCCCCACCTTCTCACTGTACAAGACCCTGAAGTGTTCTACCCACCCCTCAGGCTGCACTACTTTGTCAAGATGATTATCAATCATCTTTGAGGTGGATGCTACCAATTTCTAAAATCCCTTTGTCTTCTTGCTCTTAAGTGCATTAGTCAGCTTATCCCATTTATCCGTCTCCCAACTCTTTCTCCCTTTAGATAGAGTAGACTTATAATGATTCCTTGCAAAGGCTATTTGTATTTTGGTGTCCGACTTCAGGACTTCCAAGAGCTTGGTCTTAGCATTCTGACATTCCTTGGTGTACCACCCTGGGGCGTGTTTAAGGAAGCATCCTCTCTTCCTATCTTTAAAGGAAAAGTGCCTTAATTGTTCCATTAAATGGCAGTGCACAGACACCATTTCAGGCATACACCCTCTCTTGCTGGTTGCCTCAGCTAAATTGTCCACAAACAGCACATAGATTTGGGTTTGGATAGGTTTATTATCCATAACTTCAGCCCATTTGACACTCCTGTTATTGTAATTTGGGGATATGTTACTGCTTGTGAATGCAAATACAGCACTTAAAGCGTCATGATCGCTATCTTCTCTAGAGAGGACAGCCATATAAATTAGAGAGGCCCACACATCTTGATCCAGCAAGAGGTAGTCAATATAAGATTTAACAGGACCTCTCTTAAAGGTCGGCTTGGGAGGGATATCAGAGCTAGTGCTGCCATTTGCAATTCTTAAGCCATGCTCAAGGTCAGATCTTCCAATTGAGTTGCAACCGCACTTGAGGTTTCCATGATTTGCTCCAACACCCCGGGTCTATCCATTGGAATAGTTGGATATGGCAAGCATTCTAGCCTCCTCAGCCCTATTCTGAGCCTCGTGTTACAGTCACCAGCAATACGTTTCAGAGTACTACCTTTATGACTCTGCAGAATATCAGCAAGGAGGGCCACTATGGGGAAGAGTAAATTATAGGGTACAGATCTAATATAGACATTAATAATAGCAATGTGACGCACCCCGTGGACGTTTTTACTTTTACATCTACCCCCCAGCAAGTCCTTAGTCCCCACTACAACACTTTTCACTATTGGGAAGCAATCTAGTTTCAACCAGATAAGCAATCCACCAGAGGCTCTTCCCGAGGTAGAGGGAACCACGTCTGCCATAAAAGTGACATACCCACATCCAAATTTCTAGAGCCACAGCCTACATTTCCTGCAGAAGTATTATTTGATGGGGTCAATAAACTCTCCTCACTCCGGGTCTACTAGCTTAGCTTGAAGACCTGCCACGTTCCAGGACAGTATTCTTATTGAGACATTACCAGGTGACCCTCTCCCAGTCATCCACCCTCCACTATTAAAAACCTGGGCTTCCACAGTCAGGATCACCTCTGCATAAATGGCTGTATCCCTTCCCCTATCACTCTTAGAACCTAACTCTGAGTCCTGTAGCATCCATCCCCTACGAGTAGGACCCTGGGATTCCATAATCGAGTTAGCTATTGAATGGAAAGCTGTATCCCCTTCCTTGTCTTTTGGCACCTATCATTGTGTCCTGTGTCAGCAGTTCTCTAGCTGGCCTATCCAAGCCACCATAAGTGAGTTGGTTACAGGTAGCTTTAAGCACTGCGTTCCCTTGTTGTCAATCAACTTCAACTAACATGGAACACTCGTCCTTAAAAGCAGGGCAGTGTAGAGGAGCTAGGGGATTGCGTGCTAGTGAATTTAGGCCGCCCTTTGCTGGGTTAGGGGCCATGAGTTTGAGTCTTATATTTCAGCTTGAATGGGGTTTGAATCTTTACTCCCAGGCTAATAGCTCATCCACCATTTTACGGCTCATTAATTTCAGCCCTATCTGGTTGGTTTGGAGTCCTGTTGGGCTACAGCGAGTAGCATGCAGGATGTCAACCCTAATTACCAATGTGCATCTTCTAGTGTGGCAAAGCCAATGAAATACTTTGTTCTCAAAGGAGTATTGCGATTCTCCACCTCCACGTGGAAGCCTAGGGATATCTATCATGTAGATGTCACTCAAGTTTCGCATGTGCTCCATGTTGCTGATGGGACAGCAGTACCCAGACGGGTTCTGGTGTCTCTGGCTAACATTTCTCAAAATAGGTTGTGTTCTATGGTTACTATTCTGCTTAAGAGTGTATCTTCCCTCAGCGAGGTCACCTCTTTCAAAGCTAAGGGGAAATGTGGTTACTTTGCCAGAACAACCTTTCTTGCCCGGGACTAACTCTGGAGCCCTTTAATAGTGTAAACTTAGGGTTTGCCTACTGTGCTGAGTCACTACTTTATCAACACCTACTTTAGTACAAATGTTCTCCACCAGTAGTGAAAGTTTAGCCACCTTTATGTCTAAATCGCTAACCATCTTGCTCATAAGCTCAAGCAAGCTTTTAATATCTCCCCTTAGTAGGTGGAACTGTGCAAGAGATTCGCTCAGATTGGACTGGCTAATGCCACTAGAAACTACAGGCTTAGACGTGCCAGAGAGATCCTTCTTCTCGGATGAAGCCCCTGCATCAGTGGCTAGAGGAGCAAATCGATTGGAGCCGTCAATATTAATTACAGATGAGCTTTTCATCTGGAAATTTCCCAAATGCTGTTCTCCATCAGCCACTGACCCGTGTTTAGTTCTTTGCAGGGGGTGGTACTGGTATCCTGCCTTAAACCAGCTATGCTACCCAGATTGATGGAGGTTTTATTAAAGTATGAGTGTATACCCTTATGTTTAGCATCTCTAGACACTTTCCGCTGGGAGGAGGCCAGAGCTTTGGATGCCAGTATGCCCTCCACTGCTAGTATTAGATCATCTATTTCATTTATAGTGCAGTTTTCTGCTGAGTGCCTTGGTATCTTACTTATATCTGCTGCCCCGGCAAGTTTCTCAGTATCTTTACCTTTGCCCATAATTAAAAAAGCACAAAACGCAACGGGCACGTTGAATACTAACACTGTCAGACAAATCAAAGAGGTCGGCACCCACGGTATTCTAGATGCGCCCAACCACGGGCGTTATAGATAGGCAATACCAGATTGAAATTGTTCACCCACAAAGTGCTAGCAGTCTTTTATAAAGGTACCCAGTCAAACAGCAGTTTATTGGCCTTCAGGACCTGGTGTAATGATGATGGTTCTTTGGTACAAAACAATAGCGTATATATCCGCCCTCATCGATAACCCAGATGTGCCTATGAGATCCTTGATTCACTCAGCACTTACCCCTTGTGAGGATATTAACGAATAAAGCCAAGGGGGTGGCCCTGCCCTGCCTCTTCCTGTCACTGGCGGGCACAGGGCGGGCCTGTCCTTGGCCCGGGCCACATTGAGAATGAGGCGCTTAAGTAGTGCAGAGTCAGGGCAGGTGTGCTAATGACAAAGGACCACCTCCTGAGGCAAAATGCCTGATGGTAGTTGAAGTCTCCCCCTGTGAAAGCTGGTTGTCTAGCACATCCCACACCTCTTTGAGAATGAGGAACTTAAGTACTGCAGAGTCAGGACAGGTGTGCTCGTGACAAAAGACCACCTCCTGGGGCCAAATGTCTGCTTGTAGTTGGAGTCTCCCCCCCTGAAAGCTGGTTGTCTAGCGTGTCCAATGCCACGTTGAGAATGAGGCGCTTAACTACTGCAGAGTCAGGACAGGTGTGCTAATGACAAAGGATCACCTCCTGGGGCACAATGCTATCTGGTAGTTGGAGTCTCCCCCCGTGAAAGCTGTCCTGGTGGACTTCATAGTCAAAACCGATTTGCTACACAACTCCATCTGATGTCAGCCGCCCTGCTTTGCACAGTTTTGGGAATGATTGTCTTTGTTGAACTTCTGACCCTTTTGTCCTATGGCTGGGCAGATGCCAATGTGTGGGTATGGTAGTCCACATCAATAGTATGCTTTATCATTATTGATTGATGTTAGGGTATATTATTTTTTTTCGAAGACAAGTGTCAGGTGAGGCAGCTTATGCGGACTCAAGCCCAGACAGAACTTTAAAAAAAAGGAAAAAAAAACGCAAGTATTGGAAAAAGCAAGTATTGGCTAAGCCTATAGGCCTGGCATTGGATGCCAGCCTTTTGGTTTTTGCCATGCTTGTTTTATTTTGTGATGGTTTTTGCAAAACGTTATTGCTGGGGAGCTGCTGGACACTCACCGCGCCCCCCCCCCCGTCCCCCCCCCCCCAAAAAAAAAAATACTTGGATGAAGGCAAAACTATTTTTTGTCTTAATTAAACCTGACAATCGCAGGCATGGAAGGGAAGTGCTTTTTGTTTGCATGTGTTTCGTGTAATAGGGCAGACTGCCGTCACTCACAGTAAAGTTAGGCAATTGCTAAAGTAGGCTGACCCATTTCACCATGCTATAGTGGGCAGAAAAAATGTGAATGACACAACAACAGATTAATGGAAGAACAGGTCCGTCTAAAAGCCCCTAAGTAGGAATATTATACATAAGAAGAGATACATTGGTGTAATGGATTACACTGAGGTAGTTAAGCCATTTTTAAATATTTAAAATTAGTTTTAAAAATGCTGTCCGCCCCTCGTGGAAGGCAGAGCACAAATAAGTGATAGCCAGCATTCCCAAGGAGAACTAAAGAAGTATTGACTACTTTAACTCCATGTGAAAAAAACACGCATGCCACCAAAACCTTTGAGGGCCATTTTCCATTTTAGGCGGCAGTTAAGCTTTCTGCTTGGCAGTCCGGAGAGAAAACAGAATGCTGGACTTTTTTTCACAAAATAAGAAAATCCAAATCTGTTATCTTTCAGCATTGAAAAGGTCCATAACATGGTAAATTACTCATTATGTCAGTTTACAGAAAGCCCTTTCACCACATATATCTCCCACGAGTAGTTTTGCTATTCGGATAAAAGGAAAAAATCTTTTTAACGTGGCTTGGTAATAGGTTCCCAATTAGCCTCAGCTGTGCCTAATTAGCCCCGGAACAACCCTCGCAGGCTGAGAAGTGATGTATTGATTGGCTGTGGCAGAACTGCAATCTCTATAGGGAGCAAGTTTGCGTCCAATTTAAAGGACAAACTTTGTAACCCTCTCCTTGCCATATATCGTCAGAAGCGTAAACAACAAATGCATATGTTAATAAAAAAGGAGGGGGTGAGTTGAAGTGCTAAGTCCATCATCTAGAAACGCGGTACACTGTCGGGGCAACTCTATTTGTTCATGTAATAATATTTTGTTGTCGTTATATTGCGTTGTTTTAAATCGCGCATGTTCGCCAATTCGATGTTCTATTCTATTGCATTGTTTGTTCGACCATTTATCAAAGCAGAAGCAGAATCCTTCAGAATGTGCTTATCTCCCGATTATTCAATTATTTTACCGCAGTAGTCCCCAGTAAAATTTGAAGAATTGCCTGGTGCCTGAGCTCTGATTGCATACAGGGGCACCATGGACGTAGTTTGGTTAGTAGGGGGGGGGTGGGGGGGGGGGGGGGGAGGGGCTGGCATATCACGTTATAGTACATTATACAAGAAGCAGGGTAGAGGAGAGGGACCTAAGGGGCCGTAGAAAGGGAGAGAAATGAGGATTAATAGGACTACTAAGTGAGAGAAAAGGCAATATTTTGTAAAATAACCAACATTTTCGAGGACTTTTGCGAGAGTGCGTGCCCGTTTTTTGTAGGGTGACCACCCGTCCATAAATTTCACGGACTGTCCGTAATTTCGCCCTGCCGTCCGTTGTCCGTGATGGAACCTTTAACGGACGGCATTTGTCCATAATTTCAGCCTTTCACCTAAAGGACAAGGGATGGCAGGGCGAAATTAGGGGCAGATGAGTTTCCCCAGCAGGTTTCAAAGGCAGGGAGTCTCCTGTGCTCTGAGGGAGGGAGGGGCCGACAGATAAGAATCAGACCTTCTTGCCAGGGGGTCTCCTTCCCTAAAGACATGCAAATGTGCACAACTGGTAAATCTGCAAATACAAAAGGGCTTGAAAACCTGCATTGACTTTACTAAAAGGAGTCACTTGAAGTTTTCTGATGGCAAAGACATTACTTTTAGAGAGGTGTTGTAATGGTGTTCCAAGGTGAGCTGTGGAGTGTGTGGTTTTAATGGAGTGTTATAATTTTTTTAGTATTAGGTATAAACTGTATATTATTCAAATCTGTATTCCAGAAGCACTTTTTTTTTTATTTGACCAAAATGTATTTGCGCTTTTTGTAGCGGCCTTTATTATGACGTAATTGTATTTTTCACAGTTCTTTCAGGTACTTCGGTACCTCATAGTACTAACAAACATTGGCAAAGCAATAGGGCTCTTCTACAAAAGAGTTATTGGCTTTGTTAATGTGTTTTAGCCATTAGCCATGTTATATACCAGAGTAGCTGCTGTTCAGCATGGCTTAAAGTTAGTGGCATAGTGGTGTGGAGTAGAGTAGCATAGGAGCAGTGGCATAAAGCCCAGTGGTGCAAAGTACAGTGCAGCGCGGTACAGTGCAGTTGTTTAGAGTGTGTTAGCGTAGAGTGCAGTGGTTTAGAGTGCAGTGGCATGGAGTGGCGTGGGACAGAGTAGAGTGGCATAGAGTGCAGTGGAGTAGAGTTGCATACATTAGAGTGGCAGAGAGAGCACTAGCGTAGAGTGGTGCAGTGGCATAGATTGCAGAGTAGACACGTTGCAGGGAGTGCAGTGGCGTAGTGTAGAGTGGTGCAGAGTAGAGCAAAGTGCTGTAGAGTGGAGTGATGCAGAGTAGAGTGGCATAGAGTGCAGTGGCATAGAATGCAGTAGTACATAGTACATCAGTGTATAGTGCAGTGGTGGAGAGTGCAACGCTGCAGAGTAGAGTGTCAGTGCAGTGATGTAGAGTGGAGTAGAGTGGCACAGAGAGCAGTGGCGTAGAGTACAGTGGTACAGAATAGAGAGCAGTGGCGTACAGTGCAGTTGTTTAGAGTGCATTGGCGCAGAGTGCAGTGGCATAGAGTGGCAAGGGTTAGAGTTACATAGAGTGCAGTGGAGTAGAGTGGCATACAATAGAGTAGCAGAGTGCAGTAATGCAGAGTGGTGCAGTGTCAGAGTGCAGAGTAGACTCGTGGCACAGAGTGCAGTGGTGTAGAGTGGTGCGGAGTGGAGTATTGTAGAGTGGTGTAGAGTGCAGAGTTGCAAAGTAGAGTGTCAGTGTAGTGGTGTAGAGTGGTACAGATAACAGTGGCATAGAGTACAGTGGTGCAGAGTAAAGGGCAGTGGCATACAGTGGAGTTGTTTAGAGTGCACTGGTGTAGAGTGCAGTTGCATATAGTGGCATTGGGCAGAGTAGAGTGGCATAGAATGCAGTGGAATAGAGTATATTGGTGCAGAATGCAGTAGTACAGAGCAGAGTGGTGTAGAATATAGTGGCGGCCAGTGCAGTGTTGCAGAGTGTCAGCGTGCAGTGGTGTAGAGTGCATTGAACTAGAGTGCAGTTGTCAGAGTGGTATAGAGTACAGTGGCGTAGAATAGATTGTTTCAGAGTAGAGTGCAGTTGCATAGAGTGGAGAGTGCAGTGGAATAGAATGCAGTGGCACAGAGTGCAGTGGCATAAAGTAGATTATTTCACAGTAGAGTGAGGTGGCTTAGAGTGGAGAGGTGCAGGTTATAGTGGAGTTGCATAAAGTGGCATAGAGTGTGATGGTGTAAATTAGTGTAGAGTGCCGTGGCATAGAGTGCAGGGGTGCAGAGTAGATTAGAGTGATGTACAGTGTATTGATGTAGAGTGCAGGGGCATAGAGTTGAGTGTTACAGAGTAAACTGCATTAGCATAGAGTGTATTAGCTTAGAGTGCAGTGGCGTACAGTGTAGTGTTGCAGAGTGGCAGAGAGTAGAGTTGTGCAGATTAGATTGGTGTTGCCTAGACTGGAGTGGTATGGCGTGCAGACGAGCAGAGCGCAGTAGTGTAGAGAGGCATAAAGTGCAGTGGCATAGAGTAGAGTAGTACAGAGTAGAGTAGAGAGGCATAGTGTGAAGTAGCATAGAGTGCAGTGGCATAATGTGGAGTGGTTCCGAATGGAGAAGGGTGCAGTGGCATGGAGTGGAGTAGAGTGATACAGACTAGGGTGCAGTGGCGTGTAGTGGTGCAGAGCAGAGTGGAGTGCAGTATGGATGATATGCTAACACACTGCCATTACAGACAACATATTTTTGATTGAAATGACCATTACATTTGCACAGATATACAGTTTTTCGAATCAAACTATACTGTGCACAGATCATGATGTGTGGAAATTGCATCACCTAATGCAATGATTTGTTTTAATCATGTAAAGGTATTTGTTTCCAGCACAGTTCAGAATTAACAAAAATGTGCTTGATTTGTACTTCTAATTCTGATATATTCTGAAGTTTATTTAAATGTTGTCATGTGATAGAAAAAACTCTTTCCAAACCCAAGTATCCAGAAAGATTGTCGCATAAATCCTCTCACTTTGAAGTCAGAGAAAGGAAAGTAAACACTAAATTCCCACCGAAGACAGAGCCTGACATTTGACTTTGTTCTTTGAATGCACAGCAAATATGATAAGAAAAGAACAAGATTTACAGGCCTGTTTACAGAAAGGCACTCGGCAGGATACTGTAAATAAGGTTTTGGCAAGGGAAGGGCCGAATTCAAGCTGCATAGCCTAAAACAAATAAAGCCAGCAAATTGAAAGCAACAAATTGTGAGTTACAAACCGCAAGGTCAATGGCAAGCAACAGGCAGAATGCATTCACAAGGAAGCACCATGAATTTACTTAAAGTGACAGCTGTGGGGTACTTTGTGGGGAAAGTCCAGTATTTTAGTCCATATCTTGCAGAGGTTTGGCTACATCAATCACCCAGGTAGTATGACGAGAAGACCTGGAGTGGTTTCCATGTTGCAGGAAAGGTCTGTACACCCATTCTATCAGTTTGCCACCATTTCCTATGGTACAGAGCTTCTGGCACACCTCTTGTAGGGTTAGTGCTAGGTGGCAGACATGAAATAGGGCATTTAATGATTATTTAAGGT
This sequence comes from Pleurodeles waltl, assembly GCF_031143425.1. Lineage (NCBI taxonomy): Eukaryota > Metazoa > Chordata > Amphibia > Caudata > Salamandridae > Pleurodeles > Pleurodeles waltl. The sequence goes on from NC_090446.1 coordinate 391,768,412, forward strand.
GGTTGTAAGTAAGGAGTTTACCGGCGTGAACATGGTAGTCTGCCACAAGGGTTTGGAAATTTAGTAGCTCACTGTTCAGAAACAAAGCCCCCAATTTTAAGACACCTGCAACAGGCCACTGATGGAGTTGCTCCGAGCACAGCCATCCTGTGTGAGTGGGAAGGCTTAGCAAAGGTAGTGCAGGAGCATAGGGTTTCTTCGTGTCAGTTTACAGGTTCTGGCAAGCCAAGAGAAAGCTGTGCATGATAACCCCGGATGGTGATCCGTAGAATGGTCAGTAGGAAACAATGAGCAGTGCATTAAGCCTTCCTTAAAAGTCTTTACTGGTAAACCCCATCTCATGCAGGGAGGTGAGCAGAAAGCCAGTGAGCCACCCATTGGACCTGTGCAACTGAATAATAGCATCCTAAGTCCAGAAGACCTAATCCACCCGCAGTTAGCTTTAGAGTGGAAAGAGCTCCCGATGGCGCAGCAGTGACCAAATCAGACGTGTGGCCTATCTGAAGAAGGAATGAAGGACGAGCAGAGGAAGGTTTGCAAAATAATACTATCATTGGGGTAGCACACCATCTTCACTAGTGCCACGTGGCCTTTACAGAAAGCAGAAGAGAAGACCAAAAAGCAAACTGGGCTTGGAGGGACCGTTCGCTCTGCCGAGATTTTCATCCTGGAAATCAGTGTAAGAATGGTAGATATTAATCACTAGGTATCAAAAGGTAACTGGTTTCCAGTTCAATCTGAGATCTAATTGTATATGAAGGCGAAAACAGTGCATATGTTAAAGAAACACTAATTACATTTTAAAATTTCTAAATTTTGTTTGTGCAATTTACATCCCAAATATTTTGAAGATTCTATGTGTACTTGACCCATTTGGGATAACCCAGATCTCTAGTTTGGCTTTTGCTCAATTTCAAAACCATATAAAGACATGGACAAAGCAGGCAATTGCCTTGCAAAACCTTGCAAGGGGTCTGGCCCCTGCTCACCCTTCAAAAGCACTAACAGCGGACCATTGCACCAGAAGAGTTTGCCAAGGTTGATGGGTGTTGCTTGTTCAACCACTTGACAGTGCCCCTTCTGTTTCGCTCCTGTGTGCAGAGACAACTCCCCAGGTGGCCAATACCTTCAAATAGTCTTGGTGGACCCATCTTGTCTGATTTTAGGAATTGTCCCACCTTGTTCTTCTCTTCTTTATTTATCCAGTTCTTAGCAACAACCCTTTGAATTACTTGCCGTGGATCTCCCATTTGATCTCAGTTTCATCCTCCTCTTTGATTATCTTTGATTGGTAGTCCGGGCTCCCATTTCTGAGATAAATGTAGAGTTCCATTCATACACTCTAGTGCAGTGAGACTACAGACAAGTTATAGGTACATCACATCCTGACATTAGGTGTGAGACTGTCGCCCACACCATCTGCCCTGCCTCTTTAAAAAAAATTAGGTTGAAAGTCCATGGGCGGTTGGGGTAAGCCAGATGTTTTTGTTCAATTTGTTTAAACTAGCATAAGGTTAATTACCTTAATGTGTCCCAAACTGGTTTTAAAATGTTCAGAAACATAATCAAATTTTTGCTGTTACTTTCTCTTCACGAAAGATCGGGTAGATTTGGGTAGGGGTGATGGCCTTGCCGCAGTACTGAAGGGCATTAATTTACTACTGAACAAGGACGTAATGTGACACCTGAATATAGCATACCAGGAGGCAATCACAAAAGGTCCACAGTGAATAAATAGTGCTATGTTAAAAAAAGAGTAAATAAATGCAGTGACAACATAGTGAGGCATGGCCTCTCTTTCGTGTGTCTGTAAAACTGACGTTTGTTCTTGAATTTTTGTCCTGAATTTTGACCCTTTGTCCTGAATTTTTGTCCTGAATTTTGACACTTTGTCCTGAATTTTTAACTGTCCTGTCCAGAATTTGCCTCAATGCCAGGTGGTCACCCTATGTGTGTGTGTGTAAAACTCATGGTGAAATCCGACGGACACCTCCCCATACCCGACTAAAGGCACCCATACCCAACTAGTTAACAGAAAATACATGTATTAGGGGAGTGTAGCACCCCAAACAGCCCCCCTCCCCCGAAGCTACACCCCTGAGGGTCACAAGCCCCTACGGGAATAGAGCGCAAGAGGCTGCATGAGGAGGATGAGCCTACAGCACTGAATACATCGTTTACTCTACACGTATGTGCAAGCCTAGTCACTTGCGAATGGAGCATGCCACCACATCCAAATACTATACTATGTCTACTGTCACTCAGAGGGTGTACTGACGCACATCAGCACTGAAGAAGAAGAGATGTTCTAACAGGCCAAACACAGGCGCCAGCTGAGTAATACAAAATGATAGGGCCCCTGCAAAATATGAAAGGTACCTTTCAGTCTCCCATAGCTTACATATATTCTTTGAATTTGGGCTGAATGGATCCTCCCTGAAGGGTTGGAGGGCCTATGTTATGCCTCTGCCAGAGTCATGAGGAATTAGCAGCCCACTTCCTAACTCTCTCTGCCACCCATTATGGAGAACTGACTGTAAGAAACTGGGTGAGGGGGATGAAACCCTACTGAAGCATCAACCACAATTTTGTCAGGGTGAAATACAAGCAAACCCCAAATTAACCTGTGCTTAACCCTCAGGCAGCTTGGCACAAAGCAGTCTGGCTTAATTTAGAGGCAATGAGTAAAGTATTTATGCAGCACAAAAACATAATAAGGTGAAAACACAACACAAGAAAAATCCTATACCAATTTTAAAAAATAGAGTAAAAAATAATAAATTATTGGACACCAAACTGACAAAAATACAGTTAGTTGAAACTGAGAGATGTATTTTAAAATTTTTAGGAAAAATAGTAGCTAGAAGCACAAAGCACTGTGATTATCTGGTCCTGCCAACCCAGACAAAGTCACAATGTCTGGCCAACCGCAAAGTAGTGCAGACCAAGACAGGTCCACTGAACAAAGTGCCTTAAAGCCTGCTACGGGCTGAGATGTGAGGTCCTGCGTTGAGGATGCAGGGCACAGCTGTGTTCCAAGGCACAGCAGGGCTGTAAAGCAAAGTCCAGTGTTGAAGAGGCACCATGGAGGCATCACACAGCGGCAGTTTCAAGAGTTGTGGGATCCTGCACCGGGGATGTGTCATGCAGCAGCAGTTCCGATGTGATGCTGCAAGGCAATGTAGAGCGCCTTGCCAGTCCTGCTTGGACCACAGCTGGCCTGGCAGAGCGCCTCCGGGCCCACTTTTAAGGGTCCATGATGGGGGTGGCACCTCTTAAGGGGGGCAGCATTCATAGCAGAGTCCATGTGCTGGGATCAAGGTGATTCCAGAGGCTCTGATAAGGAGACAAGCTAACTAGTCCTTGGAGGCACTAGGGTGGTCCTGGGTTCAAGCTGCATGTCCAGTCCTTTTTACCCAGGCAGCAGAGTAGCAGGGCAGCAAAGTAGCAGTCCTTCTTGCAACAGAGCAGCGCAGCAGTACTTCTGAGACTTATACAGGTACAGAGGTGTACTGAAGAGTTGGGTCTGAAGGTCCAATATTTAATACTTGGTGCCAGCTTTGAGTTGGCCAAAAATCAATCCTGATAATCATCTTGACGCAGGCACAATGTGGTAAAGTATTTTTTGTGGATGGAGCCCGGCAGCATATTTATGTGCTGGAACATGTCAAAAGATGTTCAGACAAAATGTTTCTACAGACTCTGCTTTATTTTAAAGTTCCAGTGTATACTTAAACCTGGGGAGTCATGACAGCTAGATAATAGGATGTACAATATGTATAAAAATTCATATGCCAAACAGATCCATACACTATCCAAATTTCTATTGAAAATCATTTACAATTAGTTAATGAAGTCTCAATTTCTTCCTACTGCCACCTCTGATAGGTCTATAGACCTTGAATTGGCAAGCCAAGACAGCACAGTTCTACATTTCCATTATATCCTTTAAGTATTTGCATTCTTAATTTCAACCATCTCTATAGATTCTTAAGGCTTCTGTACATGATCTGAAACTTCATTGCCTCAATAGAGACCTTAACCAACTCCAGTGAAAAAATAATTTTGTCCTTCCTGCTCTTATATTTATTAATACAATATGGTGAATTATTTCTCTACCATTTCAAAGTAACATTTTCCAACGTTAATATCCCCAATCTAAGCCTTACAGAGAGAGTGTGGATGTGGGGAAATGGGTCAACCAATTGACAGCTTCCTTTTGTGAAAGATTTCCAGAATGTAAAATAAAGTTCTAAAGAAGAGCTAACAGCTGCAATTTGCTCACACACTCTGGTTACTTGCCAGAAGTGTTTTTCCCAACAATCTACCTGCTTGCATACTTCACTCTGGTTCTTACTACAGTGTGTTGAAGCGAAGCCCAACCAGAGTATCTCTCAGGTGCAGTGGCAGTTCCTCCGTTATGGCGGAGGAGCGTCACCCCCCTGCTAACAGCCAGCACAGGGAAACATTTAAAAATAAAATGATAATAAAACCACTTTTTTATCATTATATTTTTCCTATGTCTCTAGAACTAGCCGAGTCTAGGGTGGGGCGGGCCATGATGACATCAGAGGGGGGAAGAGTAGTGCCCACTGTAAGTGCGCATGTCAGTTTGGCCGGCTGTCTAAGGACAGCCAAACCAACATGTGCACTTAGATCTCTCCACCCCAGCTGTGCTGCACAACCGGGTGGAGAAGAGGCACAAGGTCCCAGGACCTGAGCGAGCATTAAACCAACCCACTCAGGCCAATAACAGTGCTGCTTTCATGATGTAAATAGTATTACCAGTGTGAGAGCAGCATCTTGATTGGCTTCCGGGAGCCTGCGCAGCATGCACCGGCCTGGGGGGAATTGGGAATGGAGACCAGAGCAGGAGAGCAAGGCGATGGCGGCCGACAGTGGCAGGTAAGTACTTTTTGATTTTATGCTTTATTTACACCCTCCACATCCCCCCACGCCCTGCTCCACCATTTGTAATTAAGAGCAGCCGCCACTGCTCAGGTGTCTTACCCAAGGTAACTGCAGAGCTTCGTAACACCGTGAGCCCTACTTTATACATTTTGGCCTCTGGATTAGACATTAATTTTGCCAAAATAGATGCAACTGGATTAGACCATAATCTCACTGAAAGTCGTCAGATTTTAAACAAAGGCACACCAACAATATTTTTTACACCTACTATATCTCCGATTCATAGCCCAAAATTAGGGAGTCTGAACAGACAGTGCAGACAAGTGTCACAGCCCGTAAAGAAGTTGTGGTGGTCAGAAAGAACAGTCTATGGGAATCAGAGCATCCCGGGGCAAAGAAAGAGAATAGAGGATGGGTGTGTGTGTGTATCAGTGTGTCTCGGTGTGTGTGCGAGGGCCAGGGTGCGGGGGGTAAAATTGAACAGCAACCAGAACGAGGTACAGCCCAGCTCAGGGTAAGGTGGTGAGAGAAAAGCGTGTAAATTCCTTTTTACAATTAAGAGGGATGCACAAAGTGTTCCCACACTGAGTAAAAAGCATAGGGGAATGATCATTTAGCTTCTAAATAATTTGTTCATGGTCATATTCCCTTGCACCAGTCTGAGTGGGCCAGGCCAGATGTAGACTTTCACAGTCTCAGTTTGCACAAATTCACCATTGATAAAGCTGTTGCATGCAATCTCTCCAAGTGTACAACTGCACAGGAATATCCCACATGACTTGTAGCCTGATCAATGGAGCTAAGTCTCGGAGATGTGTTCCAAAGGATGTCCTCATGGTTTCCCAGATATTCATCCAGTAATGTGAGAAAGTCAAGCTTTGTACAATGTCATAATCTGATTGGCAACATCTTAAGGTTAAAGTCTATGCTCAGACGAACTTAGTGCAATGTATTATGGGACCAGTGCCATTCAGTCAGTATTTTTAAACAGCTGAATGTATGTCTAGCCTCCCTTATATCTATTGTAACACCAAAATGTCATGCAATATCTTGTCAGTGAACTCTGTTGTCAGACTTTCCACCACACAGTCCTGAGTGCTTTGTTTATTGGTGCTAGAAAAACGAGACAAATAGGACACTATACCACCCCCACACCAAACACTAAATTGTCTCCACACCCTCAAATACTTTCAGATGGGAGAAGTTGCAAGGGTAGATTGGAGGGGATACCCAAGTTTTTACAAAGTTGTACAACTAGATACATTGTCATACTTGGGAGTGTAGTAAACCAAACTCAGAGGTCTTCAAACAATTTTAAATGGCTATAATCTTGCAAGTCATCAACAGTATGAATCCTTGCATCCCAGTCATGTCAATTGTGGACCTGTCCACCTATGCAAAGTTCCATATTTCCCCCAGAGAAGTGGATCTTCATAAATAAAAACCAAGCCCATGGGGTGCATGAGGGAGTTACATGAGTTGTCCAGTTAAATGGTCTTGTCAAGTGTCCACATTTTACATTCCGACTAGTTCCCTGCTTTTTCTTCACTGTGTAAATGAGCACAAAATAATTAATTGGTAGAGATAATGTAGTATGCTCTTACGCGAAGGAACAGAAGCAATTATCAGCAAGTTTCCAAGAAATTCCAGTAATCTTAGCAAGGATCCTAAAATGCTTGAGAAATTCCTGGTACTCTGTAACTGAATGTTTTTCCTTCATATTCAATATTGCCAACAAGCGAGGTCACACAATGTGACCCCATGTGATTAAGTCATTCCTTCCAAATAACTACAGCGCAGGCACACATGAAGCTTGGAGCGCAAGGCATGAAGCTGAATCCGCTCTTGCAAAAGGCAGAGAAGCAGCACAAGTGGCATAAGTGAGCACCAGAAGCTTGTGCAGTGCAGTGTTAAATGAGTACCACAAGCTTGAGCCAAACAAGGTAACTCCAGGTAGCCACGCATCTAAAATAGATGAAATGCTAAAGGGTTGTGCATCATAGTCAGGAGGTGCCAAAACAATGTTTTCTCCCAATAGATATCACTGAGTCAAACCTTGCCGATATGCTTCCAACATTGACACCGCTAATTCCAGGTACTCAGTTGAGTCCTCCAGTTTTATTTTCTCCTTACCCTGGTTCTGCCCTCAGCACTGGTCACCACGGTTGTGAAGTAAACACGCTTCACTCCATGTATGATAATAGTGTTTAATGTAACTGGGGAGCAACGGTGGACACTTCTCTCTCTCTTGAGCATCCTGCCACCAACTGTCCACATAACAACCCTTAAAATTGAATGCATATATTCTAAATCCCCCTGACATTCCATGTAGCTAAGCAACACAACAAGACCTCCTCATTGTTCAAGAGTAAGTCTGCGGGGAGACTGTGGAATTCTCTTTTCCTCTTGAGACTAATAGGTATAGGCATTCTTACACTCATGACATAGGGACTGAGTCAATCTGGGTACAACTCCCACATACGCATGCATGCTACGAAAGTGTAATCTTTGTTGCAGGGATATAAGAGTCTCCAGACATCTCAAGCATGTGGTGATCCAGCAGGTCAGTGGGTAGGCCACATTCTCTAGAAATGTTCATGTTGGGTCTGCCTGTCTAAAACAAGATTAACAGTCACATTCCAATCTCCCACCGTTATCTTCATTCACCTGCCGAATTCCAAGAAGGTTCTAGAATGCTTGGAAGACAAAGAAACTTTTCTCGGATTGGGGGTGTAGAGAGAACCCAATATCAACATAGACACCTGTATCGATACCCTAGAAAAAGACATCAGCCTTCAGGTCCTCTTAGGTTTTCTGAAATAACACAGGCAAATACACCCTGCTTGCAAGCAACAAATACAGATGAGCTCTGTCCACCAGCAGATTGCTTGCATTAAGTCACTCGCCCATCCACACCCTCTTCAATTTTGTGGGTTCAGAATGGGGTAAATGAGACTCTTGTAACACCACATTACCAGTGGATACATACAATGTTCTCTTGTCATTATCGTGGTGGGTAAGTCCATTTTATTTGAGGGAGATAATGTAAAAAGCCTTGTGTGTAGTCCCACTACATGTGTATGGGTGATGCTACATGTGTGTGGGGTGGAACATAGATAGCACGAGTCATGGTTTATACTGAAGAATGACTGTGGGCACCAACAGGTTCCTCTGAGCAAAGTGTCAGGGATACCTTTGTGCAACTTGAAGATGCATTGCAGTGTGCTTCACAAAACATGGAAAGATTTACGTGTGACAGAGTTTAAACAAATGTGCTAATGTAGTTAGCCATCAGAGTATGGTTTGTGGCCACTGGATAATGGGGTGTTGAGACAGAGGGGAAAACGGAATGGATAGAGAGGTTTGGTTAAATAATAGTAAACAAATAGAGCACAACTGGACAGAGAATTTCAGAACGAATGTCTGAGACAAGTATGGCTATAAAGATCAGAGCTACTTATATCCAACTTTGAAGAGGCATGCTAAAACACTCAAGCCTTACCAACACACTGTCCACCAAGATGGCAATAGACATTCATTATCTTCAAGAGACCATAAAAGAAGATAAGAAAGACCATGCCATCCATAAGGTAAAGCAAGGAGCAACAGGAGAGGAATATATATCTTGATGGGCCTCTCCCTCTCCCTCTGACTTTAGATAGGGTTATTTCTGAGTGCTGTTCATTGGCAGCCCACCATTTAGTGATGTATTCCAGTCTGGCTCTTTCTGCAGCTAGTTTGGTCTCATTGTCAACCTTTCATCAAGAGAACACTTCCTAGGAGTCCTAAGTGTCCACAGTGGTTCTAGTCTGACACATGCTTATGGTTTCTACATTTAAAGGTTCCCGAAAGTTCTTCAGATCCTCCAGTATGGAAAAAGTCCAATTCTTTTAATCAACTTTAATGATTTTAGTGGCTGACTCCAGCAGGCTATACTGAAGGCCCCATTTCCAGAGTTGTGGACCTTGGGTCAATAATATTTTCTACTTCGTGTTGGTCTCTTGGGAGAAATTTGCAGACATGAAAATCATAGGGTTTGCTGTAAAGAAGGAACCCTTTCCAGTTTTCCACAGCTGCAATTATCTGAGTAGTTTGTTGATGAAGAAGAAGGCAGCTAATAATCAGCCACAGAACCCCGACCTTGGGTGCATGACCATTCGGCCCTTTGGAGTTCCAGTGGGTAGACAAAGTTAAGTCCTGTAGTTGAGAAAGGAAGAGGCCCAAGAAGGACAGCATCATATTACCTTAATTGTCTCTAGCACCCCAAGATCCTGAAAATAACCTGTCTGCCTTTTCTTGCAGGTCAACTGCTTTCTTGCTAATGGTCCACTGCTCCTGGTCACAGTCCAGCTCTCTGTTGATGTTATCCACCTGCACCTCTGCCGCAGTAAAACAGTTGTCAGTTGAGTCTAGCCTAGTCTGAAAACAGGAGATGTCAGCACAGAGTTTGTGGCAGCTGTGCGTCGCAGACTGCCATAATGGAGAACTTGATGGAGTTAAGCTTTCCATGGATCAATTTCAACACAATTTCCACCATATTGCTAGGTTCTGGGGGCCAATTGTGTGAAGCGGTTTTGTCCAGTTATGTTGTCAGTTAGCAAATTCGAAAAGTGCTGTCCTGTCCAGGAACCAACAGAAAACAAAATATTTCACAAAAGGACACATCCTCAGTAGGGCATGCAGAGGCAGGTCAGGTCATACCCTTGAGGGTGTGACGCACAGTGGCTCATAGGATACTGCCGACAATAGAACTTCAACACAACACGTAGCATTAAGAGTGAATTGCTGGACCCAGGTAGTGCAAGCAAGAGGAATGAAAAGTATATTTCTCAGTCCTGTATGCTTAGGGAGGTTCCCTGGTTGAGGCAAGTGCAGAGGTAGGACACCAAATTAATAACAGTCATTGCTAGGCCTCCATTGGAAGGACAGCTGTATTCACGTCCCCAGTGTATTTATTTAGAAAGGTTTCAGGGATCCCTTTCTCAGTCCTGTATGCTTAGGGAGGTTCCCTGGTTGAGGCAAATGCAGAGGTAGGACACCTAATTAATAACAGTCATTGCTAGGCCTCCATTGTAAGGACAGCTGTATTCACGTCCCCAGTGTATTTATTTAGAAAGGTTTCAGGGATCCCTTAGGAGTATATCACTTTCTTATTCCATTCTGATCAGTAGACAGGTAGGCCTGTCCCTTCATTCTGTCCTTGAGGAGCATTTTACAGACTGAGTTTCAATTCAAACAGACTGTTGAGTGCACAGCTCCAAATGTGGGCGTGCCCTCAGCTCCACCATTCTCCATCTGTTGCAGTGTGTCCTGCATGCCTTACGCAATGCAGATCACGGGACAGTGTGAGAAGGAGGGCCATAATTAAATGCCTCAAGTTGTTCCTTATCTTCATCTTTAGCTGCCTCATGCCTATTTGCTGTCCTGCATCCAGGGTTGATCCAAAGGTTGCTAGTAGGGTGGTGGGCAAGGTCATGCCCCTCCTAAAGCAAAGTTTTGAAGCAGTTAATAAATTAATCAGGATCACCATTGACTGCATGCCAAAGGTGGTCAAAACAAGTTAAGGTTTTTATTAACTGTAGGTAGATCTTACTTTCAGATGTTGCTCCATTTTATAAGTGTTAGAGTGTGGTTTGGCATCATGTGCTTCAGATAATTTGGGGACTGTTCTTTGGGCATACCAAGCAAGGGATTACTACTGGAGGTGTTTGATCTGCATTATGACCAGATGAGTACAACTATGTAATGTTGACACCATAGTCACAATAATATTTCAATGCTTAATATGACAAAACATAATTTAACCTGGTTAGCTTACCTCTGTGGTGGAATGTGGGTTTAGAGAGGGCATTTTAGAAAAACATTCAGTGCTCTAAATCCATACTTGATTGCTAATTGAGCCAACTGTTTGCATACCATGGTAAGTCAGTAGAACAGGAGTGTGATGGGTTCCCTGGGCGAGGGGGAAAAAAAACAAAGGATATTTGTCTAATTGGAAGACATAGACCAACTTGCTAAGTCCTTTATAGATCTCTTTATTTTCTTAGTGTTCTCGTAATGTATGAATAGAGATTTAAAGAAGAAATTAAATAAAAAAAGAAAAAAAAGAGATGTCCTTTATCCTTCTTAGTTTTGTTTTTCTTGTGCTTCTCTGATCTTCTTCAGGGAGAAGAAAGGGGGGCAGGAGTGTATGAGAGGGGAACAGGATAGTACCGAAAACAAAGGAACATCCTGGGATGACAGAGAAGAGAGTGCGCATGTAGTCGTTTTGGACACCACAGTGAAAAACAGGTCCTATAAAAAATAAATATCCGACCTTATCCCTGTTTTCTTGATATTCCCCTTCTACCTTGCTATTCCTCTGTTATCTCGCCTCCACCCCTTCCTGCCCATCCCTCGTCCCCTCTCCCGCCTCCCCACTTCCACAATAAGCAGCCACTGTTGGGGAGGTATGCACGCACTGGAGTAAGCCACGTCCCTCCAGGGACGTGGCGGGGTTCTCTGGTATGTCTGGTGAGCGAATTTGGGTCTGTGCTCTCCTCTATGCTGTGAGGCGCCACTGGCAATATGCCCTCCTTGTCGCCCTTCCGAGTCATCAACTCGACCTCCTTGTGGACCGTTCCGCGTGGTTCAGTTTCCTTGCTCCTTGCATCGCCCATCTCTATCATTTTCTCCTCTCCTTCTTTTATGTCATGTCTTCCTGTTCCCTCTTGACCTGCTGTCAGTCGGATATCCGGGTTGATGCTCTGGCCGTCAACCCTCTCTAAGGTACCCCCTGGGTATGAATACAACTGCCCCGTGGGACCCTAGGTAGACAGGGATATCGCAACCCTGTCACACATCCTCCCCCATGAGAAGGGCTGATGGAGACCTTGATCCACAGGATGCCTGGAGAGATAGTCTGCTGTTGACAGCTGGGAACCAGGGAGGTGTTGAACCTGGAACACAAATGGCTGGAGCTCTATAAACCAACGCAATATCCTTGGCTTTGTGTTTTAATGTCTGGCCAACCACCTGAGAGGGGCATGATCGGTATAGAGGATAAGTGGATGTCCCAAAAAGTAATATTGGAGGCTCTTGATTGCCCACTTAATTGCTAGACACTCCCTTTCTATTATTGGATAATTCTGTTCTCTGGGTAATAATTTCCTGCTGATATACACGATGGGAAGAAGGGCATCCCGTTCGTTTTTTTTGGGATAGAACAGCCCCAATACCGACGTCAGAGGCATCGGTTTGTAGAAAAAATGGTTGTGAAAAGTCAGGGCATTGCAAACTGGTTCTGTTGTTAAAATTATTTTTAAGGTCTCAAAACTATGAAGCTGGTGGGGAGCTAACTCTTATCTTGGTGGTATTACCTTTTTTTAGGAGATCGCTCACCGTTACAGCGATAGTAGAGTATCTGGGTATGAATCGATGGTAATAGCCCACCATTCCTAAGAAGGAACGTACTTCTTGTTTGGAGGTGGGTTGAGATATATTCAGAATTGCTCTTATTTTATCTACTTGGGGTCGTATTTCTCCCTTTCCAATGTGATACCCTAAATAGGCAATAGTATCCCACGCAAGGTTACATTTTTTGGGGTTAACATTTAACCCTGCCTCGAGTAATGTTTGGAACACTGTCCTTGGATGTTGTAAATGGTCCCCCCAAGTTTTACTATAGATGACGATATCATCAAGATATGCTGCTGCATATCCCTTGTGTCCTTTGGAAGGTGGCAGGGGCCCCATGCAGTCTGAAAGGAAGAACAGTAAATTGATATAAGTCAGAAGGAGTAGAGAATGCTGTCTTCTCTTTGTTGGGGGGGGGGGGTGTAAGAGAATCTGCCAGTACCCCTTTGTTAAATCTAATGTAGACATATTTTGTGCTTCGCCCAATTGTTCTAATAGCTTGTCAATCCTGGGTTTAGGATATGTATTGAATTATGAAATGCTATTTAACTGCCTGAAGTCTATACAAAAGCAGATAAAACCATTGGGTTTTGGAACTAGTACTATGGGTGAGCAGCAGGGGCTTATCGATGTTTCGACGATACCTGACTCTAACATATTTTGGACTTCCTGCTCTAATACGTGTCTACGTGCTCCTGGTATTCGATATGGGCGGAGTCAAACAGTCTTACCTTCTTGGGTTTCGATGTTATGAAGAATCAGGGATGTTCTTCCTGGGATTAGGGAAAAGAGGCTCTAATAACTAAGAAGGACAGATCTTATTTGATCCTGTTGTTCCTGTGAGAGCATGGAGGGACATGTAGGAAGAACCTCAGTGTTTTGCTCTCTCTGTGGGCATAGATTCAGATGTTTACCCGGTTTACCAAGAAACCTGTCTGTATAGATCCTGATGAGTCGTCTGCGTCCTCCCATTTTTTTAGTAGGTTGACGTGATAGATTTGGGTTCGGTGGGAGCTGTTAGACAGTTCTATCTCGTATGTGACAGGACTCACTATTTTTGTTACTTTGTATGGACCTGACATTTTGCTGATAATTTATTCTCTGAGCTGGGAAGTAATATTAGTACTCGATTCCCTGGTTGGAATGTTCCCAGAGATGTGTTCCTATCGTAATGTCTTTTTTGTCTTGTTTCGGCTTCTTCGAGGTGTGTCCTAACATCTTCCCATACACTGTGAATCTGTTCTTTCAAACATTGGGTGTAATCTAGGATGTCTTTCTCCTCATATTCAGTTTCCTCCTATTTCTCTGCAGCTATATCTAATAAGTCTGGGGTTGTTGTCCAAAAACTAACTCGAATGGACTGTGGCCCGTAGACGACTGGACATGCGTTCTTATGGCATACAGTACTAGGGGTAGTTTTTTATCCCAGTCTTTACCCGAATCAGCTATGACTTTCTTTAAGAGAGTTTTCAGGGTGTGGTTGTATCTCTCTACTAGGCTGTCAGTCTGGGGATGATAGACTGAGGTTCGGATGTGGGTTACTCCAAGTATTTGCCAACTCTCCGACATTAGTCGGGACATGAATGGAGTTCCTTGATCCGTGAGTAACTCTCTAGGGAATCCAACCCTAGAAAAAAACCCAATCATTGCATGTGCTACACTTTTAGTGGTTATGCTACTTAAGGAAATGGCTTCAGGATACCTTGTAGCATAGTCTACTAGAACAAGGATATACATATTGCCTTTTGAGGACGGAGTCAGGGGTCCTACCAGATCCATCCCTACCCATGAAAAGGGAACATCTATAATAGGTAGAGGAAAGAGAGGTGCTTTTCTATTTGCTCACGGATTAATGAGCTGACAATTTGGGCATTGTTGACAAAACCGTTAAATGTCAGAAAAGACACCTGGCCAATAAAACTAAAGTAACATTTATTCTTCTGTATTTTCTTGACCAAAATGTGCCCCACTTACAAGGCTGTGGGCCAAATGTAAAGCCTGAGTACGATATGGTTGGGGAATTATTAGCTGTTGTCTTTCCTGATCTTTACTTTGTATAACCGTGTATAACCATCCATTTTGAACCAAAAAGTAGGGACCCACCTGACTAGTGTTTTCAGTTATGGCTGCTTCCCATGCATGTCGTAAGGTAGGGTCCTCTCTTTGGCTGTTCTTAAAGGGAGGTAGGGTCGCCAAAACTGGTTTATTGTCTGTGTGTGTCTTATTACATAATATTCCCTTTTGATATGCTCTCTTCCATTCTCTGTCTTTTACTTTGTTTGACACATTCTTTGTTGGGAGTGATGGGAATCTGGGAAAAAGGAGCTTCTGTCCACCATTCCTCTAATTTGTTTTTATTACGGAGACTATCCAATAACATGTGGAAATTGACATAGTCAGTACCTATAATTGCTTCTTCCACTAGATGAGGAAGAGCCCCCATTTTTAAATTCTCAATTTGTCCTCTCCACTCGATTGTTATAGTTATCAAAGGATATTGTTTCATATCCCTGTGAATACAACAGATAGAAACCTTCTCATTGGTAGTATATAAAGTCTTTGGTACTAAGCTTGCTCGGATTACCGACTGACTACACCCGGAGTCGATGAGGGTCCTTGTGAAACGTCCATTTATCAGTAGTTCCTTTGTATAATGAGACACATCCTTACCCATATAGAGGACCCTCCCTTGAGTTACCCCTATTTCAATGGGTTCAGTTTTGTCCATTTTATGGGGGCAATTCCGAGCTATGTGTCCCCATTCTGCACAGTGATAACATTGGGGTAAGTGATTTGGAGTTCTGTCTATAGGTTTTGGTAAGGAGGTTTCCTCAGGACCCTTTCACAGGTTTAACCCAATATGAGGACTAGGTATGCGACTGCTTACTCTAGGCCCTTTTCCTGACCTAAACTCAGGACCCCGGTGAAATGCACAGGCAGGTTCTATGGCCATGGTGGTATCAACATTCGGATGTTGCTTTATCAAATTTCTGGTTTGCGGGGGTAGAGCCTCAAGGAACTGTTCAAGCAGTATAATTCAAATTACATAGTCCCTGTCGGTACTTATAGGAGCCAGCCATTTGAGACCTAAGTCCTGAATTCGATATTAAAGAGCCTGTGGATTCTCCATTGGGTTCCATTTTGTTTTCCGAAACTATCATGTCCCACACGTTCTAACATATCTTTCTTTATTTTGGGATAGGTAGTATTACCCCCTGGGTTTATAGCCTGATAGGCAGCTTGTAATGTTCCCTTTAAGAGTGGGGCAATATACTGTCCCCACCCATCCTCTGGCCATGCAGCTGATGTAGCAACGCGTTAGAAGTTAGTAAAGAACGCGCCTGGGTCCCCCCTTCTTGAAATTTCTGCAGAATGGAGCTCGGGACATTAGGATGGACTCGACTGGAGTCGATGGTATCAGTTAATTTCCGTAATGCCATTTCATGAAATAACTGGTTATCGGCTATAATTGTGGCTTGACTTTTCAGGGCATTTTGAAGTGTTTCACGGTCCATACTTGCCTCCTTCCGCTGCTCCTCCCATACCAACTGCAGATGTCGTTGTCCCTCTGCTAATTGGTGAATCATGTCTTCTACTGTCGGTTTGTCTTCCATTATTGTTATGGTTTATTTCCCCTTCTCTCCCAATATATATAGGAAATCCCACTTCTGACACTTCTGTGATGGGTTCCCTGGGTGAGGGGAAAAGAAACAAAGGATATTTGTCTAACTGGAAGACATAGACCGACTTGGTAAGTCCTTTATAGATCTCTTTATTTTCTTAGTGTTCTCGTGATGTATGAATAGATATTTATAGAAGAAAATAAAAATTAAAAATAGAAATGTCCTTTATCCTTCTTAGTTTTGTTTGTCTTGTGTTTCTCTGATCTTCTTTTGACTCAGATTATTATGCTTTTTGCCATTCCTTAATTGTCCTTTCTTCTTTCCTTTTTAGGTCTTTTCCTCATCAGCGTTTTCCACCGGATGAAACCTCGTCGTATAGAGGAATGTGGAATAATGAAGCAAAACCGTAGAAAGAGGAGAAAAAACCCACCAAAAACAAAAGGTAAGTGGGCTTGTTTTGAATTAGGTAATCTCTTTTGTTTAATTACAGTGTGGGGAGAAGAAGGGGGGGCCGGAGGAGTGTATGGGAGAGGAATAGGATAGTACTGAAAACAAAGGAATGTGGATGACAGAGAAGAGAGTGCGCATATAGTAGTTTTTGGACCCCTCTGTGAAAAACATGTCCTGTAAAACAAAAATCCAACCTTATCCCTGTTTTCCTGATATTACCCTTCTCCTCGCTATTCCTCTTATCTCGCCTCCACCCCCTCCAGCCCGTCCTCTCTCCTGCCTCCCCACTTCCACAATAAGCCACCGGTGTTGGGGAGGTGTGCACGCACCTGAGTAAGCCACATCCCTCCAGGGACGTGGTGGGGTTTTCCGGTTTGTCTTGTGAGTGGTTTTGGGTGTCTGATCTCCTCCCCGCCCTGACGCACCACTGGCAGTATGCCCTCCTCGTCGCTCTTCCTAGTCGTCAACTCAACCTCCTTCTGGACCGTTCCGTGTGGTTCAGTTTCCTTGCTCCTTCCGTTGCCCGTCTCTATCGTTTCCTGCTCTCCTTCTTTTATGTTGTGTCTTCCTGTTCCCTCTTGACCTGCCATCAGTCGGATATCTGGGTTGACACTCTGGTCGTGAACCCTCTCTAAGGTACCCCCGGGGTACAAACACAACGGCCCCATAGTACCCTCAGGAGACAGGGACATCGCAACCCTGTCACAGGGAGTTACCTGTAGCAGAGTGGTGACACCACATTGTCTGTAGGTCAACTGATGCAGGCACGTGACAGTCAGTGTAAATCCATGTTACTACATTTTGACATGTAGTTCCAGAAATCCCCCTAATGCATTTCCCAATGTAACACACTCACAACACAACCATGTGTAAATACTCAGAATGTTTTATTTACAGTGTGCCCTGTCAAAGGATGGTGCAGGATGGCAGAATAATGAAGAACTCATCCACACCTCTGCAGAAAGTTGTCTACATATGCTCAGAGTATGTACATACACTCATACAGGCTTCACTCTCACATCATGTAATACTGTCAGGCTTTAATGAGGTAATTGCTCTCTCTCTTTGCACCATCTTAGGCAGGTGCATCCAAACCCTCGCTAATCTGGGTACTTATCTTTAAATACAGACGTACAATATGTAATGTGAACAGATGGGGCAGCCTCCTTTATGTCCCCCTCAGGCTCGCCTGCATATTGAGATCTCACAAATCTCACCAAGCCAGGAAGAGAAAGGTGTAAGCAAAGTCGGATGGCCAAACACTCTAAGACAGAACATCCTCGTCGGGATGTATGTGTTGCCCCTATGCCCAGAAACTCATCCACACAGCTAGAAGCCCTGGATGGTGACTCGCTGTCTACTTATTACCCACCAAATTTGCTGGACACATCCTTTGTCTGCTGTGATTTGCACCTGGCGGATCTTTGACGTAGATAGCTGTGGGGAATCACCTCACTGGTGCATCAACAAGAGCTAGTGACTGGCAATCTGCTCTGGAGTACCACAGTGTGTCCAAAACTTCCAGTGGACACCAAGCTAGCAGAATTGTATTCTCATTTCTGGTACTCCTCCCCAACACATACCTGCCAGATGGGCAGCCCCAAATGTCACACCACTTCAATCAGAGACCAGCTTTCAATCTCAGTCTGACTATGCAATTGCTCTACTGTATCACATTCACACAGGTGTGATCTGAGTGCACAAGCTCCAGGCATTCAGAAACCCATTACCTCAATGCTTCTTAATCCAGCCTCCCTTCCCGGATAAAATACTTTGCCTTCGCCTGGGCATTTGAAACATTATGTGACGCCTTGAAGCAGTAACATGAATGCACATACATATATCAGTGGGAAAAGTAGAACTGAATGGGGGAAGAAAAACCGTAAACTATTATTTACAAAAAAATACAGCAGCCCACGGGCATTAAAAGGAACCACTGCCATGGACTTCAGGACTCTAGAAGGGGCATTAGGTTACTAGGAGCCAGTGGACAGCGTGGAGGTACGTGGGAGAGAAGGACAGGCTGTATATCCCCAAGACAGAGCAGACATCAGTTGTCAGAGGGAACAGTGTGTCATTGTGTCCAAATACAAGCACCTGCTGCTTGGTCTCCACAGAAAGAGCAAAACGCACTTTGAAATGCTAATAAAAGGAATTAACAAGGACACCTGCTGTCTGAAATTGTATTTTTTTTGGTTTTAGAAACACTTCATCCCCCTACCCATCAATCCCTCAAATGTCCACACTGTCTCAACTAACATCAAACCAATGCATGAAACACACATCCAGTGACCAATGTTAAAGACTATGGTGGTCATTCTGACAGCGGCGGGCGGCGGTCGCCGCCCGCCATGCGGTTACCGCCGAATGACCGCCCCGCGGCCATTCCAACTTTCCCGCTGGGCCGGCGGGTGACCGCCAAAAGGCCGCCCGCCGGCCCAGCGGGAAAGCCTCTGCAAGGAGGAAGCTGGCTCCGAATGGAGCCGGCGGAGTTGCAGGGGTGCGACGGGTTCAGTGGCACCCGTCGCGATTTTCACTGTCTGCAAAGCAGACAGTGAAAATCTGTATGGGGCCCTGTTAGGGGGCCCCTGCACTGCCCATGCCAGTGGCATGGGCAGTGCAGGGGCCCCCAGGGGCCCCACGACACCCATTCCCGCCATCCTGGTTCTGGCGGTGAAAACCGCCAGAACAGGCTGGCGGCAAGGGGGTCGGAATGCAAGCAGCGCCGCCATGGAGGATTCCCTGGGCCAGGGGAAAACCGGCAGGAAACCGCCGGTTCCCCTTTTCTGACCGCGGCTTTACCGCCGCGGTCAGAATAGCCCAGGAAGCACCGCCAGCCTGTTGGCGGTGCTTCCGCTTGCCTCCGCCCTGGGTTGGAATGAGGGCTTATGTCCCTCATTATGACATTGGTGGTCAATCCCACTTACCGCCATGCTCACTGCCGCCAACATACCGGCACCACGGCGGATACCATATTATGACACACACACACACACCAATCCGTCACACCAAAGTTTAGTGATAAACTGGCGGTATCAAAACCCACACCGTTAAGCCAACATAACCACGCCCACCATATTATGACCTATGAATCACCACGGCAGATATTCAACGGCGGTAAACCATTGGCCGTACATACCGCCACGCTCAAAATACACACACTCAAACAAAACAGCACCACATTGGACAATTCAAACTACACACACCTGACACCCATACACACACCACACCCACACCACTATAAAACACACACCCACATTACCTACATTCCTTTATGAATACAAATAATTGCCATCAGAGAGAGACAGCAAGACCACTCACACAACCAGAGCCACATACCACCATCACCTATACACCACCCATGCACCTCTCAACACACACCCCAACACATCACCCTACACACCCACACTACTCACCCATGGCACCACCACATCACCCCAGATTCTCTGAGGAGGAACTAAGGGTCATGGTGGAGGAAATCATCCGGGTACAGCCACAGCTATTTGGAGCACCAGAGCAGCAGATATCCATTTCTAGGAAGATGGAGCTATGGCAGAGGATCGTAGACAGGGTCAACATCGTGGGACAGCACCCCAGAATAAGGGATGACATCAGGAAGAGGTCGAACGACCTATGGGGGAAGGTGTGTTCCAGTGCAGCAAGATACTAACTAGCTGTACAGAGGACTGGGGGTGGACCCCCACCTTCTCCCCCACAACTAACAACATGGGAGGAGCAAGTCTTGGCAATCATGCATCCTGAGGGCCTGGCAGGAGTAGCAGGAGGACTGGACTGTGGGAAGTCAACTTTATTACTATCACCCCCCTACCTGCATGCCATCACATACCCCTACCCTCAATACATCACTCCAACACTACCCACACACCCCACCATCACATCTCACCCATCCCAATGCCAAGCCCTGCATACACCACCAATGCATGGTCACCACTCACAGACCTACATGGACACTGGAGAGAATCAGCTAGCCCACTACATACCAATTCACACAAGTTAAAGCTGCCAGGGCAAATATAACCTAAGAGAGAAACCCACCCATGAACAAAATGTCACACACAGAAATAATAACACTGCATTTACATCCCCACAGGTATCCCAGCCAATGTCAGCGGCTAAGAGGTGCCAGCGCTAGCCAGTCGCCCCACAGAAGAGGCCCACAGTGATGACAGCGACTCGGCTCACCTGGATCTGGATGACCAACTTGGCCCATCAGGGACCTCCGGACAGTCGGTTACCCAGGCACAGTCACACACCACCACAGAGCCTCCCCCTTCTGGAAACACCACCACATCACCCACCCAGCGTACCCACACCTCTGTCCCCAGGATACGTCAATCAGCAGTGTGTCCACCACTACAGGGAGCCCAGGACACCCACCATACCCAAGACAATCAGGGACCTGGGGACAGTGGCAGTGGGCACACGGTTCAGGCGACAGAGGCACAGGCCAACAGAGAAGCTGGGAGGACTGCTGTACGCCAGTGGAGGAGAGGCCCAGGGAACCGACTCACCAGAAGGCACTCACTGAGATCCTTGGAGCATAGGAACATTCCCAGGATACACTAGGCCAGATCCAGGCCAAAGTGCAGGAGAACACGCTGCAGCTGGAGGGACAGTACCAGGGGATCAGGGAGGACTTGCAGGCCCTTAACACCACCCTGGTCTCCATTGCAGGGGTGCTGGCAGACATGGCCAACATTATGGGGGAGGCAGCCTCACAACAGCAGGCCCCTGCCACTAGCCAGACAACTGAACAACCTTCCACCTCTGCTGTCGCTAGTGGACAGGAGGATCCGCCACAGGAACAACAGGCCAGCGGCACCCCTGCCCCTGCATAAGTGGAACTGCCCCGCAAACACTCCCTGTGAGCCAGGCAGAAGCCAAAGACTATTGCCAAGACCCCAGCCAGGAAATAAGACTCTCCTAATTGTCACCCTTGTGTCCCTCTCTGTCACCCTGTCCACCTTGAACTGCCATTGCTCCCCTTCCTATGCCCCCTTGGACAATGCACCTGTGCTACAAATAGACTGGAATTATACCCTGGACTTTCCTCCATCATCACTCCAGCCCATTGCACTTCCCCCTTTTCTTCTTAGCACTGCAATAAACACCATTTGGCAAAATACTATTATGGAGTATGTCAAATGATTTCAGTATGTATTTATTTAACAAGGTTCAAACATTGCAATTCAACTATACAGTAATGTGCACATAAAATAGACCTGTAGTTGGCTGCAGAGAACACACTAGGAGCAATAGTTGGGCACCAACATCTGCAAAAGGAGTTACCAAATGGTACAGTGAGTGGGCATAGAAGTGGGAAATCCCAGCCTGCCAGTGACAATCTCAAACAATAAATTTACAATGAAATGTGAAGTACCACTATCTTACCTGTGCGTCATTGGAAATATTGGCAAATCACTGCAGTTCTGTTGTCCTCATCCTCATCCTCTGCCTCATCTTCACTGTCCACAGGGTCCACTGCTGCCACACGGCCATCTCCAGCCTCCTCCTCCTGCAGAAATGGCACACAGTATCTCAAGGCAAGGTTATGCAACATGCAGCATGCAAGAATTATCTGGCAGGCCTTCTTGGGAGAGTGGCACAGGGATCCAACTGTTAGATGGAGGCACCGAAACCTGGCTTTCAGGAGGCCAAAGGTCCTTTCAATGATTCTTCTGGTTCGCCCATGTGCCTCATTGTAACGTTCCTCTGCCCTTGTCCTAGGATTCCACACAGGGGTCAGGAGCCATGATAGGTTGGGTATCCAGAGTCTCTTGCAAATATCGAGGGACAACATTTAGCCACACACTATCCCTTATGGCCCACGTCATACCCATACACCAACATCCACTGGGTGGGAACCAGGGCTCACTTATTTAGCCACACACGGTCCCTCTGTAGTTGGGCCATCACATTTGGGATTCTGCTATTCCTCAGGATAAAGGCATCATGCACAGACCCAAGATATTTCCCATTGACGTGGGAGATGTACTGGTACGCCATGCACACCATCTTCACATTCATTGAATGAAAACTTTTTCAATTTCTGTAGACCTGTTCATTTTGCAGGGGGGACAAATGCAATATGTGTTCCATCAATCACCCCAATTATGTTGGGGATATGTCCCATTGCATAGAAGTCAGCCTTCACTGTGGTCAAATCAATCATCCACTTGGGGGAAAACAATGTAGCTGCACATGTGTTTAATCAGGGCAGACAACACTCTGGTCAGCACTATTGAGAACATTGGCTGTGACATTCCTGCTGCCAAACCCACTGTCACTTGGAAAGAACCAGTTGCCAGAAAATGGAGCACTGATAGGACTTGCACAAGAGGGGGGATCACAGTGGGGTGACGGATAGCAGTGATCAGGTCAGACTCAAGTTGGGCACATAGCTCAGTGATTGTGGCCCTGTCAAGTCTGTAGGTGAGAATAATGTCCCGGTCCTCCATTGTTGCCAAGTCTACCAGGGGTCTGTACACAGGTGTATGTCTCCATCTCCTATTCATCTGCAGCAGTTGCAATCTAGGGGGCAAAATAGTGAGGAGGCGGGCATAAACTGTACATTGGAGCCAATACAGTACAATACATGATGTTATTTTTAAAATCATTTGTTGCATTTGTCCAGATTGTACAGTTGTGAACTGTGACCCAGTTGTAATCCAGGGCCTGATTTCACCCCCCCCCCCCCCGAAATGGCATCCGCCTGTCCTATGTGGATGGGTAGGTGGAAGTGAGTTAATTCCGCTGCCGTTGTGTGCCATTGCAGGAGGCGGTCGTGAACCGCCATGCGACGCCTCATTGGATATTATTGGCCCCTATGGGGTACAGTGGCCAATGGTGATGTACGCCAGCGGCGACAGTATCCATCGCCGTGGACGTGACCGCCATTTTCTATCTGTTCTCTCACTTGCTACCTAACCTTCAGCAGTAGAGGACCTACACTGCATGTGCTGCTGCCCGGACCTGTGTCTGGAACCTAGCATGGCTTGTGTGACTGGGGAAAGGGCCCAGCTGGGGAGGGCCTCCCAACGAGGAAGGGGTGACAATCGAACCCTGTCCCCCCTGATGGCCTGCCTACTGGCAGTGGCCTATCCGGAGCTGATGGGCACTTGAGGGCATCACAGCAGCCACAAGGGCGTGAGTACAGGGCCCATTATTACAACTTACGCATTGTAGGGTTGTATCCGGGTGGGGGATGTGTGTCTGTGTGTGCCCCTAGGCCAGGCCTGACATCGCAGAGTAGGTCCCATGTTGGGCAGGGTTCAGAAGTGATATTCCTCCTAACTAGCTAGTAGGCATCCACTACTGGGCAGGGCTGTGTGGGTCCCAGGTATGCTGCAGTTGGCGGTATGTGTCCCTCCCCATGCCCTGGTGACTAGCATTGTTATTGGTAGTGCACTGCATAGTGCGTAGGGCTGTTCCATGTGTGTGAGGTTGCTGTGTACGCCAATGGTGGTGTTGGTGCAGCCATTGACCAAATGTTTCCTTTGTCTCTCCCCCCGCTTTTTGTTTTGTCATCCTGTCCTTATGTGTATTTGCATTATCTGGCAGAGGAGAAGAGGCGACGGAGGGAGCTGTATCCTACAGGACCCAGGAGGCAAAGTCCACTGACGCTGAGGGCACCAGTGGGACGGAGGGCGAGGGGAGCACAACGGCAGAGACAGGAGGCGACAGTTCTGACACAGATACCTCCTCCGATGGAAGCTCCCTGGTGTGGCGGACACCTTTGTGAGCACCAAAGGTACAGCCGCAAACCCCGTACCAGCACCACCCTCCCAGCAGCCCCTCAGCGAGTTTCCCGTGCCCGTTCACCCAGGAGGGTGGGCATTTCCTTCACCCCAGGCACCTCAGGCCCTGCCCCAGTTAGCCCTGCTGCCCTGAGTGAGGAGGCTATTGACCTCTTGCGATCCATCTCTGTTGCGCAGTCAACCATTGTGAATGCTAACCAGGGACTGGCAGCCTAAATGCAACAGACCAATGCATTTCTGGTGGGCATTCACACTGGCTTGGTGGCCCAGCAGAGATCAACCCAGGCTCTGGCCTTCTCTCTGAATGCAGCTATTGTCATTGTTTCCACCCTCCCCCCTCCAACTTCCTCTACTCAATCCCATTCCCCTCAACCCCACACTATCCCAAGCACACAGGCAGACTAGCATGCACACAAGACAACACACAAGAGTGGTTCAGGCAAACACAAACACCACACTTCATTCCACAGGCACTCACACAAACACCACCCAGATGCAGACATACCAACATCCACTGCCTCCACTGTGTCCCCGTCCTCCTCCTCCTCCGCCTCCCTCCCAGTTGCGTCTCCACTCACACCTGCATGCACTACATCCTCAGCCATTACCACCATCACCAGACAACCTATCAGAACACACACCTCACTGGCAGACACCACCCCAACAGCCATGCACACATTCCCAGTGTCCTCTCCCACTGTGTCTGTGCCCCCCCTCCCAAAGTACACAAACGCAGACACCCAACACCCAACAGCCGTCCACCTCACAACAGCATCCAACCCATGCACCTGTACCCACACACAGCAGACCGACACCTCCCACAACCACTCCCTCTTCCTCCACTCCCAAACCTTCTCCCTCTTCCCACCCCAATGTCCCTAAGAAGCTTTTCCTCTCCATCATTGACCTCTTCCCTATCCCTCCCCCCATCCTTCACGTCTGGCCAGGGTGGGTCAAACCCAGGCAAGCACGTCAGCCACCCGGTCCATGGGCTCAGTAGTGTCCACAGCAAATCGTGGTGGTAAAGGATCCAGGCCACCAGTCAGCCTCACAGAAAGGGTGCCTGTCCTAAGTGCTGTCAGGAAGGGCAAGGAGCCATCCACAGCTGCTGCCAGGAAGGGCAAGGAGACATCCCTAGCTGCTGCCAGGAAGGGCAAGGAGACATCCCCAGCTGCTGCCAGGAAGGGCAAGGGGCCTGCACCAGCAGGCAGGAAGGAGAAGGGGCCTGGTGCAGGGCCTCAGTTGGACCCCCCACCACCAACCATGGTTGTGCAGCAGTCCGAGGCTGCAGGAGATAGGCTGGAGCTTCCCCCACAACCACCACCAGCATCACCAGCAGCACTGCCACGAGCAGTGGACAGCCATCCGAGGCTGCAGGGGGTGGGCAGGAGCTCCCCCCACTACCACCCCATGCAAGGCTGCAGGGGATGGGCTGGAGCTTCCCCCCACAACCACCACCAGCATCACCAGCAGCACCACCACCTGCAGTGGGAAGCCATCCGAGGCTGCAGGGGATGGGCTGGAGTTTTCCCCAACTACCACCACCAGCAGCAGTACCATTGAAACCACTGAGCAGCCTTCACCGCCTGTGGACATTCATTAGACCTGCATCCATGGCCTGTTGTGCTGCCTGCCCCCTCAAATCCTGTGGGTATGACACCCAGCTGAGAGACTGTGACCTTGCACTCCCCAGGATCAGGAGCACAGGGCACGATCCCCCCTCCAGAACCAGTGGGTATGGCACCCACTCACCCCATCCTCCCCAGGATGAAGATCACAGGGCACGATGCCCCCTCCAGAACCAGTGGGTATGACACCACTCACCCCATCCTCCTCAGGATGAAGATCACAAGCATGATGCCTCCTCCAGAACCAGTGGGTATGGCACCCACTCACCCCATTCTCACCAGGATGAAGATCACAGGGTACGATGTCCCCTCCAGAACCAGTGGTTATGGCACCCACTCACCCCATCCTCCCCAGGATGAAGATCACAAGGCAAGTCACCCACTTGAGACTGTGGCCTTGCACTCCCCAGGACCAAGCAGGGGGCATGCTGCCCCCTACAGAACCACTGGTCTTGTTTTATCTGCCAGCTGAGGTGCCCCCCGTTCCCTGTTCCCCGTCCCCCTGAGGTGCCTGCCTATTTTTGAACTGATGCCCCTGCAGTGTTCTCTCTGTGTTGTTGGAGGAGACAAGAGGGGCCTTGGACTTTGTGATGTGGCCCTTTGGCCCACACACATTGATGACTGGGCTGTGCCCCTTGACTTGTACATATGTATATAAATTTTGATTGGATGTACGTATTTTTGATGTATTTATATTATTATACACACTTTCATCTATTGGTGTTGTCCTTGCATTATTCCTGAGGGGTACGGGGTAAAAATGATTTCTTGTGCATCTGATTGTGTGTATGGTGTTGAGGGTGGGAGTGTGTGTTGTGGGTGTGTCACACTCTTTTTCCTCCCCCCCCTGTGTGCTAGGCGGCTGTACTCACCGTGGTCGTCTTTGGCGTCGTTGGTGTTCGTGGTGGAGCAGGACATGGAAGATCATTGGGAAGATCTGCAGCTCTGGCTCCATGGTGGCGTGGTTGTTGCCTGTGTCTCCAAAGGTGAGTTGTTTCCCTTCTGTGCAGTGTTTCTGTCAGGCTTTTGATGTCATTGGTACAGCCCCGGAAAAGGATGGCGGATTGCTGGGTCTTAATACGGTGGGTGGAACATTGACTTCTGCCTGGCTGTAGGCGGCTACCGCCGTGGCGCCTGTTGTTTCCGCGCTGAAGGTGGGTGTGGTAAAGTGGCTGTCTATCTGAGCTCTTTCCGCCATGGTCATTATTTGGCGGTAATTACCGCCGGCCTGTTGGCGGTATTACCACCACTCTATCACCGACCGCCTGGGGTGTAATAAGAGCCTATGATTGATGCGTGACTCAGTGTGGTGATGAATTGACCTTTGCTTACTCATCTCCCACAAAAACAGTGAACTCATTAAGGAGCCGTACAGCCTTATGGGACAGTGAATGGTTCAAGTAGGGAAGCAAGAATGGAGTTTCAAAGAAAGGGAGTAGATAACTATAAAAGAAGCTCTTTACCTGGTTCATACCTGCATGCCTTACTTCTTCAGGCAAAGTGGCCTGAAAGTATGGCGGTAATCTTGTGTTGAGAACTCGTAATAGGAGCCTCCATAAACTAACCCCCATCCAACAAAGTAGTGATGTAGCAGAAACTTTAGTACTGTCTCTCATGTCAGAGAGATCATCTATCCGTGACAGTTTATGCATTATGTTGGTTTTTAGAGTCTGAACTAATAGTCTATCTTGAAATGATATAGAATTTCATATTATAAGTGTTTTAAATATGTGTGCATAAAAAATAGAAATGCAGTTCTGAGCCACATTGACTGTAACATATTAACAGTAAGTTTGCTTAAAGTTACTGTAAAATGAGCGCCAATGAAGACTTATTAATGCAGAATTTATAGCTTGCGTATTGAAATGTGTTTTATTCAAATGTATTAATGTGCTGTTTAATTCACTTGCATTAGTCTAAGTGAGGCCTGCTAGGCCCTGTAATTGTGACTGTGTGCAGAGAATGTTAAGTCATCTTGCTGACTTGCGCCTTTTTTTCAGACGTTGTTCCCATGAGAAGACTATAGATGTCTATTGTTTTACAAATAGAGAGCTGTGAGAAACTGGCCTTAGATGTAGAACATCCTGGACTGTGGACTGACAATTTAAACATTTGTTTAAATCTCCAGTAGAAGTATACGGATGGACTCCATTCTCATGACAAACCTGGGAAAACATGTGGATGTTTCTAGTTGGAGTCACATGAGTGATTTCTATTGGATGTTCCCCCTTCAACTCCAAATGAACCGTTGCAATGACAAATCAGCTTGCCTTATGAACTTTAAAGTAATGATCATCCGCTGGACTTTGGTCCCCAAAGAAGATTTGACAGAATCTTTGAAGATGAAAAGTAGCACCCTTTCTTTCCTGTATCCTGAATGCTGATCCCCTTGGGGAGGTATCTTCTTCTATGCCCCTTTGAAATGCCTTGCTGAGACTTACAGATTTTCTCCCTAGCACACAAAGAAGACTCTTGACCGAGCTTTTGATATGCTGATGCTTTCCGTTGTTAATTACTTTTTGCCCCTCTTAGTAACCTGTTGCCTGAGATTACCTTTTTCCCTGCACGTTATTCCCTGATTGGCTAATCTGTAGGGTTTTTCCCTTTGCCCAGCTAAACATGAACTTTGATGATTTGAACTGTCTTAATGCTTATTAAAATTAAGCAACACTCATTTTCCATCCATCAGGCTATATTACTGATGTTTTGTATTGTCCATGTTGCATGCCTAGTTCTCTTAATGTTCTCTTAATTTTGTTGGCTTGGTCAGTCATTGGTGATTCTGTAACTTTATAACTTTGTATTGCAAATTGTCTACATGACTTTGAGGTTGAGCTTGTAATAAACCCCCTTAACTTTATTCCTGACTTGGGGTTCCTTTTATGGCCACATTGGCCATATTGTGTAATTTAATTGGTTTGTATCGAAAATATATCCAACGCAGGGTCAAAAGATCTGCGGACCTCGTTGAGCATTGATTCTTGCGAAGGATGAAAACGCTCCAACAGTAGTATAGAATAGAACAGATTGCCAAACATGTATAATATTTCAAAATTAAAGTACAGATCCTTATGCCCCACCTGAGTAAAGATGCTGGGACAGACTGGTAGGATTGCCCCACCGGTAACGATGAATGATGGGTAACTGCAGACAACCACATACACTAGAAAACAGACTAAGAGTAGTGTTACTCAATCAAGCATATCAGATGAGTAAAACTGAAGAAGTTGGGTGCACCCCAATAGAACAAAGAAAACCCCATGTTGGCCTACTACCAATAAAAACTGCAAATTGTTAAAACTAGAACTGCAAGGATTGCTTCACTACATTCAAATGAAAAACAAAGAAATCAATAAACCTATTCAACTGCAATCAACATGTATCTCCCCAAATAAACACAGCTTAAAAAGGGAAATCCTGGCATTCGAATAAGGTGCATCTAGTGGGATATACAACAATTTGAAGGAAGTTAGACTTAGCAGAACGCCTGTGAAACAACGCACACAAACAGGAAAGTAGTGTGAGTTTAGAAAAAGCACACATTACTGGTAACAAATTATCCCAGAGTAGAGTCAACCAAATGTCTCTTCCTAACATATTACAGGAGTGTGAGATGGGATAATGAATAGTGTAAAATATTGAAGGGAGTGCCAGAAGAATAAAGCGGAGATTAACCAAATGAGTGGTTGTGCCAACCATTTAATCAATGTCAAATTAGCTCTGGAAAAGAATTGAGGAACACGATAGATTTTGGTATGTCTATCTAAGAGTCAGTGTCACCAATCCTATGTTGCAGGAGTCAGTCATGTGACCTCGCAGGATGTTTGCAAAAGTCTTATAGCATTCAATTTCCAATATCTAAAGAATGTTAATTCAATAGTCAAGAAAAGCAAGATTAAAATGTCATCTTTCATGGCAGATTGAACCTGGGCAAGGCATGAGAGTGAAGGAAATGAAGGAAAGGTTTTCAAAGCATTGACGTGTGTGCAAAGGATCAGATGAATAGAGTCATTGCCAGACGGCATTACACCACAGTCATTCTGTAAAGGAAGGGGACCATTAATGCATTCAGGGTGAAATTGTTGTAAAAAAGTTCCTGGTAATCAATCCATATCTTATCACAAATACTGAAAAAGGGGCTACATCCATTAAAAGAGTTACATTAATATTGTGATTTCTACTAGCAGCAAAAGAAGTACTTGCATTTCAACGTGGAACAGTAACTACTGCCAGAATCACTCAATGGTACATAAACTATAGAATGGTCTAGCATAACAACAAAGATAATAGTTTCTATTATATAACAGTCCTTCATTCGTAAAACAGTGACTGGTGTTCCCCAATTGAAAAAAAACTGAATGGACCATATGTACAGAACTGTCATTGAGGTGTTTTGCAAAGCTGGTGTCCGTTTCCTTACAATAATACATCACATAGCACAGGCTGGTTCCTTCTCCATCCCATTAGCTTCTGTACTGTAATGTACTTCAACATTAAGGGCCTCATTACAAGTTTGGCGGTCTCAGGTCCGCCATGGTGGCGGACACCAACAGGCTGGCGGAGAAGACCACCAAATTATGACCATGGCGATATTCCCAACAGAATACAGCCAAAGCACCGCCAGCACTGCCACTGTGGTCAGACTGCAATGGATGATGGAAGGCACCTGCAGGCACTGTTTCCACCAGACAGATTATCAGACAGCACATCGCCAAGGTTTCTGTCCTGGTCACTCCACCATGGAAACCCAGACGGAAACAAACTGCATAAAAGGAGACACTCACCTTCAGGAAGCCATACTCATCTGGGGCTGCCATGGAACCAGAACTAGACATCATCCAGCTGCTCGTTCAAAAACTATGGAATCTTGGCTGTCAACGACGACAGCAACCATAAGTACACACACTTACCTGTTACTGTTGTATATTGTTAATGTATGTACACTCACTCAATATACCCTCAGGAAGAGGGTGTGAGGGCCACAACCACATGCTAATGCACTCTGACACGCACACTCACATACAGCCACACACACACCGGCACATACACAGTACACACACCAATGGCCAACACACAAATGCACATCAAAAGCACACACTTGCGCATGGAAACACAGCACAGGCCCAGTCACATACAATAACACACAACACCACAACAACACCACAACCACACCATCTGCAATACGTTGGCAAGCACTCACAATAGACACTATCTAGGGACACATCACACAACACAACCAACAGGCAACACACACAATCACACAATCACACAACCATACAACTTACCAATTGACATACACATCACACACAGCACATTGTGTCTATCATACCATGCACTAAACATGCACACTGTCAAACACACCAAGCCAAACAACACAGCAACAAACATGTCAACACAAACACAGCATTCGAACAACATTTTGCAAACACACACATACCCATTATACAACACACACCCTATCACTGTGGCACAAAAGCACTGCACACAACCTCACACACTGCCCAAACAATACAGGTACCACAAGCACCATGCACACACAAATACTGACACACAACCAATGTCAGCCAGGAACAACTCCATACTAGGAAAAGAAATGCATGACAAAGATGTAACCACTAAATCACCAACAGGTTGGTTTTAAATATGTGAAAAATTCAGAAATTGGAAACTCAAAGGCCATAGGCCAGTCCTGATACAAACGTCTGTATGCACACAGTGCACATATTTGTGCCCTGAACTTGACTCGTGACTGCCATGTAACCTCCACTGGTAGGGGCATCAGGGGGGCAGGCAAGCACCTCAGGGAATATCAGGGGGTTGTGGGGGGGGTTTGGGCTTAGGTTTGGAGGGGGGGCTTTGGGATGTGGCTTGGGAGGGGCGTTTAGCTTTAGACTTAGTGGGGTTGGCATTTTTTTGGGGGTAAACATCTTGGTAGGGGGAGGAGCATGGGTACTTGCAGGGGGGCAGGGGAGGCCTTGGAGGTAGAAGGGATGGACTTGGGGAGGGAAACAGAATATTTAGGGGTCTCATGGGGAAGGGAGGAGTAAGCGAAAGGACAAACTCCGAAAAGAAAGTCATTTTTTTATTTTTTGGCACACAGGGAAGGTCATAGCAAAAGGGTTTGGGTTTGGAAGGAGTGGTTGGAAGAGGTGTTGTTGTGGATGTCTTGTGTGCATGTTTGTGCAAAGTATGCTTGTGGGTACTGGGTGTCTGCTGGGTGGGTGAGTGAGAGCGTTTCTGTGTCTTGGGATAAAGGGAGTGGAGTGGCTGGGGGATGCCATGGTGGGTGGGTGACTGTCTGCTGGGGTGGAGACTGCAGGTATGGTGGATGTGCTGCATGTAGGAGTGTTAGTGGTGTATGTGGGTGTGGTGACTTGGGTGGATGTCTGAAGGTCTGCTGTGGTGTTGCCTGTGGGAAAGATAAGTATAGTGGCTCGATCTGTGAATGTTGGTGTGGTGGATGCAGGTGTGTCAGGTGTGCTGTCTGTGATGCTCTGAGTGGTGGGGGTGTAAGGGCAGGTTGTAACTGTTGCTGTGTATGCATCTGAATGTTGCTTGTATGCATGCCAGTGATGTGTCTTATGGTGCTTTTGTCTGTCTGAGCTACCCTTGGATGCTAAGGTGGATGCATGGCTGTCTGTTTGTGTGCTTTGGCTGGATCTGGGAAGAGAGGTTTGGGATTGGGAAGAGGAAGGTGGAGGGGGGTGGTAGACAAAGGGTGACTGGCTGCCATCAGTGTAGAGGGCAAAGCCTGAAAGGATCTCTGTAGGCCAGCCAGTGTACCATGAATACCCTCCAGAAATGCATTACTCTGTGAGATTTGAGTTGCCAGTCCCTGGATGGCATTCACAATGGTCGACTGACCCACAGAGATGGATCTCAGGAGGTCAATAGCCTCCTCACTGAGGGCAGCAGGGCTAACAGGGGCTGGGGCAGAGGTGCCTGCAGCAAAGGAGAAGCCCACCCTCCTGGGTGAGCGGGTACGGCCAACTGGGTGGGGAGCTACAGGGAAGGCAGTGGTAGAAAGGGTGTTGGTGGACATAGATGGTGTTGGGGTGGTCCCAGATAAGTCCGCCACTCCCAGGGAGTGTCCACTGGAGGAGGATTCCAAAGATGATGAACTGGATCCTGCCTCCCCTGTGGCACTCCCCTCGCCCTCAGGGCTACTGGGTCCCTTGGTGTCGGTGGTGTCATGACTTAAGGTCTCATGGCCAGCAGCTTCCCCACTCTGCTGTGCTCAGTATCCTTTGCCTTCCGATGCTGAAAAACAGAAAGAGAGGTAGGGTCATCATATTCTTTTCAAATACAAACATCACACTGTAGGCATCACACTACAACCACTTGTATTACACCCCCAGGTAGAACCATGTTACTGCCAACATCATGTCACAACTAGATACCATCTACACCCCTACATTACAACACTGTCACACACCAGCTAAGCCACCTATCGCACACTTACTATACCATCAGATCAGTACAGTAACACAATACCCATTCCATGACAACTTGACTTGCCAACTTGAATCTGAGTCCCTATCCACAGCAACATAGACAACCAACAACCAAGCAATGGGAAATAGTGGTAACATTTATTATAACATATCACATACACAAAATCCACACATACCTACATTTTTAGCTGATGTAATGTACCAGGAAAGGAACCTCACCTAATGCTAAACACAACACAGCAAGTTGCGTACAAGCCAAAACCATTTCATTTCAGAGTCCACAACCTTCACAATTGACATTTGCAAACATACCACACTAAGTTTCTCTTTTCATAAACTGGTTAGAGTCTAAACACATGTCACCAAAACATGTCCCAATAGTCAGTAGGGAAAGGATGAGACAAACTTTGTGGAGCTACTCATCTTAAGTCATTCTCCACCTGTAAACAAAGTCATGCACACTTATAGGGGCCAACTTAGCCCACAGGACTTACCCACAGACAGCCCCAGGTACCATACCAACACCTTAAATACAATGTACACCTGTCATGTGCATGAAGGACACATACAGTACAACTAATCATGATGAGTTGCAACATCAATAGCCCATCATACAAGTGGCAACATCACTAAACAGACTTCACACATGAGCAATCTTACATCTGTATATGAACAATACAATGCCACAACACACTTCTGAGCTTAACATGATAGAGACATACACCTTGAGGAAAGCCAAATGACTGATTACACATACCATTCCAACAACATGTGAAGGTGAGCTACCACACCTGCAACACAATTAAGTCAGTACAACCAATAGGATTCCATACCAAAAGCCTTCAAAACATATCAAAAATAGCAAAAGTAAGTATGTTTAAGTTGCCTCACCATGTTGATATATGGCTCAAACTAAGAATGTACACATGATGTTGGCAAAAACCACCCAGTGTAGATTGTACCTGTTACTAAGATGGCGTGGCCTATTTAGCATGTCCTCAACACATTGCAATAGGAAATTGCTGTATAGCCACTTACCATCCAGGGAACATGTACATGGTACTAATATTCTGAGCCCTCAGATCAATTATATGGTTTGCACTAGGAGTCGTTATACTACCATGGTTTAGTACATGCAGGATATCCATTCTGATGAAACATCACAGGTGCCAATGTTTAGTCCTCACTTACCAATGTGGACACATTCTAACAGATCTGAGTAAGTGTAACAACTGTGGCATGTGAAATGTCAGATTGAGATCACAGCCTCACAATAAGTTGACACTCATTGGGAACCTCCGGAATAATAGGCATGTTCTCAACTTGTCAGACTCTATGTTGCACATAGAGATGGCTCACGGGGCATTTGAATGGACAGAAGGCAAAGACCAGGACAACTTACTAACAAGATATTGGGAGTATGGATCTGTAGGTGTCAAGGAGCAACCAGCACAGTATTAAGAGCAGTGTAGTAGTACACGTATGACACAGTCACATGTGCATCATCATTTGCTACTGTACAAAAGGGATGACATTGGTGAGTAATATGTCCCTATACACAATACAATGTGCACACCTATGTACCAATGTTGAGGAATGCACATCTAGGTGTTCTTAGGAGACATTTAACCTTTTGCACTTACAACACTGTCACAGCTTAGAGTCTTTCACATCATACAATGACCTTGCAGAGGAATGTAAAGGAGTACTAGTCAGTAATCACCCCCTTGTGGCTGCTGAGCTGCCCTCAAATGCTCATCCAACTCAGGGTAGTCCATTGCCAATATGAAGGCCATGGGGGGGGTCACGGTTCGATGGGCACCCCTCCCTCCTTGGGCAGACGTCCGCAGCTGGGCCTCAGTGGTCTTACGGACCCAGCATCTCAGGTCCTCTCACCGCTTTCTACAGTGGGTGCTCCGCCGGCTGTGGACCCCCAGGGTCTGCACTTTCTTGGTGATGACATGCAAGATCCCCTTTTCCTGATGGGTGTTGACCAGCATGGATGACACAGTCAAGAGGAGAAGTCATGTACACATGCTCCATCCCAAAACAAGTACGGTGAATAATCAAGTTAGTGCAAGTAGACAAACTTACCCTTCCTCACACTTCAAACTCTTTTTCAATTCACCCTCTGCAGTGAGGCCATGTGTGAAGTGGAGTCTGGCATACAACATGCATACCCTGTACCAGGTTTTGGCTACAATAATAGGACCAGACCATGTCCTAAAAATGGTACCTCTCTACAACTATTTGTCACACCAACATTGATGTAAATGCTGTAATGTCAATATGTGGATCAGGGTACATACATCACACACTACCTACTATGTACCAGGAGTAATAGTCTTTCTATGCACATGTGCATATAGTCATCTATCCACACATGATAGCTCAATCCTTAATTCCTGCACTTTTCATCTACATCATCATACACTCTACCTTTCACCCAATGGTACTGCATTGGAGTCACCTGCTCCTCTGGTGCACTATAAAGCTGTTCATACAGGGATAGGTCCTCCAAAACAAGCTTGACCAGCTCTTCTGGAGAGAAGGCAGGGGCCTATCACATGCAGGATGTGGCATAATTGCTCCCAGATGCAGTACACACCAGTTCAGGCCATGCAGGTCTTGCTGGCAGCAGTGCCAGGAGTCAAGTGAGGGATGGTGCAGAAGATGGCAGTCACGTCCACCACGTACAGGACCGCCAGCGGACGTTGCCATTGGTCCAAGTCTGTCAAAGGCAGCAATGTGTTCCAATGACGATGTCCACTGCGGTTGTAACCGCCTACCACCATGACGATATCCGCCAGCGGAGTCAGGTCACTTCCTGATGTCTGGTACAGTAGATCAGGCAGCTGCCATTTTAGGACTCATATATGTATGACGATGTTATGAAAGTTGCATCATTTACTGAAAACTTATATCTATGACAATGTGTTACATGCCGGCTTGCTGTTTACAAGTATCAATGTGCATGTCATTAGTAGATTAAGTGACTTGGGGGATTATGCGTTCTGTACATAAAACAGTGTTGTCACCATCCAAATGACAATCAGAAGATGGTATAGGTGCAACAAATATGTTTTACATATCAACTAGTCAGTGACATGTATCTCCATTTAGAGAAAATGCAAGAGTTATGGGGGTTTGAATCCAGTACACTCATTTTTTTGCCTTGCTATGTGCTGAATACCACATATTCACTGTTTCATGTGACATGATTTAGATATGTGTGTGATGTTGTTGTGATCATACTAATGAAGTATAGATTGAGTTATTCACATACATTCTGGTGTTGTCCCACATAGTTACCCTGGTCTGAGGAGAGCAAGACAACCTACAGTGTACTGTCCAATAGCAGATCTGCAGACCATGGAGGAGCGACATGCAATCCAAAGATATTGCCAGGATAGGCATACAATTATGGATCTATGTCGTCAGTTGGAGCCAGATCTCATGCCTGCCATTCGCAATCCCAATAACATACCTCCCATCATTGACATCATGTCAGTGTTGCACTTCCTGGCCACTGGGTCCTTTCAGAATACAGTGGCCCTAAATGCAGGGATGTCTCAGCCCATGTTCAGTCTGGTTTTGAAGGCTGTGCTGTCTGCATTGTTAAAACACCTGGACAGCTCCATCAGATTTTTCCAACATGAGGATTTGGCCCATGTGAATGCAGATTTCTGTGCTTTGGGACACATTCCACATGTGGTTGGAGCCATAGATAGCACCCATGTGGCCTTGGTCCCCCCAAGTGCTAATGATATATAGGATCAGGAAAAACGTCCACTCCATAAACATCCAAGTGGTCTGTTTGGCTGACTTATATATTTTACAAGTTTGTGCAAGGTATCCAGGACCAGCTATGATTCCTTCATCTTGCGGAAGAGCAAAATCCCACTGCTGATGACACAACTATACACGAGAGGGCCTGGCTCGTTGGTAAGTTATATATGTCATGTGTGGCTATACCATTTTCCAGCTACAATATATGTGGATGTCCAAGAGTATAGTTTGGATTAGTGTAACTATACCTTACAAGAGACTTGGTCTACCCAAAGCATCCTTGGTTATTGACACCAATGAGGTACTCAAACAATCCAGTGGAGGTCTGCTTCAATGAGGCCCACGGAAGGACACAGTGTGTCATGGAGTGGACTTTTGGGCAACTGAAGGTAAGATTTCACAGCATAGACAAATCTGTAGGAGCCCTTCTCTACTCACCCTACAAGGTACGTCATGCGCCACAACCTTGCCCTGAGACTTCAGATACCATTTATAACAGATGAGGGGAAGCCAGCAGATCCTGTGGGTGGAAATGCAGATTTGCCACGTGAGGATGAGCATGATGAGGATGAAGCTGGTGAGACAGATGTCATCAATCCGTTCCTCAACTGACTCAAGATATGTGATGTGATGTTACAATACAGATTCCATGGGGTATTCAGGCTATGCATGCCATGTAATGTTCATTTTACCAGCATCAGTGGGTTCTTAAGTGGCTCCAAAATCCATGACTCAGATATGCATGCAGAATGTTACTTAGAGTTGTGTACAGAACTGTTATGTACATTGTCTATTGTTTAGAAAATGCATATTCAATGTCAGATTTGTAGTTATGAATAGACAATGTGATGTATGTGTTCCACTCTGGCCTATACCTTATGTGTGTCAATCACAGATTTGCAGATTGGCTCATCCTCATTTGGCAATCTCAGACAGTGTCACAGGCAGATGGGATTTGCAGACTGACATGAAAAGTGGACATGGATTAAACCAAGTTCTGTTTAGCATGAGATTTGTGTTGTGTGAGTGCTATGCCCAGACTGTCAGGACAGTGGTTTGGAAGTGTTCTTTTCCCCAAAAAAAGACCGTTTGGTATTGGAGGTGCCTCAAATGGTCGCATTTGTGTCTAACATGTCATAATGTGGTATCTAGACCCTCTACCATCATTATAGTTTGTCTTGTATGTGACACCACTTGCATATAGCTGTCAGTGTGTTTCCTCATTGCAGACCAATCTGCATGTGTCTGAAGACTGACAT
Organism: Pleurodeles waltl; assembly: GCF_031143425.1. Lineage (NCBI taxonomy): Eukaryota > Metazoa > Chordata > Amphibia > Caudata > Salamandridae > Pleurodeles > Pleurodeles waltl. The sequence continues at coordinate 391,806,699 of NC_090446.1, forward strand.
AGGTGAGTGGCAAGCCTACAGATACCAGAACACGGTAAGTGGAAGGTTCCTTGACTGGGGAGATTAGTACTGACCGCTGTCTGTTTCATGGGGTACGGGCATTTGGAAGGATAAGGCATGGGTATGTGATAATGCTTTAGCTAATGATACAATGAACCAATCTGTCTGCCTTCTGGTATGGTGATAGACTGACATGTCCCTACATCTGTATTTTGTGGGTTGGTAGTGAATGACACCTAAACTGAAACACTGAAGTCCACAGCATGATTTCACAATGTGCTGATTGTCATTATCCACATAAATATGTGGAGATGTACAATACTGGTGACTTGTGTCATGTGTATGTTACAGTCCTAATTCAATATGTATTCTGGTTGTCCAGCATATGTGTGATCACCATGACAAAGATAAAATTGAAGAGGAACATTTTGGTACAATAGCTGTCATACAGGACAGTTGTATTTGGTTGATACATCACACTTACACAGGATCTGTGGTTAAGTGGCATTTATTGGGGAGTGCACAACAAAAAGAGTGATTTGAAACAGAAATGACAAAACATTAACAGTGAAGGATTCAGTCATGGTGGATGAAATCATCAGAGTAGCTGCTACACCATTTGGAAACACAAGTCCAATGTCCTTGAACCATAGGAAAATGGAATTAGGTATCAGAACAGTCAACAGGGCTTATCAGTGACACACAAGGGAAACCAATCAGGAGAGGATCACTTCCTGGCAGTGGGTTAGGTCTTGGCATCTGCTCCTCCTGGATGCCTGGGTGCACATACATATTTGCAGGGGGGTTCTTCTGCTACAGGGGGTCGGGTGTCTGAGCTATTCCCTTCCCTTTGCATGGCCTCAATTCCATTAGCAGCTACAGATGTCGAGGGGCCTGATGTCTCATTGCTAGTGGAAGAGGCCTGATGTTGGGTGCCAAACCTACTCAGGGTAGTGTTCCTGTCCCTCAGCACCCCAGCAATGGAAGCCAGGATGGCATTTTGGGCCTGCCACTGCTGCACGGCTTCCTAGTTCCTAGTCCCTCTGCAGCTGTCTGATCTCCCCCATCATGGTCAGTACCTGGCCCATCATGCCTTCGGAATGTTGGTAGGCTCCCAAAACTTGGAGGATGGTCTCCTGGTCAGTTGTGTTCCTTGGATCCCACATCCTCTGGCCCACACCATCCCTCCCATGCACTTTACCCCCACATACCTCTGCCCGGTACAGTGTGCACACTCCCACTGGTGGCAGGGGCATCATTGTTAGGGGTGACATTATGAGACTCAGGTACCTGTACTGGGAGCACACGATGGAAGAGACTGCCTTTGGACACAGGTTTGGAGATGAATAGTTGCCTGTGATGTAGTTGCAATAGGGCTGGGAGGAGTCATTGTGGGCAGGGTGAGGCTGGCAGTTGTTGACTGACCAGGTGTCCCTGATGGGCCAGCTGTGTCTTCAGTGTCCAGACATCCAGGGTTGTTTTCCTCACTGGGGCCTTCATCCAGTGGGTAGTTGCCGGTCTCTGATGTCCTCTCCATGTTAGGGATGGCAAGGTTACCTATAGGAGAAGTGGAACACACAGCTGGTGCAAGAGATGCAACATGTGATGAATAAATTAGACAACTAAATGTGGTATTTGAGATGCACACACTGCCTTTACATGATCCCCTAAAATGACAATGACAGCTGCTACTTAATCTGTGTTAGTGCAATCTGGGACACAAAGATTTGCAATTGCATACAGTATGCTCCAAGCTCTTTGAGTAAGTTGGTGTTTAGATGGCTGCTAATACCCTCATATCTTGTCTGAGTAAAGACATGGCAATGTATTGTCCTCTCCTAGTAAGGTTACGGCTTCATTGAGTCAACTAGAAGCTGAACAATGCACAATGGTGTCAGAGCTGGCACACAATATAGGTGTTACAATTTGACCTGGGCCTCTGTCTGGAAGTACTGCAAGTGCGTTCAGTTTGCCATTTAGGTGTCCTCCCCTCCGAGGTGAGTATATGACATTATTAGGGAGCTAATCTCAGAGTACAGTTTGGTATGGGACAGATCTGTAGCTGTGATTTGCTTATAATGGTACTAGTAGTGGACCACTGCATAGCAGTCATTGCCATGAACTGTTAAATGGAGGACCATTCAGGATGAATTATTTGATTGCTAGTTTCACATGCAAGACATTTCAGAGTTAGTGCACTGTTCTGGATTTGTTAATGGTAGAACGTACCTTCTGAGAGTTGTAGCGGTGTCAATTCCTGGGACTTCCCATGCCCTTCCCAAACACTGTGGCCAAAGGTGAGTTTGCTTGACATGTGGCATGGCAGTGTGGGATATTTGGAGATTTGGACAGAGGCGTGGGGGTAGGTTTGGTCATTGGGGTGGGGAAAAGTGATGAGTGATCATGCAAGACAAAACTTTTTGGTGACATAAATGTTGTTGTGACTTACCTGACTCCACTCCCCCAGGTATTCCTGTCAGGCCGTCAGGATGCAGGCTGTCCAAGACCTACTCCTCCCATTATGTAAAGTGTGGGGGAGGAGATGGGGGCCCACCACCAGTCTTGAAGACCGCCAGCTGGTACCTGGATGCCATGGAATGTACCTACCACCTGAGGTCGTTATACCTCTTCTTGATGTCCTCCCTTGTGCGTGGGTAACTGCCTACTGCATACAACCTGTTGAATATCCTTTGCCACAACACCATTTTCCTGGCTATTGAGGTTTGCTGGACCGGTGCTCCAAATAGATATGGCTCTATCCTGACACTTTTGTCCACCATGACCCTCAACTCATCATCAGTGAAATATGGATGTTTTTGTTGGGACATGGTATGGTGGTAAAGACGGTGAGATAGTGAAAAAAGGATGAAAACCGTTTGTGATGAGGTTTGGGTGCTGTGATGGGGGTGCGTGATGGCTGTTGTGTATTGTGTGACTTTAAAAATTGTGTGGGAAGTGTGCTGAGTGTAATGTGTAGGGGTGCCTATTGTTTGTTTAGCTACATATACATTTCTTTGCTAGTGTCTGGCTGTGAGTCGCGTTCTGGTTGAAAAGGATTGTGGGTTGTATAGGGGTGTGTTTTTGTAGTGCAGGGTGTAGGTGTGTCAGGTGTGTGAATGTGTGTCAGGTGTCGGGTATTAGAACTATCCAATGTGGTATAGTGTTCTTACTGATGCGAGTTCAGACCACCACAGTTTGCACCTCCAGTGGTTTCCCACCATGGAAGAACCGATCTTGTGATTTGTGGATTGTAATTTGACTGGCTGATTTCTGTCGGGATGGTGGTGTTGGTGGTCAATCCACCTTTTTTCCATCCGCCAGTGTCCTGGAGGTTTTGGGAAATTGACTGTTTTTTGGCATTTTGAGCTGTGTGCCTCTTAATAAGGCAGTCTGATGACCGCCAACATGGCAATACTTTGGTGGCCACCACAATGGCGGTCTTACCATCAGACTGCCAAAGTCGTGAAGAGACCCTAAATATGCCAAAGCTCAGTCATAAAAGAATGTGAACCACAACTTTGAACTACATAGATCTTTAGTGCCCCTGGTGAACATAAACCCCTTAGCACTTCATTACATCACTTTTAAGAATTCCCACACTGTAGAAGATCTACAGCTGCACACTGAAAACCTGTCCATCTAGCCAGTGCTGCTATAATGTAGGGACTGCTCCCCTTTACCGTGTTTTCAATTGGATTCTGATTTCAATAGCTCTCCTAAGCATAGTCTCTACTTGGCACACAGGATGTGGAGAAGATTGATACCACAATGATCCCTTATGAGTGACACCAAGTTAACATTATTTCACAAAGATAATATACAACAGAACATGAAGTTGAATTGGGATTTTCTGCCCAAATAAGTACAGAAGATACTGTGCTTCGTTTTAATGGTGTGCTGTGCGCATTTTAGGAAGCAAACAAAACAACCCCATAGCACAAAGTGATTACAATCAGTTACCAGAATACCCACATAGTGCCAACTATTATTTCTGCTCAGACTGTAATCTTAACTTGATTTGTTAAACCCAATCTAAACTTAAAAAAGTAAAAGCCTGTGTCTTTTTTTCATGTATAGTGAAAAAAGTGGGTGTAAAGTTAGAGAGCATTGCACAAATGAGTGTCCTACAGCGCTTGTCTATTTGAATAAACCTTGGAATTAAAGTAAGTCAATAGGAGAGAACCCACAGAGACCCGTCCTCATTTGGACCTGCAACTCACTCTATTAGTCGCATGTTTCATCAGCAGGTCTCATCCTGGCCCCTGCAAGCCAGGTTGGACTCGGCTATAGTCCATGGCATTCTGATGACAACCAACAGGGTGTGACTACAAGGGGCATGCTCCGTTTTTCGTGATCTATAAAAATATCCCGCTTTAGGGTGAAATAACGGTCAACAGACTGATTTTTTTTTACCGAGTGAACTTATCACTGTTTGCAGTGCCTTTTGCAGTGAAGCAACAGTATGCACTCATTTTATATGTGACTGTCATCTCATAACCCGTTATTATGCATGTATATTCCGTGATGGATACAGTAGTGCATTTGACTGCGTGCTAGGGTGCTGTGCTATTGTCTCGCCAACATGTGAACTGGGCTGTTTATTTGTAAACTGATGGCAGTATATAAAATGGATTGGGCACATGAGAATGATATAGTACATCTCTTGTCCCGCAGGAAACTACGTAGGCCAAAAAAAAAAAAAAAAAGAGGGCTAGTAAACTCTCATGCATGCTCTATGTAGTATATATGTGGTATTATGGCCAGACTGTGGACTTTTGAATTAATCGATTTGATTCCCAGGCATTAAATTTAGTTCTGATGAAAGTCTGGGTTCCCTAGTGGGCTTTTAGGAAAAGGCGGAGTCACATCAACACTAGGTAGGATGCAAGGCCACTATATCCCACAGCCACCCCATCACCGTTTTTAGGTCCAGCATAGCAGCACGCAAGCGTTGCTTTCCCGGCCAGTTGGTATCTACATGGGCTTTTACCCACACTCACCTCAAACGCATCACTTTCACTAGCTCGTGGGCTTGCCTTTCAAAAATCCTTTGATGACATAGGTAAATGCTTTACCTTTGCCCTGCCTTGAGGCGGTTTTGTTACCGCCTTGGGGATCAACCATGTTACATTAATTTCTGCATGATCGCCAATATAGTTCAGCGTGGGTGAACTACTTTTTTCTTTTGTGTCTCTCCTTTGCTCTACATTAGCTCTTTGTGGGCTCTGTGCCGAGCGTGCCTGCCTGCAGTCCCTGGTGTTCGAGTCTTTCACTGACTAGTGCCCAGTAATGCCTGTTTGCAAGGCTTTATTACCTTACCTCACAATCGGACTGACTGCATTCTTGGTGAATTGTTTAATAAGCCCCCACCCCCAGATGCACCACCTGAGAGCTCTGTTCTCTTCACCTGCACAGAAAGATACCACATTCTGCTGCACGCTGACGATTTTACAGGAATTTCCGTTGAGTAATTTTAATTCCTGTCAGATGTGCTCCTCCTCGATGCTCCCTCCCAAGCGCTCCTGCTGAGGTCCATGTGCCTCTTGATTTGACAGTCTTCTTTTCGTATAAAGGTGGAGAGCATGCTAAAATGGCTGCTGTAACACCTCTCACTGCCTTGAGACCTGGCCTCTTAAGGCTGACAGACGCTTGTTTAAGCGCACCAGGCATAATTAAAAGCATACCACCCGGCCGCACACAACACTCTGAGTGCCTCCTTGACAGCACCTCTGACCCCCGCCATGAACTTTTAAGTTAACAAGGCTCTATATACATCTTTGTTATGCTAAATAATAAACCCTCCAGCTAAGTACCAGAAGGACCTACCCTAAGTACAACACAGCATAGCATATTATAACACAACATAGTACAACATAACACAACATAGCATAACATACAAAATAACATAGCACAACATAAGACAACATAGCATAACGTAACACAGCATAGCATAACTTAACACAACATAAGACAACATAGCATAACATGACACAACATAGCATAACACAACATAAGACAACATAGTATAGCATAACACAACATAAAACAACATAGCCTAGCATAGCACAATATAACGCAACATAGCACAACACAATATAACGCAACATAGCATAACATAATACAACATAAAACAACATAGAATAGGATAACATAAAACAACATAGAATAGGCTAACATAACACAACATAAGACAACATAGCATAACATAACTCAAGATAACAACATAGCATAACACAACGTAACAGCATAACACAACATAGCATAACACAACATAGCCTAGCATAAGACAGCATAAGACAACATAGCATAGCATAACACAATATAACACAACATAGCATAACATAACACAACATAGCATAGCAAACAACAACATAGCATTACATAACATAGCATAACATAACACAACATGGGATAATGCAGCATAGCATAACACAACATAACCCATATAATTCCATGCGACCCCACATACATTCACTCCAGTTCAAACCAAAACACATGGGTAAAAAACATTGTCATTTTACAATGCCAATAGCTCTAACTCTAGCAAAAGCGAAACAGATTGCATTGCAAATGCTTGTTTATACCATACCATGGATAGACATTATTAAAGAGGTATCTGGGTATACTGAAGGCATTTTTATTTCTTAGAAGACCCTGGTTGGAAACCATCTAAAGAGCTCCCTGGAATATGGTGGAGCCCATCCTGGTGTACAGGTACTAGAATAGAATTAATTGATGAAGCATGCCACTAATATAATGGGTAAGGGTATAAAGAAAGAGCTATGAAGGGTCCCTGTGGGTTCTCTCATATTGACACACTGTTTCAAACATGAGGTTGAATGGGCAGGGCCAGTAGGACCTGTATGTGCACTGTATTAAGCTAGGGATCCAATACATATACCCACCCCGTCCCACTTACTCAACCCGTGGGCATAAATGGTTAATAGATACTGAAGTTAGAGTGCCCCATGTTCCATATTTATTCAAGTATTTTATTAACATTGGTGAACAGATTTATAATATAGACAATAGGACTAATAAGCACAGATATGTTTGCCTTTGTCCTTATTAGAAACAGAAACTTATTAGGTACTCCTTAACCTAGTATTATTACAAACAGTAGTATATTATTCTGTTGTCCAGCTCACCAGTAACACCAGCACCAGCACAGATGAGGCCAATCCATGTTTATTCACTATGTGCGATAAAAGACAATTAAAATGCTTGAAAAATGAAACAAGGCACTTTCAGGTCTTTTCAGAGATTAACTGAAGCAAAACCAAATATAACAAGTATCTACTTTTGGGGTTATTTGTGAACCTCTTAAAAATATGACTGGCATTAGTAAATTGAATTCTAAGACCCCCCTTCACCTGGAAATTCAAGGCCCTTGGGTAGTTTTAAAAGTTGCAGCAATTTGAGATGCTAACCACTTCCCATGAACTTGCAATCAGTCATCATCAGGAAATTAGAAGGACTCTGAATTCAACTCTCAGATTTAAGAGCAGAGAAAGTGGAAGGCACTGAAATCAGAGCCAATTACAGCTACTTTGTTGTGCAGCTACCCAGCACCTACACTAGCAGTTCCCTAAAAGCATATAGCACTGAACAACAGAGACACAGGCCCTCATTATGAGTCTGTCAGAAGTTGATGAAGAGTCCAGGTAGAACAGGAGCCCCTGCCAACCCGGATGAAGGTGCAAAACTGGATTCTCCAGTTAGAAGAAAAGAGCAGAAATGCACCAAAGAAGACAGCTGCGGGTTCCTGCTTGGTGCAAGAGATGTCCCACGTTGAGTCATTTGGTGCAGGCTTTTTTTCGTTGTTGGATTCCGTCAACAAGCCTTGGCTCACGCATATGTCATGGTTGGTGGGAAAGGGCGTTACCTGGGCCCAGGAGGAACCTGGGTAGCTCAGCTCAGACTGCTTTAGAGAGCCCTAAGAAGACCAGGCAGCACCCACGGGCGTCCCAGAACACAGGGACAAAGGAGTTGCAGAATGCTGTTGTTGCAGCACTACACAAAGGGATCCCACGCCGTTGGAGAACAACTCAGGGAGCTGAGCGTCGCAAGATAGAGGGCTGGGGACCTGGGCTATGCTGTGCACAAAGGACCTTTGGAAGAAGTGCACAGAAGCCCAAGGAGCTGCAGAAGACGCGGTGGACAGGGGCACTGTCTGGCACAGGAAGGCAAGCCCTCCCCCAAATTTGGAAAGCTGGGCCTTTGGACAGTCAGGATCACTTTGGCCCACCACCTGTGTTCCAGGGATCATGCTCGTCGACAGGAGAGGAGTCCCAGAGTATCGGTTGTCGTTGCAGAGAGGTGCCTGGTGAAGCAGGGAAGTGACTCTGTCACTCCACTGGAGATTGCTTTGGTCCTTCTGGTGCAGAATGGAGACAGGCAGCCTTCAGAGCGTGCACAACCTGGAAACTGTTGCATTTGCTGGCAGGAGCTGAATTTGCAGGGTCACAGTAGCCTTCCTTGGTACTTTGTTGCAGGTCCCGGAGCAGTCTGCGGTTGATCCAACGGTCAGAAGCTGAAGCAGAGGAGTCCTGGTGGAGTCTTGCAAACCAAATCTGAGGAAACACCCAGAGGAGAGACCCTAAATAGCCCTGAGAGGGGGATTGGCTAATTAACCAGGTATGCACCTATCAGGAGGGGTCTCTGATGTCACCTGCTGGCACTGGCCACTCAGATACTCCTAGAGGGTCCCCACACCTTGGAATCAAATATGGCTAACACCAGCGGCACTCTGGAGGAACTCTGAGCATCACCCCTGGGGTGGTGATGGACAGGGGAGTGGTCACTCCCCTTTCCTTTGTCTAGTTTTGCATCAGAGCAGGGACTGGGGGTCCCTGAACTGGTGTAGACTGGATTATGCAAGGAGGGCACCGTTTGTGCCCTTCAAAGCATTTCCAGAGGCTCTGGGAGGATACCCCTCCCATGCCTGTAACACCTATTTTCAATGGAAGAGGATGTAACACCCCTTTCCTAAAGGAAATCCATTGTTCTGCCTTCCTGGGATTAAGCTGCTCAATCCCCAGGAGGGCAGAAACCTGTCTCTGAGGTGGCAGCAGCTGGGGCTGCAGTGGAAACCCCAGAGAGCTGGTTTGGCAGTACTAGGGGTCCATGCTGGAGCCCTCATGGTGCATGGAATTGCCCCCCCAATACCAGATTTGAATTGGGGAGTTCACTTTCCAATCTTAGACACCTCACATGGCCATATTCAGAGTTACCATTGTGAAGCTACATATATGTATTGATATATATTTAGTGCACGCTTACAATGGTGTCCCTGCACTCACGAAGTCTGGGAAATTGATCTTGGATCACGTGGGGGCACCTTTGCTAGTGCAAGGGTGCCCTCACACACAGTAACTTTGCACCTTGCCTTCAGTAACTGAAGGTTAGACATATAGGTGACTTATAAGTTAACTGGTGCAGTGAAAATGGCTGTGAAATAGTGTGTGCACTATTTCACTCAGGCTGATGTGGCAGTCCTGAAGGAGTGTTTGTATGAGCTCCTTATGGGTGACAAAAGAAATGCTGCAGCCCATAAGGATCTCCTGGAACCCCAACGCCCTGGGTACTTAGGTACCAAATACTAGGGACTTATATGGGGGGTTCAGCGTGCCAATCTGAATTGGAATATGGAGTCACTAGACTATAGTGACAAATTTGGTAAACAGAGAGAGCATAAGCACTGGAGTTCAGGTTAGCAGAACTCCAGTGACACAGTCAAGCATACTGATAACACATAGGCCACAAACTATGAGCACTGGGGACCTGACTAGCAGGATCCCAGTGAGACAGTAAAAACACACTGACAAACAGGTAGAAATTGGGGGTACCATGCCAAGAAGGATGGTACTTACCTACGTCATCAGACTCATGGATGCGGGTGGACCGCCGTGGTAGTTGCCGTCTGTCCACCATAGTATGACCCTGGCGGAGATGCCACAGCTGAAAAACCGCCACTGTCAGGCTGCCGCCACCAGGCAGCCTGGCAGTCTCGGCGTTTCAAATCCGGCAGGGTGGCCCTGCAAGCAGCGCTGCCCTGGGGATTACGAGTCACATTCCGCCAGGTTCTTGGAGGTTCACCGCGCCAGGGAAAGGCTGGCGGAATGGGTGACTCAGGCCCCTCTGAGGGCCCCGGCACTGCCTATGCACTTGGCATGGGCAGTGCAGGGGCCCCCATGCACAAGCCCTGTCGTGCATTTCACTGCCCGAATTACAGGCAGTGAAATGTGTGACTAGTGCAGCTGCACTCGCTGCACTGCCATATTGGCTTCATTAGGATCCGGCGTCAATGTAAAGGCCCTGTTTCACGCTGGGCCGCTGGGGTAAACACTGTTTCCGCACGCCGACTCAGCAGGAAAATCATAATAGGGCCGTCGGGGGCTTCACCGCACTGGTGGTGAAATGGGGGAATGATTTCGGCGGGCGGCTGTGCCGCCCTCTGAACTCATAATGACCCCCACAATTCCTAATGGAAGGAAATCTTCCATATAACATATACATGATGGCTCGTTTCTTGCTAAGTGGCAGAAAGCATTTGGCACTATCAACCTGGTCAATAATGTGTGTTATGAATGAACATCCATGCACATGCAAGAGATGAACCTGGTAAGATTGTTTTTATGATAATTCTGATCAGTCTACTGTAAGTTCACCATGTTGACCCCATTGCACCTGTGCATATGTCAGAATGTAAACTAATTAAAATTATTCTTTATTAAACCAAGAGGAGGTTTGTTTAAGATGAACCTCAGCCTTCTTGACATTTTGGTGAAAACGAACACATACTTTACAGAAAAGGTGTACTTTATAGCTTCTGTGCTAAAGCTCTGTGAGAGGAGAACCTCTACGCTGGGATTATCATGGAACCTCTGCAAACTGTGACTGCGATGCAGCCCTGCTGACCTTAATCTCCATTCTGTCAAGGAGGATAAATTGTATTGGCTCCCTAACACCATGGTATACAAGTTAGACTATCCGAACTGTCCTGGCCAAAGGGTACTCCTGTTATGCTCTCTTTAGCATAGTATTAGATATAGATAGGAGCACGCACAAATTAGCAATAATTAACATGGTTGAATTGTTCATATTGTTTACCTTTTTAATAAAGCTGATTATAGCAGTAGGTCTCATCTTTCTAATAATTGCAGTGCAAGTTCTTTTTTTAATACAAGAGTATGATCATATCAATGAATGTTTGAACATGCATTGTTTTGTCGTATCTTCCTTGTGTATACCTTAGGCATGCATGAGTGACCAGATGAAAGAGTTAGATCTGTTTCCACAGATTCCTTGGGAATCTAAGTGTCATATTCGAGGTTGCCAATAACATATTTACCCTGGCCAGTTTAGAAGTTGGATCTGGTAATGTGAGCTAGCCGAGACACACCAATACTTACTGATAATATATGTGGACCATGGACCTGATTTACATCTTGGGGGGGACTACTGCTGTCCTGCTGCAGCAGCGATCCCAAGGACTCCCTCAAGCTGACAGAGCTCCAACCGCCATATGTAGATGTATGGCGGTTCAACCTCCGTCGATGGAGTGTACTCCATTGCACGAACTGTATCTTGCAGCTGACGCAACAGACTCCATTGCTGGCATATAGCACTCCGTTGCTGTTGGGATGACGGGACTGCCTCGACAATATTTAGATAACACGCTTGTGCGGTGGTGTACCAGCGGGAGTCCCCTGATGTCAGGAGTCTGTTGCAGGACTAGTTCAGCATTGCACTATGGCTGGGGCTATTCGATGGATGCTAGCAGCACACACCTGATGTATACTGAACAACTGTGAACACCTGCAAACTACACTATAAAACACATTCCATTTCAGACCATGATCCTTTGCCTTTTCACTGCAGAACACTATTTTGCTACTGAATTTGCCACTCAGGAGTCAGGATTTTCTTGTTTTTTTTCTCCCTCTGTCAATTTTCCTTTCATCTCATTTTTTTTGATTTTTTATAAACTTTTGGGGCACTAGATATATATATTTTTTAATTACTCACTATGGCAGGAAGGATGAATCCACTTTTTACAGAGGGGGAATTGTCAGTCATGGTGGATAAAATTGTTGGAGTCTAAATTTTCTATTAGAGTAGAGCCACAATTGTTTGGAGCCCAAGTACAAAAATCAACAATATCTCAGAAAAGGCAAATGTAGATCAGAATAGTTGACAGAGTGAATGCTGTAGCATACAATCTGTGCACACAGGAGTAAATTAGGAAGAGGTGGAATGACCTGCGGGGAAGAGTACATTCCCTGGCCTCTACGCATCACCTGGAGGCCCAGAGGACTGGTGGTGCTTCTTCCCACCCCACCCTTACAACTCTTATCCATAGAAGGAGAAGGTCTTGAAGATCCTGCATCCTGAAGGCTTGAGAGGAATCCATGGTGGAGTGGATACTGGTAAGTTGAACTTAGCAATGTCTCCCTAATCACAAATTGAGTTTTGCCCTTAAGGTAGCAGTTCAGAATGTTTTAACACCCTTATCAAAACCTATATATCTAAACTTAATCCATCAAATATCTTGTTTATCAAAATTACTAGCATCAGGGTCGTATATCTCTTTTTAACAATACTCAATATGTGCTGTCAGAATGTGTCATCCCTTGTATTTGCCTAGTCCCATTGTTTGTTTCAATGTATGTTGTTGTACTTAAAAAAATAAGTTCCAAACTCCATGTATTTTCACATGAATGAATAGTGCTTGTACGTGTTCTTTTCACCTATTTGCATCATTCACATATGTGTGTACATATTGTAAGTGTATGCTCATTTTCAATATAGATATTTAGTTAGGCATGTTTAACTCACATTTTAACAAGTATTGTTAATGGTGATTACAAATGACTGCAACAAACCATGATGCCCTGTTTTTGTCTCTGGGAAACTGTAATGCAATATGATGTTGCTCAATCTCCCTTTTCTTCCATATATGCACATATGTCAAAGTGTTATGCATTTGACAATCACCATTTCATGCTATGTATGAAAAAGTAATTTGTTGTGTTGATCTAATATGCTGTCACCTTCTTTTTACTCCATTGAATTGATGTAATTGCATACAGAATTCATAGCCTGTTGAATCAACGATTTCTAATCACGTTCTGTGGCATGCTGAATAGAAGTTGTATTGATACACAATTTACATTGCAGTGTTCATATGATCACCAATGCCATTACTTCTAATAAGTTGTACTATAGTCTGGTTTTGTTGCTAGGCTTTGGAATGGTTTAGTTCTCAATTCTCCTCTCTACTCTGTTGGGTTGAACGTCTTGTACATGTAATGAACTGTTTCTAAATAACATTTTTCATTTTAGGACATCTCTAACATTTTTACTGAAGTGTGCATCTGTGTAATGAATAACCTGCATGTGTAAATTAATAAAAATCACACAAAGGCATAATCATTCCATTAATCATAATTTTTACTTTTAGGTTGCTTAATTTGTAGCTGAAGACACATTTGAGGTACAATCCAGACTTTTAATTTCATTTTGTTTGTAGTTAATTTTAGGTACAACACCCAGGGCCAGTGGCCCATGTCTGGTACTAAAAACACCTCCACTTCAGACCAGAATCAAGCCGCAGTGAGGATATGGCTACTGCATGTTCAGATGACGCAGAGCTGCCTGGTCCAAGTGGTCTCACTAGGCAGACAGCTCCAGTGAGTCTCATTTGGCCCACACCAACATCTCCGACCCCATCTGCAACAACACCTCAGCCAATGGATACCTCCACTTTCGGTGTCCAGAGGAATACTACAACCATCTTGTGCCCCCACGTCCTGGCTGCTGTTGAGCAAACACCTCCTGCAGTTCTGTCAGGACCCAGTGGGGTAGGGCACACTGCCTCAAGGGCACAGAGTAGTGGGGATAGGAATCTTGGGAGAGAATCTGTGGGCCAGCAAAGTGAGGCCCCAGGATACATTGCCACCATAGACCAATTCTTTAGAGCACTATAGCAGTTCCAAGACATGATGGTCCAGGTCCTTACAGAGCACTGGAAAATGAAGCAGGTATAGGGGGAGCACAATATAGGGATGCAGAATCACAACTCCAGTTTGTGCTCCCTGACTGGGGTGATGTTTAACATTTACCATCCCATGTGCAGGGCTTTTCATGTACCATTTACCCCTGTCTGTGGTCCTTCAACAGCAGGACAACATACATCTGCCTGAGCCACAGAGAGGAAGGCCCTGCCACAACAGGAAATTGCTCCACCCACCCCAGTCCCAGCAACTGTGGCTTTCTCCCACAAACCTCTCCCTTCCAAGGAGAGGACATTCATCCGGTCCACCAGGAGAGGATGGCAAGACCCCCACCACCATCTCCAAAAGATATAGCACCTAATTTCCTCCAGCGTGTATCTATCATTCACTCTGTGGACTATTTCATGGACACTGCTAGAAATGGGGTCTTTGGTTGGCAGTCAGGTTACACCCTGTCCAAGCAAGGACTCTCACTCTAGTCAGGGTAAAGTTAACCCCCACTGATCCCCTTGGTAGCTTGGCATGAGCAGTCAGGCTTAACTTCAGGAGCATTGTGTAAAGTATTTTATACCAACACACAGGGTAATACAGTGAAAACACTACAAAATGGACACCACACCAGTTTAGAAAAAATAGGTAATATTTAACTAAATCAAACAAGACCCAAAATGACAAAACTCCAACATACACAAGTCACGTTATGAATTTTCAAAAGAATAAGAGTCTTAATCCTTAGAAAACAGTGAGAATTCTGTTGTTACACAAAGTACCTGGTTAGCATAAAAAATAAAGCTGCACAGGCGAGTGTGCGTCGGAAAAGGGTAGCGATGCGTCGATTCCTTACTCGCAAGTGAGGCTGTGCGTTATTTCCTTCTCCGGTCGGGCCGGCGATGCGTCGTTTTTCTCCCTCACAAGAGAGCAATGTATTGATTTCTGGACTGGGTACCTCAGATCCATGCAGAGTCAGGTCGACTTGGACGCCCAAGGACAATGCGTGGAAAATCCAGTCATACGGTGTTAGAAAACTCCGATGGGTGTGGTTTGCGTTATCAGCCTCCGAAAACGGGTGTTGCACATCGTTTCTCCAGCCACAATGCATCGATCTCCCAACTGCGATGCAGGTGGAGTGTCGATTTCAGCCACGAAGCCGTCGGCGTATCGTTTCTCAGCCACTTTGTGGAAGGTGCATTGTAAATTTCCCCTCACGGCGTTCTGTACATGGATTTTCAGTTCTTGTCTGCCAGCTTCAACTTTCAAGGGGCCAGGGACTGGATAGGGCACCACTTGGCAGGGCAGGAGTCTCAGCAGAGTCCAGGTGCTGGAAGGTGGAAGTCTTTGATGGCCATCAGACTTCAACAACAGGTGGCAAGCTCAGTTCAAGCCCTTGGAGATTCTTCTCAAGCAGGAATGCACCAAAAAAGTCCAGTGTTTGTCCCCTTTCACAGGCAGAAGCAGCAACTGCAGAATAGCTAAACAAAGCACAGTCACAGGCAGGGGCAGCATTTCTCCTCAACTCTTCTCATTGGCAGACGTTACTCTTGATTCCAGAAGTGATCTAATTTTCAGGGGGTTTGGGTCCACTAAATTATACCCCTTTCTGCCTTTGAAGTAGGCAAACTTCAAAGGGAAGTCTCTCTTGTTTGTAATATCCTGCCTGCCCAGGCCAGGCCCCAGACACACACCAGGGGGTTGGAGACTGCATTGTGTGAGGGCAGGCATAGCCCTATCAGGTGTGAGTTACCACTCCCCCCTCTCTCCCAGCACAGATGGCTCATCAGGCTATGCAGGCTACACCCCAGCTCCCTTTGTGTCACTGACACAAATGATAAGTTAGGAGGACACATATCCTTAGCACACGCAAAGATAATCAATGCCAATATACATAATAGTCAATGTGTGGAAACTTTCAACAACATCTTTACTCTGGACTTTCTTGAACTAACTATTACTACTAAATTATCATCACAGACTGATATTTTCACTATGTGACAAGTTGTTCTGACATTTGATTTTACAATATGTAAAGGTAAACTTACACTCAGGTGACAAAGCTGTCAATAACATCTTTATGTATGTCAAATCCTTCCTCTTCACCACACTCATCTTCATTTGCCATTTCAACATCCTCACCCGGTGGATCTTTATGGTCTCCATCCTCTGCAGTGATTGGGATGTTCCATTGCAGGGCTATGTTGTGCAAAATGCAGTAGGCAAATTTGATTTGGCACACCTTATTGGGTGAGTAGAGGAGGGCTCCACTGGTCTTATCTAGACATTTGAATCCGGCCTTCAGGAGCCCAAATGCCTGTTCTACTGTCCTCCGTGTTCTTCCATGGGCTTCATTGAAGCAGACTTCCCCTGGCATTGTTGGATTCCTGAGAGGTGCTAACAACCATGGTCAGTTAGGATAAGCTGAGTCTCCTATATGAAAGTAAAACATATATTACAAAAAATATCTCACCCCATTGTAGATTCCTAATCTATGAATAAAGCAAATGATTCTCCTCTCATATTGTACTTACCAACAAGCCAGGCCCTATCGTGGTCCAAGTTGTGATATTTGCAGGTGTATGGTGCTGTTCTGTAGTACAAAGGAATCATGTGTTGACCCTGAGAAATGGGCACACACAATTGAGATGTGCAAATGAGGTAAGCAGACAACTTGCACACTGATTGAATGGATGTTCTTCTGATTGTGGTAGACCTGTACACTGGCATGTGGTGGCACCAAGGCAATATGTGTGACATAAATTGCGCCAATCACATGTGGTATGCCACCGAAAGCATAAAAACTTCCCTTCAGATTGACAAAATCCTGCATGTTGGGAAAGTGGATGAAGCTGTTGATGTGTCTCATCATTGACACAAAATGAAGTACTACTATGATTTGCACTGTTGGTGTAATTGCTGTTGTATTCCTATTGTGAGGTAGAAGATCAAGTTCCAGCTGGTGACATAAATCCAGAATAGTTTGCTTATTCAAATTGATTTTTTTTATGATGTCCCTTTCCTCCATGGTGACAATGTCTGGTAAAGGTCTGAAGACTTAAGGATGTTTTATTCTACCTCTTCCTGCGTTCATATGTCTGCATTTAAGAAAAATGTAGGGCCTGATTACGACCTTGGAGGAGGGGAATCACTCCATCACAAACGTGATGGATATCATGCCCGCCATATTACAAGTTTGGCCAAGGTCGTAATCAGGCCCCAAGTATCACTTAAAATGGTCCTATGATACTTTGATAATCAAGACACATCTCAAGTCTAGGCAAAAATACATATCTTCTTGTGACATATGCACACATTATTTCTGTGTTATGTTGCAACTTTGAATAAATTTTTTTTACATGTCTGATATTTTTTTTAATAATGTGTAAATAATACATTTTACACACACACTTATTCATACATCACCAACCAAAAACCATGCTCTCACTGACACACATGGCAGCTCTTCCATACTGCCTTTAGTCATTGTATGTGTTTCAAACCATAGTATCTGCCTCTAAAAACATTTGGCATTAAGCCAATGTAGATCTGCGTGGGTGTGTGTGCTAATATTGTACAAGTTATTTAGCCTTCAGTAGCTCATAATGATTCGTACTGCTCAAGGATTGCTCTCACAACAGGAAAGGTTTCAGGCCCCTGGCCTAGATGATGTTTGTTGCCTGCTTTAGAAACATGAGGACACTGAAAATGTTGAGGGTACTCAACAGGCCACTACAAATTAATATTTCCTAGGGAAAATAAAATGTTGGTAAATAATCTGTACTGACTCTTTAAAATGCTTGTGAGAGAGGTCACAAAATTGTGTCACAGCAATACGGACAAACAAAACCTCACAAAATGTTTTTTCTTTCTTTTTTCTTATCCATACAAGTCAACGCCCATCAGAAGACAGAGATACGGAAGGCCATCAGCAAGAAGGTGAGAACCCTGGAAGTCTGTAAGTGGCATAGCATCCATTGCTGAAAGAAGTGGGAGAACCTACGATCCTGGACCAGAAAATAATCTGAAGTCCAGCTCCGCCAGACCTCCCAATGTGGGAAGTGCATACACTGCACCCTGACAGCCCATAATGGCCTGCATATTGCGGTGGCCTATCTGGACCTTGATGGGCAATTGAGAGCTCAGCAGCATCAAGGGGGTACGTCGAATTGAAATTTCTTATGGTTAGTTAACTATTTTCTCTTACAACGATGATTTATGGCATCAATAAAATGGTTGACATACATCCAACTCACAAGAGGATTCCTGGAAGGTTTAAGTTTTGTGAAAGGTGTATGATGATGTGTGTAGTCTAATAATTTGTGTTACAGGTTGCCACTAGATTAATTACCTCAACCAAAGGACTGTTTTGAACAAACACATGCCTGCATGAGAAAAAAAGAGGTACCTGAGTTTCGTCTATGTCATGAGGGACAATTGTACCACACAGGGAGTGGTGGTGTGGAGAAGTGTGGCGGTGTGGAGAAGTGTGGCTCAATGGTTAGAGCGGCAGACCCTGATGCAGAAATCTGGCCTGGGACCAGGATTCAAATCCCGTCTCAGCAGGTCTTGGGCTCAACTTCCTCGGACCTGATAATTCTTGCATCGGTGGTAACTCTGGGCAATAGCTTGCTTAATCTCCACAACGGCCCCAACAGCGCTGGGATGCCTGGCTTCACCTTGGAGGTTGCCCAGGAGTGGGCACCTCACAGGGAAAAGCCAGGAGGGGTTCCACAGCGGTATGCGTACAGCGCCTTGAGACCCTAACGGGTGAGTAGTGCGCTATACAAGTACGAAGTTTACAGTTTTCACAGGGCACAACTGTGGATTCTGTCAGCTGTGATGCCGCATCACAATTGTAAGGATGTAATGTTGGCCCACATACAGGTGACGGCGTAGAATGCACTAATGATACTGTGGATATTTCCGACTTCACATTGGTAAGTTGGTATTAGGACCAAACTATATTGAGTACTTGTTAAAAATGACTAGGAACATGAGTAAAATGGCAACATTTCCTAGAACACATATTTGATCATCAGTGTTTCACTGCAAGATTCAAGTCAGTTCATGTTGACGGTAGCAGACTCGTATGAAGTCTTAGTCTTTCGCACATGTAAGCAACAAACTTGACATTAGGAGGCAAGCTTTATTAATAGAAACAGACAGGAGTGTTTACATGTTGTTGACAGAGGTCCATGTACCCCAAACAATATTTTTGTGTCCTTTGTTATGTCCAGATGATGAGTCAATGTTTGAGCACAGGAGTTACTGATAGGGACTTTTTGCAGTTGGACAATGTAAATGTTACCAAGTTTTTTGGCTAGATATTATTTTTTGTGACATGAGTTCAGTATTCAAACAACCAATCTGAAGCACTCAGAGGTCTTACACTATTCCACGAGGAATGTGAAGTGTTTGTGAAATGATCTAAAATGAAATGGTACTAATAATGATAATTTCATGAACTATGATCAAATTGGTCCCTAATCTGTTTCCTACATGCATGGGGGTAACAGTAAAGTTCACCTAATTTTTCTAGCCTTTGAGCAGGTGACAAATTGAAATTAGGAACTGTTTTTCTAGATAATCTTTTGACCATTTTGATTTGCACAGTTATGTTAAAAACGTTGTATGTGACATTTCAGCATCTACAGCAGAAGGCGAAGAAGACATTGGCCATGAAGGCAGGATAGCAGTTGGCCACTGTGCATCCAGTGCAGGCACATCTGACACCAATGGAGCACCAGTGGTGTGGAGTCTGAGGGGACTTGCATGGAGGCCACCAGTTCAACATCATCTTTGGAGGCCTGCACAGAAGACCAGTCCATAGTAGTAGCAGACCAGGCAGAAACTGTCCAATCTGAATGCTTGTCCAGCACCCCGATTCCCATCTCCAGCCTCCCTTTTGCTCCCCCCAAGCTGGCCAAGCTCACCTTCCCAAAAGGGGTGGCATTTCCTTTGCAGCAGGCACCTACCCCTTGCCCGATCGGGGCTTAGTTTCCGAATGCAGCAGATGATTTCATTCCTGGATGCCATTCATAGTTCCATGTCTGGCATGCAGAGATCACTTGCGAAGATAGCCTTTGTACTGACCACAGCCCCCTTACCAGCTCCACCTTGTGCTCCGTCTCCTGTGCCACCTACAATCCCAATCCCTAGCACACTCACGTCCTTGCACACACCCACTACAACAAACAAAAGCAGCACACACACAAACATACCAAACAACATAAGCATACATGCATCCCTAAGACACACACTACTGACACTCTACCCACAGTTACCACAACACCCATCACCACCACAACACCCACCACAACACACAACCACCACACCAACAACACCTATCATCACAGACATAACCACTACACACACCACTAAAGACACAACCACCACTCACCACCGCAGACACATGCACCCCACCACTGCAACCCCAACCACCTCCAAACCCACAACCACCAGCATACCCACAAGCACCACAACAACATCCACATCACACTCATCCAAACATACAGTCTAACACACAGAGACACACCTACACGCAAAAACAACACCCACCAGATGCACATGCTCATAATCACCTGAACACATTACACCTACAAAAATGTACACATCCAAACATACAGACACACAAAAAGGCACACAGTCACCAGAACACCACACACCTTCCAAGACACACCCACCTAAACATGCACCACATACACTAGGACCCACATGCACCTGCATAACACACACACACAAAACACTCACTCCAGCTCCCTCTGCATCCTAGACACTATCCTCTTTTATCTCTTCGCCTCCAGATGCTTTCACTCTTGCCCTGTCCTCGACCCCCATCAAACCCAAACCCACCCCTCACAAAAAAACATGATTGAGGTGCCTGCTCTGCCCATTGGATGCCCCTTACTGAGGATTTTCACTTTGCATTGTAAGTAGGAGGCGCATTCTGGGCTGGAATGAATGGAAACATCTTTTGTGATTAATGGAAGGGAATTAGTTCAAAGTACCCCAACCTTTTTTATGGACTGGAGGTACCCTCATCAAAAAGTCAAGAAGTATGACCAAACTGAGGAAAAATGTTGGAAAACATTGTTAAAACTAGGCTGCTCATTGCCAACACAGGGTACTCGCCTCAAATTAGTCCTTGGTTGCCTTATTAAGTGGCTATGATGCATTGTATGGAGACTATAACCAAAATTTTACTTTGGTTCATCAAACTGGAGGCAAATGAATTAAAAACTTTTACTAGATCTAGTGTTACTTTTTCGCTAAACACTGTTCTAGTGCGCTACTACAAGCCCAGAAATTGGTGGGGACATCTGAGGGACAATGCTTCTTCTCTCTGTGCTAAGAAGCAGTGAACGATTTGAACCTACTATTTTGGTTTTATACTCGACATCAACAGCTATTCTACATCTAGAAATCACAATATTAAGGGGGGAGGTGAGGCATGGGACAACATTTTGAAGCTCGGGCGACATTTGAATTTATTTATTTAAAAAAATGTAGCATGTGAATTGAAAAGCCACCTGGCAGAAAATGTGAATGCAACAACAGCCAAAAAATGTTTAGGAAAACAAGCCGAAGCACAAAATAATTACTCAGAAAGCAAGTACATAGCTTGGAAGCCCATAAGGTTTGTTGTGTTTAATGTCGACAGAGAGCCCAGCAAGCCTGTTTTCAGATTGCTTTCAAAATCAACGTTGTCACTACTCAGTCACTCGTTTCAGAGCGAGTGGGCTGGATTCCCGCTGCAGACCGTACACTTTATGGGAATTTACAGCATGCCACATGCCCAGGAAAGCTACTGCAGGGTCCAACACTTACCTGGGGGAGTGAGGATTATAGAGGGAGTGACTCAAGGCCTGCAAATTTTGCGCTAGCACGCGTCCACATGTGAGATTCATAATGACAGAGGGTTTTTAGAGGCAGAAATGACCATGTTCAAGATTTGGAGTGAGTTCTGTGATTTTCTTTTCATTGCAACACATTTCTTTTCTGTGTTAAATGCAGGACTAGAAATACCAGACGGTGAAGGGAAAGTCACGGCTCGATGAGTTAGTCACACCTGGCGTAGGACAACTTGAGAAAATTGTTATCTAACGATATGTGGGGAGAAGGCAAAAGGGAGGAAAGGATGGACGGAGAGAAGGAAGGGCAAATTGAGAGGCTAATTTGGTTGAAGAAGGATGCCTTTCTCTTTCTGTGATCTAAAGGGGCTTGCAAAAGGAGGGTGTTTTACACAAAGCCATTTTTTAGAACACAAATACCTTATTCAGAAATTGATGATCTTGGAAGGTCAACAATTGCTTTGAAGCAAGGGATGGTCACGTGCATTCTTGAACGTAAATGAAAAGCCCCAATGAGTAATATTCTTTGGAATGCAGCCGTAAGGGGATGGTCCTGACTTGTTCCAATTACTAAATCACCCCCCTTTTATGCACTGGTAGTTTGGTTTTCCAGATGGCTTTGGAGTACACGCTGCCTCTGCTTTCTCTAGTTGGACTGAACTTGGCTTCTTGGCAGTGGGTGACCGGTTTGTGGGTGGCTGTGTCATCCCACTGGCTCAAAAGCTAGCAAACAGGGATTTTTCTTCAACATAAGTTATACAGTATGCCTCGCTGGTTCATTCTTTCCAAAAGATATGGGGAATGGGGCTCACTGAACTTTCGACGTATGGGGGCGTTCAACTTCTGGTCAGAGAGGGGAATATCCAACACTTGGTCTCCTGATTGTACAAATCATTAATTGAAATGGCTACAGGGACTACAGGGACAGAGTCTAAAGTGCATCACCAACAAACAACAAAGGTTTGTTGGTGAGAGAAAGGGATTTACATTACACATGGTTAAGTTTGTGGTAGTATGCGATTTAAGTACATGCAGTTTAACTACTTACATAGGACATAGGCAACCGCAAAATGGTCAAACCTCACTGGAGGCAATACTGAAGCGTTTTGTCCCAAATGTGATGCTAGGGATGCTGATTTCTTTTTCACATGGTGTGGCTGTGCCCAATTGTCCAGAGTTTTGGAGAAAATGTAGCAGACTTTACCGTGCTCTGCTTAATAGTGTAGAAGTTCATGCACTTGGGGCCTGCCGCCTGGGTCATGGGGGGACTTTACAAGGCCAAAATGTAAAAAAAAAAAAAAAAAACTGGAAACAAATTTCTTTGTTTGGCTCTGGTCTTGGTTAAGAGGTTCATTGTAATGCACTGGAAATCGCAGTCTCCTCATCGGCAAATGGGGTAAAAGCGTCAAACTTTGAGCACATAGTGAAAGCATTGTACTGCATGCAATCTAAAGGATGCAGTCTATGAGATTCTGCTTATGTTTGAAAACCCTGACCACATTCCGAAAACCTGGTCTTAGGACGGTAGTGATTTGTGAATACAACTTAAGGTCTCGGAAATGTTAATACGTGATTTATATTTCAAGTGTTTATCATTGTTAATGTGGCTCTAAGAAGGGACGAGTTCTGATAGCCATTTTTGCATTATATGGTTACCTGTTTATTTTAACTAATGCATCTCAAGTGTAGGGAAGCTATCGATTATGGAATGATTCCAGGGTGTCTATCTATCTATCTCTCTTACCTTTGACGAAATGCTATTGCTTATCTAGAGTTAACTTTTTTCATACAGGCAGAGGTGAAAAGGCGTAAATTACTCGATCTGTTTTAGCAGGCAATTATTTTGCCTACACAGCTTGCTAGATTGATGACAATTTACTCGTTTTGTGATCCATCATAAGCACATTGTATATGAACACGAAAATCTTTAATAAACAGATTAACCAAATCAATTGCTTTGAAGCACAGACAACTAGTTGTCTGAAAGGTAAGGATTCAATAAGCCAACAACTCCAAAACAGTCCTCTGGAAGTACACCGAAAGTGGGCATCTTGACCGTATGAGCAGCAAAGTATGGGGAAACCTGCTATTTAAACATCACTTCCTACTGTGAACGAAACCTTTGTCTGTGGGGAGACTTTAAAACGAAAATTGGATTAGTCCGTGTTTTGATTCTACTGTACTTAGCCAAGCCAACCATATATGTTGCTACTTTGTATCATTATATTGTACAGTTTGCACTGCATTTGGTTACATATTATAGCATAGATTATGAGTGGCGGCCGGTAATTTTAGGAGGGAGGGGGCTGGCGGGAAGCACACTCACACTTATTCATTCACACATGCAGCACGCACATCCATTCACAACACGCATCAACATTCAAACATACACACACGCACCAAACATTCATTTAAAAAACACACACACATTTACCTTCAGCTCGGAGGTCCCAGGAGGGTTGGGACTGCTGCCTTCCCTCTCTGGCTGACCTTAGGTCAGCCAATGAGGGAAGGCAGCAGTACCAACTTCGTCACAGAGTGGGATGGGGTCAGCGAGACTTCTGACCCCTCCCCACTCTGTGACGAGGTGTCACTGATTGACACTCGCCCAGGGCACTTCAGGGCTTAAACCTGAAGCGCCCAGGTCGATGTCAATCAGTGACGCTTCCCCTCGTCACCAAGGGGAAGGGCCTCGAGGCATCTTTGCTGAGCTGAGGAAGTCACGCCCATAGGAGCTGTGACCTCTTCAGCCCAGCAAAGTTCAGCTCAGGGAGCCAGGAGTTTGCGCAAATCGCACATATCTCGCTTCTGGCTGCCTGATCTGAACATGAAGAGTGTCTGTCAGGCTGAGCAAAGGTCAGCCTGACAGACACTTTTCATGAGGGGCAAAAGGTGGGGGGGGGGCATGGCCCCTCCGCCCTAAAGGACTGGCCTCAGCTTTAGATTATATCGTATTCTCTGCTTTCTGTATGACGCTGTTGTTTCATTACATTAAATCTAATTTATCCGTTTCATATTGTATTGTGTAATTGTATATGTTTGTTTGTGTCCTATGAGATTTTTAGATTTTTAGCTTTTTGTTATAATGGCTTTATGTAAGAATATATAGAAATTATTAACTGTCAAGCTATCTTGTACTTCTGAAATCATTTGCATAAATAAAATTAAAACATTTGGTGTTCATTAACAAAGGCTCAAGTACACATCACTGCTTAATTAGTACAAAAAAAAAAAAAAAGTGCTGGTGTCTAAACAGTTTCTAAGGAGACCACCGCCCACTTTTATCATTGGTCTGGCTCACTTCCAAATCTCACTGTGACTCACTCTCTATTCCGGCTACACTCTCTGTCCCTTCTGCCTCTGTTCTACCAGCCAGTCCTGTGACCACGTTTTCTATGTTTCCTTTGCCCCCAGCGCTCGAAGTAGGGGTGCTGCAGCACCCTCAAACTACCATGGTGAAGTTCGGAAGAAGAATGAGTATTAAAGATGACTCCTATTGTGTTCTTATCTTGTCAGCTTTGCAGTGCAATCAAAGACAGTGGTTGAATGTCAGGCCCTGTCTTCTGACAAATTCCTTTAACTTCGAGATTGATATTTAATTTCTCTGATACAAAGTGAGAGGATTTTTTAAAGTGCACTATGTGACAATCTTGCTGGGGTACAGGGAGTGTGAAAGGAAATATTGTATGATGTAATTTTTTAACACACAACAACATTTAAATGCTCATACATGAATTCTACAAATTTTCATAATATATCAATTGTTAAGAAAGCACAAATTAAGCATGTTGTATTACTCTGATGTATGATGGAAACAAAGATTTTAATAATTAAATATGCCAATTAGGTATAAGTCAATCATACCAACTTTAGATGGGAGAGCACCTGCACTTTAACACTGGTCAGCAGTAATGAAGTGCTCAGAGTCCTAGAGCCAACAGCGAGATGTCAGAAAAACCAGGAGGAAGGAGGCAAAAAGACTGGGGATGACCCTGCGTAAGGCAAAAAGTCCAACAAGGATCAAAACAAATCAAGACACTTTACGTGGTGATGCTTTGTGATCACTGAAACCCAATTTCCACTCATCATTTATGTGCTACATAATTTTAGAAAGTGGCCATATCAATTGAAAATGAGCTGCCTGTAAATGACCACACCATACTAGCACACCATGTTTTAGTAATATATTTGTAACAGTGTGCTCCAAAATTCACCAATGGCTACCTACTACATCCTTACCACACCTTTGGTGAATGGGCCTAGCTCATTTGCAACATTTTTTCTTTGTGAGATGCTTTGACTTTTCACAACCCCTATGGCTTCAGTGATGTAACACTGAATGCAGCACCCCCACTCTGAAAACTTGTCCAGCACCAGCACCCTGATGTGTTAACTCTCTCCCCTGTATTTCTGATTTGCCATGTTTTCCCTATGCATTCAGCCCCTGCCTCTTTCCCTATACTCTTCCATCCATATCATACTCAGTTCTCTCTCTCCCGAATCCTAGCTCTCAGTTTCCTCAGTCCCCTCCTCTCCATCCTTTCATCCCTACTCTCTTCCCAGGTCTCTTTCCTTAAAACTAGTCTACTTTCTCCGTCCCTCTCTAACTGGAGTACTGCACTCTGTCCCTTCTACTCTCGCCTTCTTATCCCTATCCTCTCTTGTTTCTTTCTCGACTACTTCTACTCTCTCTAGTCTCTCACCTACACCACTGCTCTCTTTCCTGTCTCAGACCAGCACATGCCCCTGATTATTTGAACTCTGCATTTTTCATTCTTAATTTTAGCTAACTGGAAGGTCACATACAGTTTGCTTCTTTATCTAGACCCACAGACCAGTGCAAAGACTAAATGCACAGCAAATGAAAACTTGTAAAATCCTTTATGCAGTTGATGATCAGCGAGTTGCTTAGCACTGGTTGGTCGATATAAATGCTCTTTGAACGTAATGTAATCTAGTCTATAGAAGACGCTTTTGTTCTAACAACACACCTAGAAATTTAAAGTTTCTGCCTCACATTATCTGTTTGAGCTGACCACAATCTAGAAGGTGCTGCTGACACTTTACAAATCACAGACTTCTGCAGAGCTGACAGTTTACTGAGGACTGAAATCACTGTTTGGCTAGCAATGGCACCAGTAAGAAACACCCATAATCCCGGGGTCCTATCCTGAGTACAACAAATCCCCCTTGTATGCTTGCCCCTTTCCCCGTGTGCTGAACAAAAGTGAATGAGGAGAGCAATTTTTCATGTTTGCAGTATTGTCCAAGTACATTTCAGGGTCTTTGGAACACAACATCATACAGGTATGGTGCACAGCAAATAGTTTGGTAATTACAGGTTAGAGTCTATATTACCTTGTCCAAAGAAATTGTCCCAAAATATCATGCCTTCGCCATTTGCCTCTTCTTGGAATCTGTCCACACAACTGTGGCCAAGGCAAGCAATAGATGTGCAGAATCTCACAGTTCACCACAGTGGCAGCCGCATATAAAAGGGCACTTGTATCAAGTACTCCAAGAAAATTCCAGTAACCATAACAGATCTCTGCACACTTTTTCAAAGTCAATGAAAACCGCTCTAACCACAGTTCTAAACACTGTAAATAAACAATGAGCAATGGATAACAATATTACTTAATTTGCCCACTTTCCAATCTAAATAGTGGTGGATCAACTGCTCGTGATTTGAACATGTGACTTGCAGATCACCACTATTTTAAAGACAAGTGCGCCAGTCAATGATCTACAGGGGGATGTTTACGGTTATCCCTCTCTGATCATTAACCCTTATGGACTGATTACGACAAAAGAAGAGTTAACGGTATGCCAAAGTATGGTGATTCACCTCGGTAAATCAGGGTAGAAACTACCAGTCATTCTTACATGTAACCCAGAGAAGAAGCCAAGAGCACACATGGTGCTGCAGGTGTGGAGTCATTGGTTTCATTGCTGACAAGCGACTGCCGGAGGGGAACACTGTTCACAGCAGATCATTAGTCACATCACTGCTGGTGCTACCTGTAATTTGCTTGGTCCAGGAAGATGGACATGGGTAACTACTGCTCAACTTGCTCTGCCCCCACTTGCTACAGCATAGGCTCTGACCCTAGCTGTATTGCTGCAGGTGCCAGTGAGTGTAGCTGGTGCAGACTACTGGACATGCACATTCAGCAATTAGAGTGCTTGGGATCTGCTCACCAATACAGGGGGTGACTCCCTGAAGCATGACACTTGTGGTGGGCCATGGCTGCCTCAAGCACGTCAAGGGTATTACACAGCAATACAGACTCCACCAGGCTGGCTAGGGACTAAACACAAATTCTGCAATTTCGTTTATGCTTCCTTACATGCCCTCACCACCAAGTTCTGCCTCTGCTTTCCCAGCCTACCTTGCGCTTTGCTCAACCATAAGCCAGCTCCCCAGCCTCAATTATCCATGGGAGGCACAGACTCAGGAAGGGAGAAGGTGTCGCAGACTCAGGGGAGAATTGTAATAGGGAATACAAGTTAGTGATTGACAATAACTTCATGGAATCATAACAGGTGGGATGACCTTATTACTAATGTTATGATATATATTCATGCCGGACTGGACAGGGGTGGAACAGCCTGGAAAGACATACCAGGCAAGCAAGCAGCCACCCAGCGAGGTACAGGATTCATTTTGTTGTAACGTTGAACAAGTAATATTGGGACTACCACCTGCAGGATAATAGATCCATAGTCCCGGTCCTTTGACATACGAGATAGTGCTGAACAATGGTAACCACTGGCTCAAATTAAGCACTGGTGCACACACTATTTGAGGCATCACTTCTAGGCTGTTTTTAATAAACCTACTCACCAACAGTCCCCATTTTTTTTCTGCAAAGCAGTATGACCTACCACATGTACTGTAGGATGTCTTGGTGTATTGCAGCTCACTTACCCATCGCTCTTTTTGCAAAGGTATCCGGATTTCTCAGTCCCATATTGCTTGTTCCCCTGCAGTTGGTGCATGCTGTATGCCAGCTGTTTGCTTATGGAATCCTGATGCAAAACAAGAAAGAAAAGCATATTAAAGATACGGGTCAGCTGGCAATGGGGGTGAGTGGATGACGGCTTCAATGCAGGAAGCGACAACATGATTTCTGAAGCACAGAAAAAATATGGAAAGATGATATGGAAGCACCATGTTCAATAACATAGGACTTATCAAACAAGTCAAAAAGGGTTCTGATAACCTGAATGACAAACAAACGGTCCTGTGTATATGTACAATTGGCAATTTTACAAGCTAACCAAGGTATATGGTAGTTTGTGATTACCAATAAAGCAACACAATCTGTTAGTTCAAGTGCAGTTCTGATAAACTTGACACTGAGTATCTGTCTTTTTATCACCATTGCAGAAGTATAGAGCACAGGTGATGCTATGGATATGTCTCGTGGTTTTACCTGTATTTCACATATTTATATATTGCTCACTTTTTCTGCATTTATCTATACTTGCTCCACTTTCTGTGAAAAATACACCTTCAAAAAGTATAATTCCTCTTTATGTAACAGCTAAAAATAGACTCATAGGTGGCTGCCTGGTGGGCTATAGCACTGCAAGATGACATATATTCGAAATTAGTACACACGCAAAAACATGAACATTAAGGCGCATATTTATACAACTACAGCTTTTTACATTTAATTAGGAAGCCCTATTCTTGATGGGGTTATCTGAAATATTGAAAGTTTTGCATTATATTGACATTAATAAATGAGCACACAAATGCTATTTACTATGTATTTTTCATGTTTAGCTTGACCATAGCTAATGTAGGCCATGTTTAGTAAGGCTAACATTTGATAGCCATCTTGTTTTATGTCATGTGTGTATTTTATTCCGAGGAAAAGCTGAACTCACAATAAATTCGTCGTTGCTTTCTTTCTCATGTGGAACATTTTCCTTTATGTGATAACCGCAGAAAGTTTCAATTAGTGCTACTGTGCACCTGCAGAGTACAGGCTGGTTCAATGTATCCCAGTTGTTGCAGATAACTACGTTTGAAGGATGCTTAGAGAAACTCAATTGTGTAGTATCCAAAGAAACTAATGATCTCTTGATTGTATTTGTTTGGCTTAACCTGATTGGAGTATTTTGTGTGAACCATGTGTAGGTGTAGCAAATGTTAGACTTATGTGATTTAAGCTAATGCAGAACAGAACCTTTCCAGAAGCTATTTTGCCCCCATCTGAAACTGCTTAGAGCAGAGTGGGGTGTGCTCTTTATGGTAAACCTATTTACTTATTTTTTTCCATTTGAGAGAATGTATACTAATTTGTTTTTTTCACTTAAATGACTGATTGATCTGATCTTCATAATTATTAAATGCATTCATATAGTGATTATTTAATTAACAAGTAATTTGACGATTTTAAATCTGTAAACTTTTTAACATTAAATAACTCTTTATGGTTTGAAAACTTGACTACTCTGTCTTTCTTGTTGAGCTTAATGTGCTTCATTTTATTTAAATGTACGGATTTGATGACTAGCCTCAGTTGTGGATTTCAATTAATCAGATAGCCCTTTATGGGCCCTAGATCTACACAAATAAAGCATTAACATTCTCTTCCCCCCCCCCCCACCTCCCATGCCTGTGAATCAGTGCAGAAATTAGCCTTGCAGTTAAGATCAACATCTCTCAAAATTACTCTGGAAACAAAACTAATTTTCCATTTTTCTACATATGAAAACAAATATATACAGGGAAATAGATGGCTTTCTGTCTGTAGACATTACACGTTCAGAGGGCACATTTCATAACATAAATTAGACGAGCGATATACATACAGACGTCAAATGCTTTACTAGAAAAGATAGATTTCTAATTAATAATCAATTGCCAGCACATGTTTCAGAATCAATGGTTGCTTCCGCGGGGCATTAAAACAATAGACTAAAGTGCCACATTAAATTCCCTGTTTTATTAGTGCCTTCTTGGGGGCATGATAATCCATGCTGCTCACTGATATTATTCTAGATACAACTGACATTACAAAGTGCGCGCTCTGAACTGATAAGTCTACAAACCTATAGCATAGGGCATTGGGGAACACACCGGCAAACACAGAGCTGATCCAGCGCTGCTCACAGTTTACTACTGCCAGTATTTAAGGTTTTCTGCGTGTGTTTATCTAACAAATTCACTGGCAACAGAAAATGTAATATTATAAAGTATCCCTCTAGAAACTCTAATATTAACTTTGATATGAAGTACTAACGAAGTAATAAATCATTGTTATCGTTTTTATAAAGCAATTCATGCACAGGTGCCATTTCTCTTCATGGTAAAATGGTAACGCACAGCGTCTCCCATTCAGTATCAGTAACACGTGATATAAATAAGTATGCACAAAAATATACGGATTGTGTATTTATTGGCGCTATATACTGTATACTTAGACTTATTGTATACTGAAATACTTAATACAGTTTCTGTTGTTATTGCTGTGAATTAATGCTTGGGCCAATGACAAAACAATAGGAGACACAAGCATATATTCTGTTTAGTAAAACAGCTACTCGGTCCAGCAAATAAAATACAATAAACGGTGCATGAAATACTATTTTGCATTTACACTCCACAAACATTTGGGTGTGAAAATGACTTGTGCATACCTCTCTTCCGGCTCTGAAAAGGAAAACTGGACAGCAATGAAGAACTTCCCAAATGTTTTAAATTTAAAACAATCGAAGTCCTGTCAAAAAGAATGAGAGACTACAAATACCCACTCAGGGCACTATCCTAAATAATACATGGGGCAAACAAAATATTCAAAATGTATATGTCACATTAAACATTTTGATAAAAACGTAATGTCTTATTCTTCCGTTGTTTTGTTGAGAAGAGCAACTCACCAGCCCTGCACTTGTTCTTTGACTTTTCATAACTTCTGGATTTAGAAAATTGCAGGAAAGGAACACTAATATCAGAACTAGAACAGTCGTTTTTCTCTAGTATGAGATCAAATGGAAAGTTACACCGGTTTCTTTTAAAATTGAGTGTCTGGTGGTTCCGGTGGGGGAGTACTGGCACTCATTTTTAGGGACCGGACGTACTTTTAATCATCTGAATTTGACCCAGAGCAAGAGAGATAATGGCAGAAAAGACAGAAAGAAGGAGTGTGGGAAACATAAGAAAACTGTGACAAAGGGAGAAGGCTGGGGTGCAAAGGACCTGCAAGAAAGAGGTAAAGAAATGGGAAGAGTAGAGACCCGATGTAGAATCAAATCGTGTCCTCCTGGGTAATTGGGACCCTGCGCATTCAGGAGGGGCAGGCCTTTAAGAAAACCTTTCTGTTCCTGCACTTTTTAAAACGAATTAAGCACTGCTGTCACATATTATGGAACATAAACAACCCACTGTTTGCATTATGTAAAATCTTCAAGGTTGGGCCCCGTCCATTGCTCCGCTTAAGGACTGTGAAATGCTGGCCCTTCCTCCAATCCCAGAGATACTTTAATGCTAGAATCCTTCTAGGAAGGCCACACAAGAAAGCAGGGGAGCAGGAATGCATCTACTTTGTAATGTAAGAAAATACTAAAAAAGCAGCTCCTAGCAAAGTCGCAGCTAGGCCATTTACTTTAAGAACTAATGTTCACAAGAGGCAACATGGACAATGTAAACAGAGACATTGTGAGTGATCCACAATGCCGACCCACTTACTCTTCTGGACTTTGTGCAGCAACAGGAACAGAATAAGGAAATAAATTAGATTAGATCATCATTGACGGGTGAAAGGCATGCACTGATTCCTGAGGTTGTGGCAACATGCCTAGCAGTGCGCGCTCTCCACCACAAGTGCAAGTGCCCGTGTTGCCTACATCTATTCACCACAAATGCTCACAACCATGCACTACATGTACTATGTGTGCCCGCATTCATGTAGCTGAAATGCCCAAGTCCACGGAATATAAGCACCTGTACCCATGAGCTTCCAGGGCGCAGCTCCATGCTCTTGACGGCCCCAAGTGCACAGCATCTCATTCCCACATTGATGTACTAGATGCACAAACGTCTATAAAAGAGGAGCTCTACAAGTGTCCACATCCACGCACCAGAGAGCACAGGTCCATGTGCAAGATCCGCCCACCTTTGCTTTTAAAGTCCTTCTATTAGTACTTTAAGGATCTATGTTCTATAACGCTCCACATGCAGGAATTACAAGGGCCCATGTCCTCTAAGTGTCCAACATGAGACATCAGAAGTACAGACATTCACACACTAAAAGCATGCACCCATGCAGTAGAGGTGCACACACTCTTAAAAAGTATTGTACAAATTCAAATAATAAAAGTTCACAATTACATAAATGAGAAATAAGCACAACTTGCATCAGATGCACTGGTATCCTTACAATCGCGGTGCACATATCTGTAAACTAGACGTGCACAATTCCATACAATGGAAGTGCACACATCCATATATTAGAAATCCACAGGTTTTTACACCAGATGTGCATGCATTTATTAAATATAAGTGGTCACTTACATGCACTAGATGTGAAACCATCCGTATAGTAGAAGTACACACATCTCTGCATTAATAGCACTCGTATACAATTACTAGCAATGCACATATCCAAGAGCAAAAAGCGCATACATTAACATGGCATAAGTGCACAAATCATTACAATAAAAGTGCACATAGCCATAAAAAAACATGCACACATTCATGTGTTAAACATGCACACATCCACAGAATAGAAGTGCTCAGATCTTTGACCTAGTAATGCTCACATGTAGAATAAGACAGATTCACAAAGAGAAGTGCACACATTCATACATAAAGAGAATTCAATTCATGCGCTTGAAGTGCACAGATCCAGACAACAGACGTGCATGCAGGCAGTACTGAAGGGCGTAGCCAGAAAAATAAAATATCCCCGGCTTTGAACCATGCCCTCAATGTCACTGAGTCAGTGAGGAGACAAAGCCCAGCATTCGTTACTTCATGAGGACGTTTGAAAACAAAGTGGCTAACTGGTGCATTTTACACTTCAATTCTCAATCAATTTGGCCATCCCTGTCTCCGTTCACCGTTCCTTCTCTCCATCCTTCTATATCATTACTCATTCCTCTCTCCATCCACCCTGCTCTATTGGACCTTTTATATTTTCATCAATCTTTCTCTCCACCACGCTCCCTACTCTCCACCCCCCCCTTCAAGATCATCCTTCGCTTCATCCACCCTTCCTTCTCATCCACAATCCCATATCTTTACCCACCCGTACCCATCCACCCTTCCATATCTTTACCCATCCTTCTCCATCCACCCTTCCTTCTCCCCATCCACCCTTCCATATCTTTACCCATCCTTCTCCACCCACCCTTCCTTCTCTCTGGCCAACCCTCCATATCGTTACATACCCTTTTCACTATCCATTCTTTTCCCCTCACCCCTCATTCCTCCTCCGCCTCCATACTTTCACCATCGATCCTTGATCCATCCGTCTCTCCATCAACTCTTCTATCCTTCTCTCTGACAACCCATTCGCCAATCAACCACTCTGCACTATTCTCCATAATTCCCTCTTCTTTCTTGTCATGCCCCTTCTGTTCCTGCCTGCCACCCCCAGCTCCATACTATTCTCTTGTAGTGGTATTTATGAGCTTCTGTTTGGATGACAGTAATAGTACACAAACCGCCACTCACTCCACCACCCCTCCAAGTTGCTAAAGTGGGGGCTCCATGATGCCCCTAGAAGTGTATGCATCCATGTGCAAGAAGTGCAAAACCCCATATAACAGATTGACGCGCATCAAGAAGAGAAAAGCATACACCGGGGCTGTAGAAATCCCCACCTTTGCAGTTGCAGTCCCAACACCATGCATGCATTAGTAGTGTTCGTGATCTCGTTTGTTACTCTCTAGTCATTGATCTACTGGGCCACACCTCTGTGGATCACAGGGACCCGCATTCGTGTATTACCGAAGACCATCTACGTGCATCACAAAGTCTCGGCTTCAGGCATCACAAGAGAGCACCCACATGCATCACAAGCCACATTTGTGCATTACAAAGTCCCACCTCTGTGCATTACAAGGTCTCACTTCTGTGCACCACAAGGTGCCACATCTGTGGATCACAAGGTCTCATCTCCGCGCATCACAAGAGTCCACCTCCATGCATCACAGTGGCACACATTTTTAAACTACAAGAGCCCACCTCAATGCATCGCAGGGGCACACATTTTTAAACTACAAGAGCCCACCTCAATGCATCGCAGGGGCACACATTTTTAAACTACAAGAGCCCACCTCAATGCATCGCAGGGGCACACATTTTTAAACTACAAGAGCCCACCTCAATGCATCGCAGGGGCACACATTTTTAAACTACAAGAGCCCACCTCAATGCATCGCAGGGGCACACATTTGTGCACTACAAGAGCCAACCTCCGTATATCACAATTTCCCACGCCACACTGACCCCCTTCTGCGCACAAGAAGCCTGTATATGTGCATCACAATGGCCCACATTCCAGCAGTTCTCACATCTGTGCATTACAGCACCCCAAGTCTGGACATCAAAAGGACCCGCCTCTGTACACCTCAAGGGTCCATATCCTTACACCACAAGGGTGCACAACCGTGTAGTACGAGGGCCCACCTGTGTACACCACAGAGGTCTACATCCATGCATTACGAGGGCCCGACTCCGTTCATCACAAGGGACCAAATCCGTGCATCACAAGGACCCATATCCATCCACATGCAGTAGACATGCCAGCCACCCTCCAGGCGTACAGGGGAAGGTGCCAGGCAGGTTCCTACCTCTTTGGGCTCGAGCTGCAAGGCAGGCTTCAGCTGGTCGCGCAGAGAGCACAGCTGCCTTTTCTCCTCATCCTGCCTCAGCTTGATCTGAAATATGGAGCACAAAAATGCAGTTAATTAAATGTCCGAGGGGAGTTTTGTTTACCCTAGCCTCTCTATGTCCCACTCTCGAGTAATGAAGCTGGTTCTGCTGCTGGAACAGTTTAACTTTTCAGTAGTAATTTGTACGGGAAGGGGAGCTGAGCACATATCAGCGTGCAAGTGTGCTTTTAAAGTCATAATGCAGCCATGCTTACATTTTGCTCTGAGAGAGGTGCTATCGTCAGCCACTGTCCCCAAAAGGTTGACGTGGGCAAGCTGGTTACGGCGCCTGCTGTAGAACGTGTGGAAACGGAGAGGCCATGGGCTCTGGTGTTAGCCTCGCTGACTTTGCAGGTTATTCTTTCAAAGAACATAAAATGAGAATAGATTTTGTTTTAAGTGTTTGGATAAAGTGCAATGTAAGATGAAGCTGGGTGGACTGCTGGCTTGGCAGGCCTATAGAGCTACGACCTGTCACAGAGCTCTCAAGTTTTGGAAATTCTTAAAAGTGAGAACTAATTAGCATAACTGATGACGTTAGAGGAGGTGACGTCACACAACTACTGAAGTCAATGACAACACGCTGTAACATCACTAAAAGGATAACAATAATTTAAAAAATGTAAAATGAACAGAATAACGCTTAGGCATCACTAAAATAGACTCGCAAATTACAACAAGCATTTGCAATGCAATGTGTCTTGCGTTTGCTCGAGTTAGAGCTATTAGCATTGTAAACTCCTTACCGGACTTTTCTTGCCATATAAACTGAAAAGTAAAAGTTTCACATAAGCGAGCCGAAGGTCGCCATCAGCGCAAAGCAGACACACAAAAGGAAATAAAAGTTAGCTCGCAGTGAAACCTACTGGCAAGAGTGCAATTATCCATGTAACCGGCAAGAGTGCAATTATCCATGTAACCGGCAAAAGTGCAATTATCTATGTAATCGGCAAAAGTGCATTTAGTTATGTAAAAGGATCGATGTCATGCAAAGCGCTCGAGTACTGCCCAGCGAGATCACGCTGTGAAATAAAGAGAAAAAGTAGTTCAGAAACCAGACGAAAAACATAGAGCCTCATATGTTTTCAGTAGTTGGCCGATGTGCTCGAGGAGGGCTATACACCAGAAAAGGCATGACGTATGCATGCCTTTCACTAATGAAAGCAAGCAGATTTTAAAAGGCAGGCCCATAAACCAATGAAAGTGACTGGCGTGACATGGGTGACATAGAAGCCTTAAGAGAGATTACAACAGGTGACAAAGCGCTTTGCGCTCGCCCCTAAAAAGTAGCGAGCTGTACTCTGAAATACCCAAAGTGGCTCCTCACCATTAAATGAAGGATTTGGAACCCTTCTGACGTGGGATCACCTTCTGAACCCTCAACAGTTCACAGGAGCTGCTAAACACAAACAACAGAGCTTTGAAAACAGTTTTATGTAGAGTTCATTTGTAGGGATTCGTAGGCCTTTTCACCAAGTGTGACATTACGTCTGCTTTGAGGGGAACATTGCAATGAACGATGCTTGTAGTTCCTGCTGTTGCCACATTATGTCTGGATTTTCCTAACAAGAACTGCAGGGGCTGAATGGGCAATGCCCACAATTCACCCATCATATTGGCATGCATGGCACCAAATCCAAATTGCGGGCTACTTTCAAGGTTGGACTGGGATATAGGTCAACCAGGTAGTGCCCGATGGGCTGGTCTGACAAGTCTGGGTGCGGACCTATTTTGTGGTTGTTTATGAGCTTTTTTTATGGTCTCCTGGGGCAGCTTATCTGTTGATTTCCCTGATAATAAAACAAACGTTGCCTGGAGCAAGAAAAATCTCTCTTCCACACCATTCAAAACACCTATAAAGGATGTGTTTACAAGTTCAAAACTTCGACAATTTCCAAACGTCAGCCACTCTTTTCGGCTGATTAAGTAGTGGAACCACTTTCATTTTGTTGCCTTGGCCTATTTTCTGTCCCATTCCAACCCTGACTACTTTTCAAAACTACCATTGAAACAATAGAAGCTGACTGGTGTGCCTGATTGAATAAATAGAAACTGATGGCTGCTCCTGCTTCATCAGACCGTGGGGAGATGAAGAGGCTGTGGACCCCAGAGACAAGTCTTCCTAAGCGGATTCATATATTGCTTAAACGGTTATAATAATAAATTAATAATATTAGTATAGTATAAAAATAGTATAGGATAAAGTAGCCTGTGCTGGACATTATAAGGATATTGCATGCCACTAAAGGGCTCCATGAGCATATCGGAAACAAAGCCAACTCCCCATATACCAGAACAACACCAGAATATTGTGGTACAAGAAGTTTGGGGACAGAATCTCGAGGGACAAAGTAACAAAAGGTAAGCACATATAGGGAAGTATAGCTTTACTATTAATAATTCCTAGCTTCCTACACACCTCAAAGATATGTACAGTGAAGGTACATATATGGGGAGTTGGGTATAGAATATCTAGACTTACTTACATGTCAATAATTTTGCTTAATATTTTGTCCTCAATATTGTGTCCCATAAATATTCTGAGGGTCCATATTCAGGGTGTACCTCTCTTGAACTATTTAAACACAGGGATTAGAAATAGTCATAGCACAGTGTGAAATGGTGTTAAGGCTTTTCTAACTGAGGTGCAGAATCGGCTACAATAAAGATGTGGAGGATATACGGCACTGCATTATAATTATCAAGGGTTTTGGTTTTCAACTGAGTAGAAAAACACCTCTTACCAGCCTCATTCTTCTACATAAGAAACAGCTTGCAGTTTAAGATATAATTTGAGGATTTTAAAATACTTTTCGGTACCAATACTTTTGTATGAAGATTTCAAATAAAGGAATTTGGACATTACATTACGGCTCCCGATCTTGAAAGGAACACTGAAATAATCATAACCTACTGATACATGAATAACTAACTTTGGGACTACTGCCTGCGTTCCCTCCATTTGGACTTATCTGGAAATTGATGGTTTCGTGAGCACTGGAACCAAGGGGGGTTGATGACACTTCAGCTGTTAGGGATTACTACACACCAGTGCGGCTACCTAGGGCCTTCACTGCTTAGCTCTGTGGATTTGCACTTTTTAGAATGTTTAGCTGAACAATTTTATGTTCAGCAGTCTTGATGAGACCACTGATAATCACTCACACGAATGCTGGTCAGTCCATTTCTATGGTCTTAACCTAAGGAATGCACTCCATGCATAGTAACTGGTATCTGCCACTTTAAATTACATGTGCAGGATGTCAAAGTCACAGACAGCAGCTTTGAAAAAACATGGTGTACCAGTCAACAGTCTCTAAATGAGCTGGCCTCCCTTAATCTCTCAAACGGGGGTGAAGAATGGGGTTTTGAAAGAGAAAGAAAAACCCATATAAAAACGTAAAATTGACTATTTTCAAATTCTTTTTTGACAAATATATTACTGCACTACAGAAGATGGGCTTGAGAGAGACATTTCATGACCTTCCCATTCATTGCCTTTGTCTGCATTTTCCAGGCCCTCCCACGCAACATAATGAGAGGGTCCATTCAGGTTTAAACTGTTGATGGAACTACAATTCCTGTACAGTGAATAAAATAAGAGAGCTACAACTGGCAGTTGGGTGACGGACTATTTCACAAATGTTTAAAATGCTTTAAAAGTGCCAAAGAAAAGACAATCTGTGAACAAAACATTTGCACAGTTGTACACAGTAGATCTATAGGGCTGGCAGCAATAGTAGTAAAGAAAATGCTTTCCCCATCTACCTATAAAAGGCGGAATGTGATTTCAGAGCACACATTTTCAGTAAGTAGCTGCTGCAGGATAAATCCATGCTGTGCATAATGCCACAAAACCATATAGCTGTAACGACTGATAGGCACATATGAAAGTTGTTCTCTGCCTGAAAGCTACACTCTGAAACGCCAAAGATTCTTGTGAACATGAAAGCAGAGTTATGTGGAACCAGACCTAAAATATTATCACATTTAAGCAGGGGAGTAGTGATACGAGAACTTGCACAAAATATCTGGACGTATATAAAGAGCTTGACTCTTTGAAGATCAGGATGATCTAACTAGTTTTTTTGAAAAAGGACTGTTAGAAATTGGGTCTATAATTGGTAGAGATATGCACCTTCTCCAAGCAGGGACCGCAATCCTAGTCAGGGTAAGTCAGATACACACCCTAAATGAACCTGTGGTCACCCTCTGGTAGCTTGGCACAGAGCAGTCAGGCTTAACTTAATAGGCAATGTGCAAAGTATTTTTGCAACACTTAATTACATCAATACAATGAGACACCACAAAAAGACTCCACACCAGCTTAGAAAAATAGAGAATATTTATCTGAGTAAGCGAAGCCCAAAACAGCAAAAATCCAATCAGTAAGATTTGAGATATGACTTTTTAAAGGATAAACTAAAAGTACCACTTAAAAATCACTAGCGGTCAAAAGGTCATTTAAGGCCATGAGAGACCAGGGCGAATCCAAAGTTCAGGTCAACCGCGATGGATGGCAGGCCGTAACAGAACTCACACAAGGTCCGCTGAAAAAATACTTTGTATGAACAAGGGTCGACGTTAATGAGCAAATGCGAAGACAATGCATTTATATTTTCCACAAAATCGAGAATTGCATTTTCCTTGTGCCTCGCAGTTAGGTCGAGCATCAGCATCAGACTCCAAAGGGATGAATGGAATGTGTCATTGTTGAGCCGCGCAAAGCATTGTCATCAAGCCACGCAGGCTGTGGATCCGCTGTCGTCGAGCAGAATCGGTGTCGAAGGGGCGGTGCATCAGTTCCAACATGCCTAGTGGTGACAATGCATTGGTTTTGCAGAAAGTAGCTCACAGATGGCAGAGCCCAGCAGCACCAGGGGAGTTGCAGGCAGTCTTCAATGTCCCTGATACTGTATGAGAACAGGGAAAAAAAACTAGCAATCCCTTGGAGAAACTGGGGTTCAAGGATGTAGAGAACAGGGCCAGACCTACTCACTCCCAGGAAAGAAACAGCAGGCCAATACAGCAATGCCAGTAGCAAAGTAGCAGTAGCCCTACAGCACAATAATCAGCAGGCAACAGGCCAATACAACAGAGCAGTTAGCAAAGTGTCAGTCTCTCCTGCAGCGCAGCAGTCTTCTTCCAGGCAGAATGCCCTTGATTCCAGTAAAGTTTTTATTTGGTGGGGTTTGAGGTTCAGTACTAATACCCAGTTGAGCCTTTGAAGTGGGGGAACCTCAGAAAGAGGCCTTTGGATTGCACAAGGTCCCTGCCATTTCTTCTTTGGCTCCAGACACTCTACAGGGGATTATGCAGCCCTTTGTGTTGTGGGAGGCACAGCCCTATTCAGGTTTAAGCACTAGCCCCTCTCTCCTATCTACCCAGGAAGACCCATAAGGGTTGGGCCACCAGGATGCAAATGTCACACCCAAGCTCCCTTTGTGTGTGACTTTCTAGAGAAAATGCCCAGATGTATATTCAGAGACAGGCAGAGGCACACAATGGTTGAAGTAACAAAATGCCAATTTTCTAAAAGTGTCATTTTCAGTCTTACAATTCAAAATCTGAGTTCACAATAAGTTGTGATTTTGAATTGTGAGTCCAGAGACACCAAACTTCAAATTTCTATCTTTTCCTGATTGGAAGTTACACTTAAAAGTTGCTGCAAGGTAGCCCCAATGTTAATCTATGGGAGAGATGGGCCTTGCAGTAGTGAACAACAAATGTAGTAGTTTTTCACTGCCAGGACATGTTAAACATAAAAGTACATGTCCAATTTTCTTTTAACTAAACTGCATATTGCCTTTGGGAATAACTAAGGCCTACCTTAGAAGTGATCTACATGTAATAAAAAAGAAGGTTTGGGCCTGTCAGCTGGGTGCAATCGCCAGGTCGAAATGGCAGTTTAAATATGCACACACAAGCTGTGCAGTAGGCCTGCAACATGTTTAAAGGGCTACTGTAGTGGGTGGCACAATTAGTGCTACTTACCCTGTAGTAGTATTTAATTTACAGGCCCTGGGCACATATAGTGCAAGTTACTAGTTATTTACAAATAAATAAAACATGCCAGTCATAGATAAGCCAATATCACCATGTTTTAGAGTCCAGAGTTCCTGCACTTTAGCACTGTTCAGCAGTGGTAAAATGTCCAGAGCCCTAAAGCCCACAAAAATGAACTCAGTTAAAAAAATAGTAGGAGGAAGGCAAACATTCTGGGGATGACCCTCCAAAAAGGACCAGCTCCAACAAGTACACAAACTTTGCAGCTTAATTTTAGTGTTTTTTCCTGCTGAGAGTTTTTCTGAGCAGAAAGCCTGAGAATGGCCCAGGACTGCTCAACCAATGTATCTGGCCATGTAAAACCTTCTATAGGCACAGCTTCCAAGCATGCCCCACTGACATTTTTTAACCTCCAAAAAGTTTCTAAGTCCAAAGCAAAATTTAAAAAATCAGCTCAATTAACCACCAGCCATTACCTGATCTCTTTCACGCAAGGGTGAGGCAAAAAGTCTATGTCCCCTTCAGTCACTGAGAACATTCTTTGCAAGTTTTTCTATTTGCTCCATTTGCTATAGAACAATATTGAA
Source organism: Pleurodeles waltl (assembly GCF_031143425.1). Taxonomy (NCBI): domain Eukaryota; kingdom Metazoa; phylum Chordata; class Amphibia; order Caudata; family Salamandridae; genus Pleurodeles; species Pleurodeles waltl. The sequence continues at coordinate 391,849,047 of NC_090446.1, forward strand.
ATCCCTTTTACGAAGGTGTGGTTTTTATTTGCTTTCTAACATTTAGTCCATGTATCTGATTTTCTAAATTTTGTGGCATTTTACGTTATAAATGTTACCTTTGCAGTTAAATTTCACTTTCACTTTCAATTTCACTTCTAAAGCATAATGTTGTTAAGTCAAGCGCGCACGCGCGTGAAATCTATCTGTGGACTTTTAACCACCTACACTACACGCCCATCACTACCACTCGGTCATGGGCTTGCCTTTCAAAAATCCTTTGTTATCATTCGTAAAAGCTTTACGTTTTTCCCTCCTTTGGGCAGTTTTGTCACCACATTGGCCATCGACCCTGTTACTTGGATAATTGCACGTTTGTTGATATGTTTGACTGCAAGCAAACTTCTTTTTCTTTTTGTGTCTCTCCTTCGTGGTCATGCTCATGGTGGCTGTGGCACTTTCAATCAACTCGCTATGTCAACTGTTTCACTATTCTTTTGCAATTTATGTGGCAAGAAAAGTCCAGTTAGGAATTTACAACACTAATAGCTCTAACTCAAACAAACGCGAGACCCATTGCATGTCAAATGTTTTTTTTTTTGTTTGCTGCTGCTCTTATGTTGTGTGTATTATTTGACAAAGACATTGCTGCTTGGCTATGATATAGTAGCCAGGATTTCCCCACAGAGGTCAGTTTGCCATTGTTGGGCCTTGTGGGTTGTCATTAACAGCTGACATCAAAACTGTAGCATCTTTTCTGTAAAGCCTAGCACTCTAATACCCCTACACTCATCTTCTCATGGGTATATTATTTACTTTCCTCTTGGTTCATTTCTGTCAGATGTTTCTTAATTGACTGGATGAAAGTACAGGTCCTCTGGCATTGTCCCTGCTAGCGCCTAGGATTCCTCATGGTAGCACACACTTATTGGATGAGGCGACTTTTGAAGTGTCAAGCACAGTCATTTCAGTCGGGCAGAGCTACTGACGAGCACCAAGACTGAGCACCAAGCTCTTTAATAGAAGCAGTCAAATAGAGAGGGGGAGAGAATGTATATAGTAACATTCTTTGGTACTGAGGTAAGGGAAAGTCTGAGGGTGGTGGAATACTGTGGACGGGCACCATGTATGCAGTCTCGGCTTGTGGGAGGGAAAAGGGATGGTTGGCGCATGGCGGGATTTGGGGGAGCGACAAAAAAATATATTTATAACACCTAACCTTTTTTGCCGCGCCACCACCACTCCTCTGCTGCAGCTGCAGGCACAGGCTCCCAGACTGCCCTGCGTCCAATCCTAACACTGCTTTCATGCTGATGGCAGCATGAAAGCAACAATAGGTTTGAATGGAGTGCCCAGTCAGGGCACTTTGAGGCAGAGTGGGAGCCTCGGCCTGCTCTCTCCAATCCAGGACTGCGTTGATGGGTTGGAGAGAGCCTAGTGCACATTTATGTTTGGGTGGCCTGAGACAGCTGGCCATACATACATACGCACTGATGAAGAGTGCTGTGCACTTCCCCTCTGTCTCTGTCATGCCCCTGGCCCCACCCCTTTTACAGTAAAAACATAATAAACCTAGTGCATTATGGTTTTACTGTAAAAGTTCTGCAGCTGCTGCTGTTGCTGGCATGGGTGACGCTCCTTCACCATATCGGAGGAGCCATCCCTGCATGTACATTTTATAAATGTATTTTATCGTAATGGAAGCACCTGTGGGAGATGGGGAGGAGCACCAGGCTTCTGTTATTTTTTCTGTGTGAAGGGGGTGGGAGTTGAGGGGTGGTGGAAGTGGGTTGTTTTGATGGGAGGAGGTGATTTGCAGCAACATGGTCCCCTGGTGTTATTTGAGTCAATTTAAAGGAAGCAAAAGGACGTGGTGAGGTACGCACAACATAACTGTGAAAGTAGGTAGCAACAAAGGGGTGTTTATTCACCATGGAGCTAAAAGTAACATTATGAAGAACCCTTGAGTTTGCGTTTTTCTTTTTGTTTTAGTTAGAATAAACTTTTTGAATTTTCATAATTTTTTTTATAATTTACTCTCTCTGTGCCTTACTCACTTTATGTGATTGGCAGCATTGTAACAGTTTTTATTATTTCTCAGCAAATAAATCAGACACGGTCCATTGCCCTTTTTTGTGGAACATAAATCTACAAAAATAAAATGAAGTACTTATTAATAATGAGGCTAGTCATCTTCTCTGCCACCTTGAGATCCTGAGCCTGACAGAGCAGAGCAGAGACAAGAGCATTCCCTGCAGCATCCCAGCCTGATTTGGATGCTGCCCTGAATGCTCCCACTGCTCCATGACCTCCAACGAGTAAAAGTTGGATTTGGTGGAGCAGACATAATCGGGTGTCTAGTTCTTAGCTTCATGTGAGGATGTAAGGGATGAAGTGCGAAGAGGGATTACTTTTTGGAGGGGGCCATAAATTTTGTAGCAGGAGGCACCAGCTGACTATAATGCTGTACCCATGCTCCTCAGGCTTACCTCTTCCCCGCACTACTGACCCATGGGGACATATTGGTAGGGTATGTGGGTGGCATCCAACAGTATGTGCATCCATTCCACTGAGTAAAATTGCCATTGTAGTTGGCATTTCTGAAACAATGCATTTGAATGAAAATGTTGCTTTAATTCTGAGGAAGGACTGGGAAACCGTTTTACACAAATGTTCATGTTCAGTTGAAAAACACAGCTGGATGCTCATCTTCCCCTGAAGAGAGTTGCTGGCACTTGTCCAAAAGATGTCACGAAGCACCAGGTGTGACATCCAATTTAACTTTAATGTCATTAATTTATGCTGCTCTTAAATTCATTACCCGTTTGGATGCTATACAAGACAGTTTACATCTGTTGTAGCATATTCTTTCACTGGATTGCACTAGGACAGGTTTGATTAATCTTTTCACCCAGCACAAGGGAGTAGTGATGAGGGCAAAATTCATAACAGTCAACTCAAAGAACAATATGACTCATTTAGCCTCACAAAGAATACTCCAAACTGGAATAAAGTCCAGAGGTGTTTATTACAGATTAAGACTTAGGGTGGCAAACAATTTTCAAGACAAGACTGTAAAGGTACAGAATTACAATTGGTTGCCCAAACCTCCAAAAGAAGATCAGAACTAACGTCGGAAATACTAAACATTCTATCAATGCCACACAAAGCAGCAACAGGAAAATCTGAAAAGGGCTCATTGCCTAATTGTGTAAATCATTCAGCAATTCTAAATTTGCAATTCTGATAACCTGAGCAAGGGGAAACCTTACGACTTAACAAGTCAATTTAGCATCTGCTACATCACACACAAACGCAAAAAGGCAAAAAGCAAAAAAGGGACAAAACAAATTTGGAAAAAGGAAATCTGGGGAAACAAGCAACTAAGGTTGGCAAAAAGTAGGTAAAAAGGGAAGGCGTCAACATTTCAGAAGCTTGGTCAAGGGTCTTCTCAGGTCAGGGGGAAAATATCTAAGTCTTAGCAGAGCATTTCAAAGGAGCAAAGAATAACGAGGACTATACCTCTCAGAGTCCAAGGAGTTCTGCTCCTAAGGGAAAGCTGCAAATCTATCTAGGTAAAGGTATATTACACTTCATAGGGCAACATTATTTGCTCATGCATCACTCCAAATGACGCAAAAGGTGAGATTGCCCAATGGCAAACAGTAATGCCACACAGTGAAACATCGCTGAACATTCGCAAGTTCTTCAAGTGAAATGGCTTCCCTCTTAGCTCATCCATGCGAATTGAAACATTTGTATACATTGTCAGTTCCAGCATGCACTGTGTTCAAGGATGGATTTCCAAAACACTATGAGGGTCATTATGATCCTGGCGGACAGCAGTATTTTGGGGAAAGGTACTGCCAACAGGCTTGCGGTACCTTTCCCCAAATTGTGACATTGGCGGTTTGGCTCAAGCCAAACCGCCAATGTACCATTCCATCCATCAGGGTGGTAACAGCCGCCGGGCTGGAGACTTCGGTCCCCAGCCAGGCGGCCGTCACAATCCCACCCTTGGGATTATGACCCCCCCTACCGCCATGGTTTGTGTGGCAAATTTGCCGCCACGAAAACCATGGCAGTAGGCACTATCAGTGCCAGGGAATTCCTTCCCTGGCACTGATAGGGGTCTCCCCTGCCCCCCCTCTCCCGAGTCCTCCCCCACCCTCCCTCTCCCGACCACCCCGACATCCACACACCCACACACGCATACCCACATCCACCCACGCATGTACTCATACATACCCACACCCCGCAACACACACTAACATACATTGAAGGACACATGCATTCACAACACACAACATACACGTACACTCACATTTGTCCATTCACACATGCATTCCACGCGACTCACACCCGCATGCACGCATACAAAAACAGGCACACACACACCCCCCCACACACAACACCCCCCTCTCCTCTCAGATAACCCAACTTACCTATTTGCAGGTGGTCCTCAGGCAGGAGACGGGACATGGCGCTGCTGCCAGCAGAACACCGGCAGGCCATATTATGGAACATCATACGGTAGGCGGTGTTTTGCAGGCGTGGCGCCACCTTACCGCCGTCTGCTACCATGACCATCGATAGAATTCCGCCAGCCGTCTGGTGGATTTCTGCCTATGGTCATAATGTGGTTGACGGCTGATAGCCACGGCAACGTTATGTTGGCGGCCGTTGCGGAAGACGGCATTTGCCGCCAATGTCATAATGGGGGCCTATGTGTTAAACAATAGAATATCTAATACCAAGCTAATATTCCCATGAGATCAATGTTTGAAAAAATAATACAGGTAAGCAAGCATGACTAAACGTTTTCTGCACAGTCTGAAGCAGGGCCTTGCAGGCCTTACTTAGGCTAATCAAATGAATTAAAATAGGACATTCATTTATGCATCTGCTATACATTATACATTCTGAACTATAAATTCAAAATTAATAAGCCTTGCCAATGTTCTCGTTATAGTAAATTCAGAACGAAATAGACTCTAAACATTTCACATCAGTATTGCGAAGAACTAAATTTTCTACACTTGAATGTTACTTTTAAAACCCTTTTCATAGATAGTTTTATTGTTTTACTGCAGACTAATAATTTACACTATGACACACTGTAAATGCAAAGAAATTCTTTAAATGAATGAAGCTATATCCCATCGCTTTCAACTAACAGCCTCTAGTGAATGCACGTTAATATGGCTTGTAAGTGCACCACTTTACAACTAAACTATTAGTACTTTGATTAACATGATACATGAACTGTCACACATGGGTGATTACTGTAGCCCAAGTGACAGTACTAACATTTCTGATATATCAGTCCACCCTCTGATGGTGAATCAAACTGAATTGCATAAACCTCCACCTCTCATTTCAATGAGACAGCTCAATAGTTCAGCGGTCGTTTCAGGTAAGATCTTCTGGGCTCCTCTAACTGCTTGATCTCACTTTTCCCTCTCTTTGCTCTCATTTCTATCAGCTTCTTGATCAGCTTACAACACCAACTGCAATGAAGGCAGACAGGGATACAACCAATATGGGCCTCAAAGTGATTCCAATAAGTACCTTTCCTAAGATTCCAAACCATTTTCAAACTGCTGACAAACCATTACCTGTCACTTCTCAGGCACCAGTCACTTCTAACCCCTTCGGGTCCTTTTTCAATTCAGTCATGTTTTAAATATACTTCTTCAACTTCTTACTATTGTCAAGAATGTAAGTGCAACACTGTTGGACTTGAAACATTTTGCAAACCCCACCCACCTTTGGGAGAAGATTGTCTAATGTAAGACAATTTTTTATAATCCTTGATCTTAGGGCAACCATTTATTTGCCTACTAATAAGAGGGCACCTGCAGTGTTTGTAGAAAGCAAATCTACAATAGTTGATCAGTTCCTTATCTTGTGGTCATTCAGGATAATACCCACTGGTTGGATTATGGCATCAAAGACACCACCTACAACTTCTGAAGCACTGGCACCTCTCTCAACTCTGGTGTTTGATTTTTCATCCCAGACTGGCTCATTGAAATGCTCCACATGATATATCTTTGGAAAGAATACTCATACATAAAATGTACCACACCAACCTTCCTCATTAAGCAAAACATTTTATTTGCTTTGGGGCTTGCAGGACTTGGGGAAACTGTTTGATTCCCCCTTCTCTGAATCACTAAGTGTAGGCAAACTCATAATCATAATGATTGACACCACTAATTATTCCTACACATAAGTACCTAAGCTTACTCTTTTTGTTTCCACTCGACTTCACAAGTTCTCTAAGTTCAGACCAAAAATAAAAAAATCAAAACCAATCCCAAAAATACAAAAATCAAAATCAATCCCAAAAATACAAAAATCTAAATGTGACAGCAATAATACCAACTGTTTCTTTCAGTCCCTTTTTTTATTTATGCGCAAAGCAAATATCAAAATGGTCTCTTTTTCAAAAATTCAGGATATTCACAAAAGTTCCTTGATCTTCTAGAAAGTTAATGAAGTGTTTTTCTACTTGTAACTATACAAAAGCCTCTAATACAAGCACTGCTCGCAGTCACTAATAATCAGCTCCAAATATAATGTTTTTGTCCATCAAGTGGTAATGAGATTTTAAATTTTAACCCCACCGCAATCACAACTTCAATAATGATGAACTGAATTCAGATTGTTAAAGCAGAAGGTTGCAACTTCTTCTATTCATTTGCTATAAAATATGTCCATTCAGGTGCTGATTATTTTTGACTAGGAACTCTTTTTCTTTTTAATCCTTGAATTACTCAACCCTCAGCATCCCTGTCACTTTGACTTGAGTTTCATCAGTAATCACTGGGGGCACCTGCACAGCTGGCACAGTTTGCTCACTTGGCCAATTGTCTCCTGGTACAGTTTTTTTAAACACAGCATTTGGTCGTTTCTCAGCAACTAAGGTTTCAGGAGCAAACTGATTTTATCTCAACCCTTCTGAACCAACCACTGCTGTTGAATTGCTCAGACCCCCCCCTCAGATCGCAATTGTGCTGTAGCAGCCACTTGCCCTGCACTAACAGCTTAATTCACCTGATCCCTCACTGAAACCAACCCTTCAGGTTCAGTATTATCTAGGGGACCTGGAACTTTATGACTGTGGCTTGCATGAATCCAGCACATTTCACAGCTGTCATAGTTACTAACACCATCTATTGAGGCCCCTTCCAGTCAGGATTTCCTCACAGGCTTCTTAACCATGACTCAGTCGCCTGGACATAGGTCATGGCAGAGCTCCTTCTGCAGTTGTACGTTAGCTTCTCCAACCTGATGAGACACAAAATTAACCACATCAGCTAGGCTTTTGCAATAATCCAGTACCAAATCATCTGTAATGATCACAAGCGGGATTGCAGGCACAGCTGCCAATCTCATGGCTCTCCTCATGAATATTTAATGCAGTGACAAGCCAGTCTTTCTGTCAGGAGTACTTCACATACTCATCAAAACAAGAGGCAATGCGTCTGGCCACTTCAACGTGGTGGGTGCACATACTTTTATCAATTGGGACTTTAGAGTGCCGTTACCCTGCTCCACCAATCCAGAAGCCTCAGGTCTGCAACTGCAGTGTAATCTTTGCTCAACTTGCAATGCCACACACAATAGTTTTAGGACCTCACTATTGTAGTGCATTCCTCAGTCTGATACTGAAGAAGTTGGGAAGACTAACATCAGAATCAATTCTCTAAGTAACAACTTTGCTACTGTGAGACTAATTTCTCCTGGTTGGGTAGGCTTCAACTCAATAAGAGAAAATGCACACAACAAACAAGATGTATCTCAGTCCACTGCATGCTGGCAGTTACATAAAGTCCAACTGTTGAATGGTCCTCTTGATCTGCCTATGTAACTTAGTGTGACTACAGTGTGTTTCCCTACATTCACCTGCTGACAGGTGACATATCTGTGGCATATGGCTTTTGCTATTAGTATGAATCTGTGGTAAAACCATGTCTGCCTCAAAGTTCTAATCATTGCATCAAGACCTATATGAGCCTGTCCAGGATAGTGTGCATCCATGGGTGGTGACAGACTGTTTTGCAACACAGTCCAACCATCTCCTAACCCAAATATCATCTTCACCCTGCTCTACCACAACTTTGCTGTTCTTCTCCTGTCACTTCTTCCATCAATCTCTTAACTTCTTCCCATGCATCAATAACAGTTAACAGGAAATTGTTGAACTTGTCTCACCACTTGACTCACTGTATCACTCTCCATTAAAGAAAGGGTAGACTGGATACTCAGCAATTATGGCCACCTCAGGTCGACCATTTGAATAAATATCATTGCCTCCTTTTCCCATCTGTAGAGAGGCACGACAGGGCTGCCCACTTTCACCCCTGTTGTTTGTGCTCTACATGGAGCCTTTGGCTCAAAGAATTCATGACCACCCGCACATCACCGGTGTCCAATTTGGTGGGGAAAATCACACCATCTGTTTATATGCAGATGACATCGTAGGAGCCGTGGGCAGCCCCTCAGAAGGCCCTACTGGTATTCATAGAGGAGGCAAGATTATTTGGAGAGGCAGCTGGCTTTTAAACTAACATCCATGATTGTAGGCCCTTATAACCTTAAAGTCCCCACCCTCATAACACAGAAGCGCTCCGGTCAACTCCCAATACAATGGTCATCAATCTCCATTCCCTATTTGGGGATTCAACTTGCCCCGATAGTGACTGACACTGCAATACTCAACTATTGCACCTTACTTAGATAAGTCAAGCAAGACCTAGTTCAATGGAGACTGTACCGCCTCTTGTAGCTTGGCCAGATTGCTGCTCTCAAAATGACTTTTCTTCATGAATTCTTTTTCTGCTCTAGACTCTCCAAATTGAGCCCTCAGCCGGGATAATCAAACCTTTACAACGGGCCCTACTCTGCTTTGTATAGGCGGATAAACATCCATAAATGAAACGCGAGCAGAGCTACCCGCCTTCTGCAGAGAGGGGGTCAGGGTATCCCTAATCTATTAGCCTATTACCAGGAACCTTAACTCCATAACATAGTAGAGTGGTCTTGGGCTGAGTCATGTATTGAGAAATGGCAGGCGCACACCTGTGGAGGGTCCCTTTCAAGAGGAGATCACAAAGGGCTTGGTTCTATACTCCTCCCAGGTCACCAGGTCAGTGCTCGAAGCATGGGACAGAATGACAATATGTAAAGGCCTAACCTCAATTCCCTCTCCCTTGACGCCCATAACAGGAAACACAGATTTCACACCAAGGCTGGATCAAGCCTCATTCAAGCTATGGAAAACCTCTGTATGTTGTTCGGCTGACCACCTTTTTTGGTGAAGACAGTACTATCTCCTTTGATGAGCTAAAAGATTAGTTTGCCCACCCAGAGTCCCAGAGACAGAGCGCCTCTACTACCTCCAGGTTCGGCACTGGCTTACTTATCCTACCATAAGACATATGGCTCATCACAAAAATTACGTGCAAGGACATGATTTCAGAACTCTATCAAATTCTACTTCATGTTTTACCACTGCCTAAAACCCCAGGGCAAAAAAAACGCTGGGAACTCAAGATCAGAAGAAGCTTCATACCCAAAGAATGGGGATAGGTCCATTATAGAGCTGGTCACACTGCATGCAATTCCTCAAGTGTAGAGACATCCACTAAGCTCAGCACCTACTGGTATAACACACCTCCCCACTTGCAAAAGTGCTACCTGACACATAGTGCAGAATGCTGGTGCCAATGTGGGTCACCTGGCACATTACAGCATATATTATGAGAATGCCCCAAGCTCACACAATTTTGGGAACAGGTTCTTAATGACATAGATACACATATGAACACACAAATTCACAGATTCCCAGCTTATACAATTCTGGGAATGCCCAACACACTTATGCTTCCCACTCTAATCTCGCAGAGGCTGACATATTGGCTTAGCGCTAGGGACAATGTATCAAACCATTCTCGCATATTGGGGCACCACCATAATCTCTACACATCTATCCTGGCTTCTCCGAATATGGCACATACTGGGGATGGAAAAACGAGCTCTCATATTGACTTCGGAAGGAGACTTTTAGAGAGGCAAATGGAAACCATACATAACCCTCCTGCCCCAAGAAGTTGGGGTACTGACATGCCCTAACTACTTGAAATTGCTGTGCTTTACCAACTCAGTCCCACCCACGGAATCAGGTCTTCACCCCGATATTGTTCCCCATCAGATAGTTAAGAACCTTCGATGCAACAATCACCTGTGAGTATGCCAAGGGAGGGATGGGGGGGTTCCCACATGTTCTCTGTGTTTTCCCTTTTTTGACTCTTGATACAAGATATGTTATGCTTAATGTCAGCCACCTGTTTATTCTCAATAACAAAATAAAACCAATTTGAACTATAAAGGTTAGGGTGCAGTATCTCGCCACTTTGTTTGCATATATATTTCCCAAGGTTACATAATCAGTAGAAGTTCACTGAGCAGCACATTTCACATATGCAATTTTTGCAGGCAACTGTAATTCATTCAACAAATTGTAGACTTTGCCCCTATTCCAGATGGGAAATCCAGAAGAGGTCATAAAGCCTCTCTGGGACCACAACTGTCCAAAGTCATGAACAGCACCAAGGCCATATTGACTATCAATGAAGATTGCCACTTTTAACTGTTATGAAACAACATATTCTATGGAGAGCAAGTAGCTTGACTACTTGGGCAGAAAAGGCTTCTTGAATCCATGAAGCTTCTATCACACCTGAGACCGTGCAAACTGCATAGCCAGATCTCAATATACCATATTTGTTTCTTAGACAGGACCCATCAACAAATATGACATAATCAATTTCAGCTAGGGAATGTCTTAAATGTCAGGTCTCAGCTTTGTGCACAGTTCAGTAACATCGAGACAGTGATGCTCAACCTCATCATTAAAATCAACAACATTTTCAACAGGGATTAGCAATAGAGTGCAACGTTTCAAATGGATGTTGAGTGCGGTGAAGATGACCTGTTCATAACAGGTCAAGCATGCAGTGGTGAGATGTTGGGTCTTGGTTCGGGTTAACAATACTTCCACCGAGAAGAGAACAAAAACATTCCAGGAATGACCCATAACAATGCGTTCAAACATTTGTTAAAATCAGGCATTCCAGGAGCAGGGGCACAACAGATTTCCTCTCAGCTCTGTGAAGGAACGTTTGCAGTTGTCATCCAATGGTACTGGATCAGTCACATCTTTATGTGTCAGCCTCTGTAAAGGCTTGGACAAAAGAGAAAGGTTTGGAATCCACTGAGGACTGTAGCTAACCATTCCTTAGAGTATTCAGACTTCTTTCCCAGTGGTGGGGGAATTCATTTTTAACGTTGCCAAGCTTCTTTCTTGCAACACCATCCTCATACCTTTTTCAATGTGGTGAACTAAGTATAAAACTTCTGTCCATTCTCTCCTAAATGATTCAAAAGGGCGATTGTCTCTCTCCTACTTACTTCTTGAGTGTTTGAAGCCACAAGTAGGTCAATAATGTACTGGAATAAGACTGAATGTTAGAGGCTTTTGAAGGCACTCCGGATTCTTTTTCAAGATCTGGTTGATGATGGATGGACTCTCTGTATACCCCTGTGGAACTCTGCACCATGCCAAAACACAACTGCCAAACCACAACACTAAGAGAAACGGTCTCTCCTCATGTAATGGTATGGAGTAAAACACTAGGCAAAGGTCATTCACGTTAAACCATTCTGCTTTACACAGAATTTGTAATAAAATCACTGCTGGATTCGGTACCACGGGATAACATGGAACAACTATCATGTTGATTTTCCTGGACTATGCAGTATTTTACTCTGCGTTTTTGCAGTCATGCAATGAGTTACATGGACTTCCCATTATTTCTTTACAATTCCCTGTTCAATTAGACAGTTTATGAAGGGAGTGATTCCTGCAACTGTCTCAGGAGTCATATTATACTGAGGAATTTTCAGATACACTTCATTTGAGTTCAGTGGTATTTTTGTTGGTTGAATTCCTTAAATGAGTCTTATTTTTTTTCCTGAAAAGTCCCAAACTTCAGGTGCCACAGTATCAGATCCTCAGTCAAGTCATTGCATATCAGCACTGGGTACAATGTGATACTCGGTATTGACCTACAACTCTGGATGGTACATTCTCCTTTTTAGAAATTGGGTCTCTAGTTAGCAGAGCTATACGCCCTTGTCCAAGTAGGGACCACAGTCCTAGCCAGGGTAAGTCACTTCATATACTAAATTATCCTATGCTCATCCTCTGTTAGCTTGGCACAGAGCAGGCAGGCTTAACTTAGAAGGCAATGTGTAAAGTATTTATGCAATAACTCATACAGTAACACAGTGAAAAGACCACAAAAAGTACTCCATACCACTTTAGATAATACTTATGTGAATAAAATAAGACCAAAACAACAAAAATCCAACATGCACAAGCCAAGACATTACTTTTTAAAGGTTTAAATAAGCCTCAATCCTTAAGAATCAGTGGTTGTATCCTTGTGACACAATGATGCATCAAAAATAAAGATGCATGGGGGCCTCGGAGGAGGAGATGTGTTGAAAAATAAGGCTCTCGTTGGATTTTCCAGCAAGGCACATACGATGCATAGTTTATTTCCATGCTGAAAGTTGCTGCATTGATTTCCAGGGGTGCAGCCTTGGTTCCTCACTGCGATGTGGGGATATTCTGACACCCAGGGACGATGCATTAAAAACCTTTGACGCGCTGGTAAGGATGAGCAGGCTCTGCATCGTTCCGGTAGGTAATGCAGTGATTTTTCAGCCATGAGGCAGGTGTTGCGTCAATTTATGCAGACGGTGCATTGATTTTCCGATGCACAAGGAGTTTCTTCTCTTTGGTGAAGTATTTGTGGTCCTGAGACTTCAGAACAGGAAGCAAGTTCAATTCAAGCCCTTGGAGAGCGCTTGTGGGGAAGGCAGAGTCCTTCCAGAAGAGTCAGGGGCCAACAAGCAGCAGGGCAACAAGCAGCGCAGCAGTCCTTCCAGCAAAGCAGTCCAACTGAGTCCTTTGGACAGCCAGGCAGTCCCTCTGACAGAGTCCAGTTGTAGATCCAGAAGTGTTTGATTTGGTGGGGTCAGAGACCCCATATACATACCCAAAAGTGCTTTTGAAGTGGGGGAAACATCAAAGAGTGTTTTTGAAGTGCACAAGGTCCCCTTTCAACCCAGCCTTGTCTGCCAGAAGCCCTGCATGTGTGTGTGTGGGGGGGTTATCAGTCCTTTGTGTGAGGGCAGGCCACTGGCCTTTGAAGTATAAGACAGCCCCTCTACCCTTCCTGCCCAGGGGAACCCATTTGTATGCAGATGAATACAGATGCAGCTGAGTGTGTTGTGTTTATGGCTCTCAGGATGGGATGCACAAGTGGACCAGTCAACCACCACAGACGAAATATGGATTGGAGACAGGCTGTAAGGCACAGATGGCAATAAGTGCAGAGAAATGCCCAAACATGGCATTTCTGAAATAGTAATCTTAAATCCAACTTCTCCACTAAGCAGGATTTTCTAGTACTGTTCTGGGAATACTAAACATGATGGTGCAACTACTTTCAGATCAGACTCTACCACTTAAAAGTAGATAAGGGCAGTTCTAATGCTGGCCCGTGAAAGAAGCAGGCCTCACAGTAATGTAAAACAAATATGTGAGTTTATCACAGCTAAGACATGTAAAACACATAAGTACATGTCCTGCTTTTAATTACACAGCACCCTGCTCTATCCATTACCCAGGGCCTACTTTAGGGGTGACATATGTAGAAAAAAGGGAATTTAAGGCTTTGCAGGTAGTTTTTAAATGTCAGAAGTTAGAAAAACAGGAAGACAAAGTTTGGGGGCTCTTCAGAGAGGGACCTTTTCAAACACTAAGCATTCACCTGGATCTCAAATTCATGGGGTGTGCAACTAATGGAACAATTCAGCTTACACAATAGGTCACAACCAAGCAAGCACAAAGGACTTAAATCACATACCACACATTGACCCTCATCTTTAAATGAACCTAATTTTATGGGGACAGGTTCTGCTACTGGGATAAACAATTGTTTGTTTGTGATTCCTACAACCTGAATCCTTCATCTTGGAAGGTGTAAATGCAGTATTTCTGCTGTTCTTACAGTGGAACGTGTAGCCCCAGTGTCAACCAGACATGACATATGGTGACCCATTACATCGGCATATACATATGGGCTACGCTGATCTACTTCTGAGAAGCGGCTAACATGCAATCGTCATCATCTGAACAGTACAATTGAAGAATCTCGGAAAGATCCTCATCACTCAAATACATTAAGGGAAACTTTGATGCCAACTGATTCACATCTACCTTCACAACCTGACTGAAATTCTGCCAGGACACATTGGTCTGCTACTGAGCCATCGGAGATTGTGGTATCTGCATCTGCTGTCCTTGGGGAACATTTACATTTTGCACTCGGGGTCTTCGAACTCTCTCTATTTGGACTTGGTTATTACCTTCTACCTGCATGACATTTCCATTTTGCATCTGATTATTATTCACATTAAGAGGACACTCTTGCTTCCAATGTCCCAAATTTCTACATGTGTGACGGCGATTAGTTATTTTCAAAGTCTAGATATGCACAACACCTTCAGTCTGATAAACCCTAATACCACACCCTCTATCTCTAGGCTGAAAAACATTAGGCCCCTGTTGCATTACGTACATGTCACCAATATTCACCACCATCTGTGGACTCTGGCTAGCTTTCTGTGCAACCTTCAATTGCATAACCATAACCTTCTCTTTCAATTTCTTCAGTTTCAATTCCAATTCATCACTGAAGTATTTTGCAATTCCCAGGATTTCATCTGCCAGCTTGTTTTGCAAACAAATCAAATGCTGGTATAGCATGTCACTTATCTCTGGCTTTAACCCTTGCATGAATCTGAACACAAAATGACCCATATCTTTAGCTCTTATAGTTTTGGTGCCATTATAATGCTTGAAATCCTGCAACAATTTCTCATAATAGGAACGAATAGACTTCTTAGATTTCTTAGTCGTTATGTCAACTTTTACCGAATCAACATCCATCAGAGACACCTTGTCTTCCAAAAAGCCAATTACATTGTAATACTTTCTCATCACCTCTTCAGACGGCGCAACTCTTAATGGATCCCTTATAGGTTCACTTTCTGGCAAATCAGCAAAACCTTTACACTCAGTCCACGTCACTCAGAACCACAATGTCAAACAGTGTATTAGAACCTTCCCATAGACATTTGGAAGGTTTAACAAACCTTTCTGTCTGCTTATACCATTCCACTGGCTTCTCTCTCAAGTTTGGGTAATCATTGGTAAATAACAAGCTACCACTTCTACTTCAAGGTACATGAACATAACCACCACCAGGAATCTCTCTCATGGAAAACATCTTCAAATTTGCCTCCGCCTGATTTGCTCCTGCTGGAGGCACATTCGGTCTTGTTTTTGTTTCTGATCTTGTTTTTTGTCGATCTACCTTCTCACTTATCTAAAACACCCATTTCTGGATGTATGTGATTAGCTCCTTAACCTGCAATTTCATTCTAGGAGATTTCATGTGTGTTATGTCTTTGTCACTAAATTTCAATATGTAACTTCTCTTTAGGGGTTTTGATTTCTCCAAATCAACATCATACATCTCTGCCACTTCAGCTTACCTCTCAAAAGAGTGTCCTGCACATTTGGTAATATCTTTGCACACGAACCGCAGTTCATCTTCAGGGTACGTGTCTAATTGAGCAATGTCCAAAGTTCCCAAAATCATTTAGTTTAATTCCAATTTCAGTCTGGACACATTCAGTGAGCTCTCTCTTCTTGTGGTATCTTCTGTTCTTGCACTGCAATTTGCTGCACCTGTTGCACTTCCAGGACTCAAATTATTTAGCCAATCATTCAATTGTTGTGCAGTGAAGTATTGTAAACTTACTGGATTATTCAGTGACATTTCTGCTCTTGACGGTCTTGCAATTAATTGATTCGGGGTACTTCCAAGAGACACGTTTTTGGTGGGTGAAAAGGTATTCTTCCTTGTGGGGTACTACAATTAAAGTTTGGTTTGTGCTCTGATTATGAGCACAGAATATGGTTAGGATCTCTAAAGAAACCTTGCATCAGGAATAAAACCTGTCTGACTTGTCATTGAAGTTCGATCTGAAATCAGTGTAGGGGTTAACAGTCTTGGAACAAAGCCTGGTCTCTCCAATCGCCAAATTGTTTGCATTCACTGATCACTGCACACTATTCACTGACATCCCACTGGATGTGACTGGTGTATCCGGATGATCAGGACATTTAATGAATGAGCATTACTTCCAGGCATACCTGGAGCATACAAAGGAACAACTGGACCTAAGATTATAAGAACTGTTATTGCATCTTTGCATCTGGACCAATTTAATTTGTCTGATTCTGTAAAAATTGCCATTCCTACACTTTGCCCTGACAATGTAGTACTAAAATGTTGTCCTGTTTGATTTGGAGAAGCATTTGGTATGGTCTGATTCGGACTGGACATCTGCACAGGTTAACTTGGTCAAAAAATTTGCAAACTGATTTGGGTCAAAATTCAGTGTTGGCTGATTCACATAAGGCATCCATATTGACTGGTTCACAATAGAATTCGGTTCAATCTTATTCACATTTAGGGTTTGTACAGGCTAAATAACACCAATACTCGAAACTGATTGATTTGCACTAGGAGTTTGTCCTACTGGATTTACAGGTGTTCCTGGCACTATCTGATTCAGGGTTTGGGCAACTGGAGCAGTCGGCACATGTCGCACAACTTCACTTGTTGTTCCAACCCCTACTGAATGGTATGGAGGTGGGTGATTTAGAAATATCTGATTTATAAATGTGTCATCTGAATCACTCTCACAAGTCTCAGCCTTTTTATTTTGGTACTCTCTCGTCTGTTCTGCTTTCCATGCCTCCTTTTCACTCTTTGGTTTAGTGCTTTCACTAGAAATAGCTGGATACAATCTAGTTCCCTCAATAATCTCTGTTCTCCAAATGTTCTGCTGGTCATCCCATTCTGTAAGTGTCTTTAATGACCTATGCATTCTATTGTCATATTTGTGTTTCAGTTTCTGTCATGCCATGTGTTACCAAATATTAAGTGCTTCAAACTGTGCAGGGTTTGGAGACAATTTCATCTCATATAGTACACGCCTCAGGTGTTCAGGAATTCCCATACTAAAAGTTCCATAATGATGAAATGCTAGTACACCTTCTTTCTCTGTTATTTTGCACCACTTCTTAAGCCACAAACATGCATGAAGACTGTTGTCAAGCACTACATAATGACCTGGAGTACCTTTGGTTGGGGTTTCTATACCCTCTCTCACTGCAATACATACAGCTCCTTTAATGAACTTTGGCCCTCATTATGACATTGGCGGTAAATTCCACTTACCACCATGCGGACTGCTGCCAACATACCGCCGCCGCAGTGGATATCCACTTACCATATTGTGAAACACATATACCAATCCGTCACTATACAGCCACAGACACAAATCCACCACACCAAAGGTCGGTGATAAACTGGCGGAATCAAAACCCACACCTTTACGCCAACAGAACAACGCCCATCACATTATGACCCACCAATTACCATGGCGGACATTCAACGATGGTAAACTATTGGCGGTACATATTGCAGTGCTCAAAATACACACACTCAAACAAAACACCACCACATTGGACAATTCAAACTACACACACCTGACACCCATACACACACACCTGCACACACACCACTATAAAACACACACCCACATTACCCACAACCCTTACGAATACAAACCATTGCCAACAGAGAGAGACAGCAACAGCACTCACACATCCAGAGCCACACACCACCATCACCTATACACCACCCACGCACCTCATAACACACACCACAACACATCACCCTGCACACCCTCACCCACACTACTCACACAACACCCATGGCACCACAACAACACCCCAGATTCTCTGAGGAGGAGCTGAGGGTCATGGTAGAGGAACCACAGCTATTTGGATCACAGGTGCAGCAGATATCCATTGCTAGGAAGATGGCGCTAGGGTGGAGAATCGTGGACAAGGTCAACGCCGTGGGACAGTACCCAAGACCAAGGGATGGCATCAGGAAGAGGCGGAACGACCTACGGGAAAGGTGCGTTCCGTGGCAGCAAGACACCAACTACCTGTACAGAGGAGGGGAGGAGGTGGGGGTCCACCGCCACCACAACTAACAACATGGGAGGAGGAAGTCCTGGCAATCATGCATCCTGAGGACATAGCAGGAGTACGAGGAGGACTGGACTTGGGTAAGTCAACTCTCAACTATTTCTACCACCCCCCTACCTGCATGCCATCACATACCCCACCCTTACTCCCATCACTTCACTGCCTCCCACACTCCCCACCATCACGTCTCACCCCTCCCAATCCCAAGCCCTGCATGCACCACCAATGCATGGACACCTATCACTAAAGCATGCACACCAGAGGAAAACAGCTAGCCCACCAAATAACAACTCACACAAGGCAAAGCTGCCAGGGCAATAACAACCATAAAGGGCAACCCACCCATGCACAATGTCACACAGAGAAACAATAACACTGCATTTACATCCCCACAGGTATCCCTGCCAATGTCATCGGAGAAGAGGTGCCAGCAACATCTAGTCCCCCCACAGAAGAGGCTCACAGTGATGACAGCAGCTCTGCTCACCTGGATCTGGATGACCAACCTAGCCCATCAGGGACCTCGGGACAGTCGGTTACCCAAGCCCAGTCATACACCACCACAGAGCCTCCCTCCTCTGGAAACACCACCACAGCACCCAGTGGGCCCATACCTCTCTCCCCAGGACACGCCAATCAGCAGTGTGTCCACCTCTACAGGGACCCCTGGACACCCCACAAACCCAGGACAATCAGGGACCTGGGGTCAGTGGGCACATGGTCGGGGGACAGAGGCACAGGACAACAGGGAAGCTGGGAGGACTGCTGTGTGCCGGAAGGGGGGGGGGGGGGACAGGCTCAGGGAACCAACTTTCCAGGAGGCACTCACCATGATCCTGGGAGCATACCAACATTCCCAGGATACACTGGGTCCAGATCATGGACAAGTTGCAGGAGAACATGCGGCTGCAGGATGGACAGTACCTGGGGATCAGGGAGGACTTGAAGTCCATTAACACCACCCGTTGCAGGGGTGCTGGCAGACATGGCCAACAATATGAGAGAGGCAGTGTCACACCAGCGGGCCCCTGCCACTAGCCAGACTACTGAACAGCCCTCCACCTCCGCAGCCGCAAGTGGACAGGAGGCTACGCCACAGGGCTCACAGGCCACCACCACCCCTCCCCGCAGAAGGAGAACCACCCAGCAAATGTTCCCTGCGATCCAGGCAGAAGCCAGAGACTATTGCCAAGACCCCCGCCAGGAAATAATATTCTCCTGATTGTCACCCTTGTGTCCTACTCTGTCACCCTGCCCACCTTGAACTGCCATTGCTCCCCTTCCTATGCCCCCTTGGACAATGCACCTGTGCTACAAATAGACTGGACTCTACCCTGGACTTTCCTTCATCATCAACCCAGCCCATTGCACTTCCCACTTTTCTTCAGAGCACTGCAATGAACACACTTTGAAAAAATACAAGTATGGAGTATGTCAAATGATTTATGCATGTATTCGTTTAACAAGGTTTAAACATTACAATTTACAATTCAGCTGTACAGTAATGTATACATAGTAAAGACCTGTAGTTGGCTGCAGTGAACACACCAGGAGTGATAGTGGGGCACCAATATCAAATAGAGAGGCCAAAGGGTACAATGAGTGGCCATAGCAGTAGGAAGTCACAGCCTGCCAGTGACAATGTTAAACATTAAACTGGCAATGAAATGTGAAGCTACACTATCTTACATGTGTGTCATTGATAGTATTGACGTATCACTGCAGTTCTGTTGTCCTCATCCTCATCCTCTGCCTCCTCATCTTCACTGTCCACAGGGTCCACTGCTGCCACATGGCCATCTCTAGTCTCCTCCTCCTGCAGAAAAGGCACATGGCATCTCAAGGCAAGGTTGTGCAACATACAGCATGCAACAATGATCTGGCAGACCTTCTTGGGTGAGCAGCACAGGGATCGACCTGTTAGATGGAGGCACCAAAACCTCGCCTTCAGGAGGCCAAATGTACGTTCAATTATCCTTCTTGTTCACCATGTACCTCATTGTAACGTTCCTCTGCCCTTGTCCTGGCATTCCTCACAGGGGTCAGTAGCCATGAGAGGCTGGGGTAACAAGAGTCAGCTGCAAATGTCAAGGGACAACTGTTAGCCACACACTAACCGTTATGGCCCATACCATACTCATACTCCAACACCCACTGGGTGGGAACCAAGGCTAACCTATTAGCCACACCCTGTGCCTCTGGAGTTGGCCCATCACATTTAGGATGCTGCTATTGCCTCAAGATAAAAGCATCATGCACCAAACCAGGATTGACATGGGAGATGTACTGGTCCGCCAAACACACCATCTGCACATTCATCGAGTGAAAACCTTTTCGATTTCTGAAGACTTGTTCAATTCGCCTGGGGGGGCATGCGCCAAATACTATATATGTACCATCAATAGCCCCAATAATGTTGGAGATATGACCCATTGCATAGAAGTCAGCCTTCACTGTGGCCAAATTCTCCACCTGGGGGAAAACGATGTAGCTGCACGTGTATTTAATCAGGGCAGACAACATTCTTGTTAGCACTATTGAGAACATTGGCTGTGACATTCCTGCTGCCAAGCCCACTGTTACTTGGAAAGAACCAGTTGCTAACAAATGGAGCACAGATAGGACTTGCACAAGAGGGGGGATCCCAGTGGGGTGACGGATAGCAGATATCAGGTCAGGCTCCAGTTGGGCACACAGCTCTGTGACTGTGGCCCTGTCACGTCGGTAGGTGAGGATAATGTGCCTGTCCTCCATTGTTGCTAAGTCCACAAGGGGTCTGTATATGGGGGGGATGTCTCTATCTCCTATTCATCCGCAGCGGTTGCAATCTATGGGGCAAAAGAGTAATGAGCCGGTCATTATCTGTACATTGTAACCACTACAGTTCAATGCATGATGTGATTTTTTAATTTATTAGTGGCATATGTCCTGAATGTACAATTGTGAACTTTGACGCATTTAGGATCCATGGCCTTCCCCCCCCCGCCCCCTGAAATGGCGTCCGCCTGTCCTGTATGGAGGGACAGGTGGAAGTGGAGTAAATCCGCTAACGATGTGCGCCGTTGCGGGAGGCAGTCGGGAACCGTTGTGCAACTCCTCATTGGTTATCTTTGGGCCCTATGGTGTACAGTGGCCAATGGTGATGTACGCCGGCGGTGATGGTATGCACCGCCGTGGATGTCACCACCATTTTCTATCTGTACACTCACTTGCTCCCTGACCTTCAACAGGAGAGGACCTACACTGCATGTGCTGCTGTGACCTGTGTCTGGAGCCTACCATGGCTCATGTAACTGGGGAAAGGGCTCCTGCCTTCACCTCAGAGTTGGAGAGACTGGTGGATGGGGTCCTACCCCAGTATGGACTGCTGTTTGGGCCTCCAGACCAACAGGTGAGTATACTGTGAGCATGTGGCATGTGGCATGAATGCATGGAGCAGTGTGTGTGTGTGTGTGAAGGCCTCGTGTTGGGGGGGTTGGTGGATGGGCCGTGGGCAGTGTGCACCATTTATGCTGGGCCATGTCTCTGCATAAGGGTAATGGGAAGGGGTATGGTGGGTCATGAGTGTAACAGGCAGGACGGTCTAACTAATACCTTTCCCTGTGTATATTTCCTCTGCAAGTCAGCGCCCATCAAAAGAAGGGAATATGGCGTGCCATCGCCAAGGAGGTGCGGACCCTGGGGGTCTACGGCAGGCGGAGCACCCACTGCCGGAAACGGTGGGAGGACCTGAGACGCTGGGCTTGGAAGACGGTGGAGGCCCAGCTGGGGATGGCCTCCCAACGAGGAAGGGGTGCCCGTCTAACCCTGACCCCCCTGATGGCCCGCATACTGGTGGTGGCCTATCCGGAGCTGGATGGGCACTTGGGGGCATCACAGCAGCCACAAGGGGATGAGTACAGTGCCCATCATCACTACTTACACCTGGTGGGGTAGTATCCGGGTGGGGGATGTGTGCCTGTGGGTGCCCCTAGGCCAGGCCTGACATTGCAGAGGAGGTTCCATGTTGGGCAGGGTTCTGATGTGAATTTCCTTCAACCTAGCTAGTAGGCATCCACTACTGGGCAGGGCTATGTGGGTCCCAGGTATGCTGCAGTTGGCGGTATGTGTCCCTCCCCATTCCCTGGGGACTTGCATTGTAGCTGGTAGTGCATTGCTTAGTGCACGAATGTTTGAAATTTTGTGCTTTCCATGAGAAAACCTTCCTTTAGTCAAGGATGGTATGTCTCTGTTCCTCTAAATCTGTGTGAACTATTGTGAGTATAGTCTCACCATTGTGTGTTGTCATATGTTTTTGAACACAGTGATTGATTGATTTGTTTTACAACCTCTGGAGAAGATGTCATTTAGTCCTGATGAAGCACCAATTGATCCACCTGGACGTTCGTGGGCACGAAGCATGTTGACTTTCTAGGGTGGCGATAGTATTGTTTTTTTTCCACCCTTCTTTTAGAGTATTGGATCATTGTCTCCTCAACTGTAATTGTGTTTTTAATGTTGACCAGCGCGTCTTTTTACTAATAAAATTGGTGATTAGGGGAGCGCCAGAGTCAATTTTAACATTCTTTTCTTTCGCTCCTGCTTTGTTCTACCTTTTATTCTGTCTCACAATTCTGGCAAAGAGGAGACATTGCAGTGCCAGTCTGACATGGAGCAAGTCCAATGATGAGGCCCCCACGAGGGTCCCGTCAGACATTGCAGTGCCAGTCTGACGTGAAGCAAGCCCAATGATGAGGACCCCACAAGGGTCCCGTCAGACATGGCAGTGCCAGTCTGACGTATAGCAAGCCCAATGATGATACATGAGGGCCTTTGCTTCAGATCCTTAGACACCTTCAGTGTTTGGAACAGTGTACTCTGTTGATTGAAACACAAGCTCCACACATCATCCCACAGGCACTCACAGAAACACCATCCAGATGCAGACATACCAACATCTGTCTCCCCCTCCTCCTACAACTCCCTCCCAGTTGCATCTACACTCACACCTGCATGCACTACACCATCATCCACTACCATCATCACCACCACACCTAGCAGAACACACACCTCACCTGCAGACACCACCCCAACAGCCATGCACACATCCCCTGTGTCCTCTCCCACTGTGTCTGTGCCCCCCTCCTAAGGTACACAAATGCAAGCACTCAGACACCCAACAGCCATCCAGCTCACAACAGCATCCAGCCCATAAACCTGCACCCAAACACAGCAGAGACCTACTACAACCACTCCCTCTTCCTCCACTCCCACGCCTTCTCCCTCTTCCCAACCCAATGTCCCTAAGAAGCTTTTCCTCTCCACAGCTGACCTCCTCCCTACCCCTCCTCACCCCCATCCTTCACGTCTGGCCAGGGTGTGTAAAACCCAGGCTAGCACCTCAGCCACCCAAGTCCACGGGCCCAGTAGTGTCCACAGAAACTCCTGGTAGGAAAGGATCCCGGGCACCAGGCAGCCACACAGAAAGGGTGCCTGCCCCAAGTGCTGCCAAGAAGGGCAAGGTGCCACCCCCAGCTGCTGTAAGGAAGGGCAAGGAGGAATCCCCAGCTGCTGCCAGGAAGGGGAAGGAGGAATCCCCAGCTGCTGCCAGGAAGGGGAAGGAGGAATCCCCAGCTGCTGCCAGGAAGGTGAAGGAGGAATCCCCAGCTGCTGCCAAGAAGGGCAAGGGGCCTGCACCAGCAGGCTGAAAGGACACAGGGCCTAGTGCTGGGACTCAGTCAGAGACCACACCACCAACCATGGTGGTGCAGCTATCCGAGGCTGCAGGGAATGGGCTGGAGTCCCCCCCCCACTACCAGCTCCACCAGCTGCACCGCCACCAGCAGCAGCACCAGTGGGCAGCCGTCCAAGGCTGCAGGGGATGGTCTGGAGCCTCCCCCCACCACCAGCTCCACCAGCAGCACTGCAACTAGCACCACACCACCACCAGCAGCACCAGTGAGCAGCCGTCACCGCCGGCGGACAGTGTGTAGTCCTGTTAACATGGGCTGTTGTGTGGACTGCCCCTGCAAATCCTGTGGGTATGACACCCAGCTGAGAGACTGTGACCTTGCACTCCCCAAGACCTGCATCAAGGGCACAATGCCCCCTCCAGAACCAGTGGAGAAGCCATCCACTGATCCCATCCTCCCCAGTATGAAGATCTCAGGGCACAATGCCCTCTCCAGAACCAGTGGGTAAGCCACCTACCAACCCCAGCCCCCCCTGGATCAAGATCACAGGGCACGAGGGCCCCTCCAGAAATAGTGGGCAAGTCACCCACTTGAGAGACTGTGGCCTTGCACTCCACAGGACCAAGCACAGGACATGTTGACCCCTCCAGAGCATGTGGGCAAGTCACCCACTTGAGAGACTGTGGCCTTGCACTCCCCAGGACCAAGCACAGGGCATGTTGCCCCCTCCAGAGCATGTGGGCAAGTCACTCACTTGAGAGACTGTGGCCTTGCACTCCCCAGGACAAAGCACAGGGCATGATGCTCCCTTCAGAGCATGTGGGACCAAGCATAGGGCATGTTGCCCCCTCCAGAGCATGTGGGCCAGTACCCACTTGAGAGACTGTGGCCTTGCACTTCCCAGGACCAAACACAGGGCACGTTGCCCCCTCCGGGACCAGTAAATTTGTTCCATCTTCCAGCTGAGGTGCCCCCTGTTCCCTGTCCCCCTGAGGTGCCCCTGCAGTGTTCTCTCTGTGTTGTTACAGGAGGCAAGTGGGGCCTTGCAGTTTGTATTGTGGCCCTGTGGCCCACGAACATTGAGGACTGGTCAGTGTCCCTTAATTTGTTAATATTTATATAGTTTTGGATTTGGATGCATATATTTCTACAATATTTATCTTATTACACTCACTTTGATCTATTGCCGTTGTCCTTGCATTATTACTGAGGGCTACGGGTGAATATGTTTTGTTACTGCATGTGCTTGTGTGTATGGTGTTGGGGGTGGGGTTGTTGGATGTTGGTGTCACTCTCTTTTTCCTCCCTCCCTCCCCTGTGTGCTAGGTGGCAGTACTCACCATGGTTGGCTTCGCCGGCTTTGATGTTCATGGTGGAGCAGGACATAGAAGAGCATTGGGAAGATATGCAGCTCGGGCTCCATGGTGGCGTGGTTCTCCCCAGAATCTCCAAAGGTGAGTCGTTTCCCTTCGGTGCAGTGTTTCTGCCAGGCTTCTGATGTCGTTGGTATCACCCCGGAAAAGGTGGCGGTTTGATGTGTCATAATACAGTGGGCGGAACATTGACTTCCACCTGGCTGTAGGCGGCTACCGCTGTGGTGCCTATCGATTCCGTCCCTGGAGGTTGGTGTGTTAAAGTGACTGTCTGTCTGAGCTGTTTCCGCCATGGTCATAATTTGGCAGTATTTACTGCAAGCCTGTTGACGGTATTACCGCCACTTTATCACCGTCCACCAGGGTTGTAATGAGGGCCTGTAATTTCAAACAAATTCAACAAATCACAATAACTTTTCGTTTAAATCAGGAAGTAACTTAAATTCAACAATTCTCTTCTTTGATGTTCTCAACCAATAGCAACATGGTACTGCCCACCAATACCAGCGTGGCTTCAAACCAACCGACTTATACCAGAGTGGTGCACAATGCCTTCAAACTTACTCCTCGCAGCTACTCACCTTCCTTTACAATTTCTCTCAGTCTCCTTTCACACAAGCTTAATGTAAATATTGTGAGGGAAAAAAACAACAACCTGTCTTGCTTACTATAAAAGAGGGTAATCATGGAGATAAGCTTTCTGGCTATGGCTTTCACAAGACCAGCAGTACTCACTCTGGTTGATACAGATCTCCATGTGTAGTCAGGATCACTTAACCCCTTCGCTGCCAGGCCTTTTCCCCCTCCTGTGCCGAGCCCTTTTTGGGCTATTTGGGGCAGTTCGCGCTTAGGCCCTCATAACCTTTTGTTCACATAAGCTACCCACACCAAATTTGTGTCCTTTTTTTCCACCATCCTAGGGATTCTAGAGGTACCCAGACTTTGTGGGTTCCCCTGAAGGAGACCAAGAAATTTGCCAAAATACAGTGAGAATTTTGTTTTTTCCAAACAAATGGGAAAAAAGGGCTGCAAAAGGCAGCTTGTGTTTTTTTTCCCTGAAAATAGCACCAACACAGGGTTTAAGGTGGCAAGATCACCATCTTCCCAGCTTTCAGGAACAGGCAGACTTGAATTGGAAAACCCAATTTTTCAATACAATTTTGACATTTTACTGGGACATACGTCATTTTTACTATTTTTTGTTCTTCCAGCCTCCTTCCAGTTAGTGACCAAAATGCATGGGAAACCAATGCTGGATTCCAGAAAGCTAAACATTTCTGAAAAGTAGACACAATTCTGAATTTAGCAACGGGTCATTTGTGTAGATCCTACAAGTGTTTCCTACAGAAAATACCAGCTGAAATAAAAAAAAATATTGAAATTGAAAAACAGCCATTTTTCGCAACGTTTTACTCTGTAACTTTTTCCTGCGATGTCAGATTTTTTAAAGCAATATTCCGTTATGTCAGCTGGACTCTTCTGGTTGTGGGGATACATAGGGCTTGTAGGTTCATCAATAACTCTAGGTACCCAGAGCCAATAAATGAGCTGCGCAGTGCAATGGGTTTTTATTCTATACCGGGTATACAGCAAATCATTTGCTGAAATATAAAAAGTGAAAAATAGGGATCAAGAAAACCTTGGTATTTCCAAAATGGCCACAAGATAAGGTGTTGAGAAGCAGTGGTTATTTGCACATCTCTGAATTCCAGGGTAGCCATACTAGCATGTGAATTACAGGGCATTTCTCAAATAGATGTCTTGTTTACACACTGCCTTACATTTGGAAGGAAAAAATTTAGAGAAAGACAAGGGGCAATAACACTTGTTTTGCTATTCTGTGTTTCCCCAAGTCTCCCGATAAAAATGGTACCTCACTTGTGTGGGTAGGCCTAGCGCCCAAGAAAGGAAATGGCCCAAAACACAACGTGGACACAACACATTCCATTTTTTCACTAGCTCAGCCGGCCCCAGGGGGGGCAGAAAAGGCCTAAAATAAATTTGCCCCCCAATCACCCCGGGGAGCGACCCTTGCCTAATGGGTCGCTCCCCATCTCTAAAAAAAAAAAAAAAAAAAAAAAAAAACAAACACACAAAAAAAATTTGCCCTGGTGCCTAGAGGTTTCTGCCCCCCCCCCGGGTCAGATCGGCCTAATAACAATAGGCTGATCTGCCCCCGGGGGGGCAGAAATGGCCTAAAATAAATGTGCCCCTCCACCCCCCAATCCCCCCAGGGAGTGACCCTTGCCTCCGGGGTCACTCCCCTTGCGTGACATTGGTGGAAAAAAAAAAAATCCCTGGTGTCTAGTTGTTTCTGCCCCCCTTGGGGGTATATTGACCTAAAATCCGCCGATCTGCCCCCAAGGGGGGCAGAAATGGTCTAAATACAATTTGCCCCCCAGGGAGCGACCCTTGCCTAATGGGTCGCTCCCCATCTCTAAAAAACAAACAAACAAAAAACACAAAAAAAATTGACCCTGGCGCCTAGAGGTTTCTGCCCCCAGGGAGGGCAGAAATGGCCTAAAATAAATTTGCTCATACCGCCCCCCCAACCCCGCCCAGGGTGCGACCCTTGCCTAATGGGTCCCTCCCCATCTCTATAAAAACAAACAAACAAAAAAAATTGCCCTGGCGCCTAGAGGTTTCTGCCCCCCCCGGGGGCAGATCGACCTAATAACAATAGCCCCCAAACACCCCCCCCCCCCCCCGGGAGCGACCCTTGTCTACGGGGTCGCTCCCCATGAGTGATGGCGCAACAAAAAAGATCCCTAGTGCCTATTGGTTTCTGCCCCCCCTTATGGGCATATTGACCTAAAATCTTCCGATCTGCCCCCAAAGTGGGCAGAAATGGCCTAAATACAATTTGCCCCTCCAGGGGAGCGACCCTTGCCTAAGGGGTCGCTCCCCATCTGTAAAACAACAACAACAACAAAAATCCCTGGTGCCTAGGCCTAATTAAAATAGGCTGATCTGCCCCCCAAGGGGGCAGAAATGGCCTAAAATAAATTTGCTCCCGAGGGGAACGACCCTTGCCTAAGGGGTCGCTCCCCTTGCGTGAAATTCACGAAAAAAATAAACTCCCTTGTGTCTAGTGGTTTCTGTCCCCCTTGGGGGCAAATTGGCCTCATAAAAATAGACCAATCTGCCCCCAAGGGGGGCAGAAATGGCCTAAATATAATTTTCCCCCTATGGGAGCGACCCTAGTCCAAGGGGTCGCTCCCTTATGCCAATTTCCTTTTTTTTTTTAAAACATCCCTGGTATCTAGTGGGTATTTCAAAAGCGGATTGCTTTGCAATCTGGCTTTTGAAATGCTCAGAGAGACTTCAAAGGGAAGGAAATACAGTTCCTTCCCTTTGAAACCTCTCCGGGCCTCCTCCACGTGATCGGAAGAGAAATCGCGAAGGAGGAGGCCTTCTGTGACAATCTGCGCGCGATCGCGCGCTAACGTCACGGGGGTGGGTGGGGGGGTTCGGGGTTGGAAGGGGAAGGTCTTCCCCTTCCATCCCTGCCTTGGGGGGGTAGAGGGGACCCCCGAATCCCACAGAGGGAGGGCTAGCGCTCCCTCTGGGCTCTGTGCCCAGGACGTAATGGTTACGTCCTGGGCACACGAGTACTGTGCTGCAGGACGTAACCATTACGTCCGCAGCACAGAAGGGGTTAATACACAACCAAACCCACACTCACACAAGGAAAGCTTTTGGCACTGATTACATCTTACAACAAGCACCTCACTGCAGACAATAAATTAACCAAGTGTCCTCTAGTGAGTGAGAACCCATCAGCAACAACAGCAGCAGCCATGGACATATTTTAGCAACGAGCACCACAACCATACATGTGCTAAAACACTGCAAAACACTTCACAACGTCACACTTTACCTCAATCTTCAGGCCAAAAGCAATGCAAGCGCAAACCCTATTAATATTCACACGGAACGTCTTCAATCTTTGGGACAGAGTGTGGGCTGGGAGAAATTTGGGTGGGTAGGTCACATGGCAATAATACTACCTCCCTAACAATATGACTAACAAGGTTTCATCTCCACCCTCGATGGACAAAACCAGACTCTTGCTACTTTTGTGTAGCCATGTTAGTTATAGCTCCATGCATGTTATTTTAGCACACTAGGCCTGCCGCTGTGCACTTTAACCTAGATATATTTTATTCAGCTTAATTTATTATTTTAGCAATAGCCACATTTGCGGTCTTGTTTTATTTCTCTCTGTCTAGCTGTTCTTTGCCTAGGCCACCACTGCGTTCTGAAACAAGACAATTCTTTCCCTCTGTACTTTTCTCAAAGAAGCAGTAAGATAGGTTGCCGGTAAACGTGGTACCGTTTTGTCTCTGGAAATCATAGAAACATACACATCCTTACGTAGGGACATTTTCTTAGAACATTAGCTGTTTTATTATAAAACACTTCACTGTCCCATACACGTTAGAGGGAGATTCCAGCCAGATGACCATGACTGTATGCCGATTGCTGAACGTTTTGCTTCAGCTGTTTATGCAAACTTCAGGCCTCTTGCTCAGGTATGAGGGATGATGTCTTCCGAGGGGAACCTGAAGGGCAGAACTAGAGCTTAACATGTTGTGCTCTACTATAGCCTAGGTAGGAATTAGTCTAATGACTCTAGTGACGACATGCTATTTTTATGCTTCACTCTCCTTGTCACAATTTTAATCCTGTCATGCTTCATCGTCCTGGTTATTGGAGTACATGCTTTCTTATCTCAGATGCAGTTGCTTCATGAAAACATTATTGAAACATATACTGCCTCTGCTTGTCCTTGTATACCTGAGACTAATGTAACTGAGAGAAATGGATGCGATCTGAGTGAGCACGATTTCTCTGAGGAGTCAATTGTGTCATGCGCATGGCTGCCCAATCATCCCTGCTCTTGGGTGGAGATGAGGCACTGCCAGTTAGATGGAGAAAAACCAGGATTAGGCCCACAGGTGTCACCTGCAGTGGGTTAGACTCCGTCCCCCACACCACAGGCGATTCTGCTGCTCAAATCCGGTGGTCTCATTAGAATAATGAGAGCCTATGCCACACTACAAGATGTGTTGTGGCATATTTCTTCTCTGGATTATGCTAGGATGGGGTTGATTAATCTTTTCACCCAGCATAATGGAGTGGAGACGAGGGCATCAAAATTCACAACAATCAATTTAAAGGAGAGCATGACTCATTTAACTGC
Organism: Pleurodeles waltl; assembly: GCF_031143425.1. NCBI lineage: Eukaryota > Metazoa > Chordata > Amphibia > Caudata > Salamandridae > Pleurodeles > Pleurodeles waltl. The sequence goes on from NC_090446.1 coordinate 391,879,557, forward strand.
ACAAAGAATACTCTACACTGGGAAAAAAAGTCCAAGGGTGTTTATCATAGATTAATACTTAGGGTCACATAATTCCCAAGACAAGACTGTAAAGCAGTGGTTCCCAAACTTTTACGACCCGCGGCTCCCTTCACCTATATTGGCCATTGCCCGCGGCTCCCCATTATGTTACTTTTTTTTTCGGGTGGGCGATGTAAACCCAGCCTCAGGAGTACTTCAATTTTTCTCCCTGCAAATAATTGGGATGAAGGCAATGAAGGTATTATCATATTGGTAACAAAATAAAAATACAAGTTGTTTACTTTAAGATTTTTTTTAATTCAGTTAAGTCAGAAACAATACAATATTAAGAGCCAAAAATGTTTCCACGAATTAGCAACCTTTTTTGAACACATGTAAGGGTGCAATTCTTAACATCAAGATAGGACAGATCGGAGAAGGCATTAACAACTATGGTGCAACGCAAAGTTGTTACCCCCTTAACAACAAACGCAAAAAAACACAAACACAATACTAAAAATCACAGCATACTGCCCAATTACAAACTACAAACGATGTTTACCGCTCGAGCAGCTCCACTACTTATCCACCAACACCACCACCAGAATTAAATTAAAATGTAAGTCTTAAATGAATGGCATTTAGTACTCTAAAATACGCTGCAGTATAAAGAGTGCAGCTATTTCTTCATGAAAAAATTTACATTTTGGAGTTTCAGAAATATAGTGAGGATCGAGCTTTTCTGCCATATAGTGGATCTCTCTGGAAGCCTCTTAAGGCCACTGTGCTCATACAGCACACCCACATATTGAGGTGCACTATGTATCTCAAATGCAGGCCTTATTTCAGTCAGCTATACATACTTGTGAAGTAAACATATTGGTATATCCTCAGCTCGGTAATAAAATAAGAGCTCTTGTTTCCTTAGCCTCCCTATAACAGAAACTATTGAAAATTATAGATATCCATTTTCATTGTGAAATGTATTATCTTCAAAGTTTCCTAGGAGCAGTCACCTTGTTTATATTCTGACCCGAGGTCAGGATTAGTGCTAATATGTGGTATTTGTACAGTGCCCGAGTTTAGAGAGATGGCCGGATTCTGAGAGTAGGCGTAGATCGTGACCTTGATATAATCATTGTAATTCTTCAAATATGTGTGTCTTTAGCCGTTTCCTAATTTGAAGGAGGGTTCTAGTGCCGATACAGGAATGTTGTTCCACATTCTGTTTTCATTGGTGGAGAAAGTCTGTTTCCTTTCCTTTTTTAATGAATTCTTAACCGATTCACTCATTAGTTTATTAATTTTACTGTATATTAACCTGCTTTTAATGTTAGACAGGAGTCATCAAGAAATGAAACTCAATATACATCAGCGATTCACTCATTAATTTATTAATTTTACTGTATATTAACCTGCATTTAATGTTAGACAGGAGTCATCAAGAAATGAAACTCAATATACATCAGCGATTCTGGGGCCACTCAGAAATTACAGAATTCTAGATGGTAAGGCGGTAATGAAGAAAAATAAGTTAGACGTTGAAGATCCTGTTAATGCCAATGAACAATAATAACACAAATTATTATACTTTGTGGAAAAAAGATTGCCGGGGATAATAATTACCTAACAAGACGAAATTCAACAAGGAACGGCAACGCTGAGGATCGCAGGGGCAATAACACCCCAGTCCCAGTGCTCTCTTCTGAATTGCCGCGCCTGTAAATGCCGAAGGTTCGAAGAACGTAATCACGCTGGGACTGGGTGAAACCATATGCAAGATGTTGGCAGGTGGGGCTCATGTAATCCCCCCCACATGAAATGCTGCTAATCATGCTTTACTCGGCCAGAAAATAATTTTTATGCACACGTAAGGTAACGTCCGCGCGCATAAATCTTTTTTGAAGTGCGGCATTTCATGTTGTCCAAAATGCGCGTGGCGCCCCTGGCAACTTGTAACGGCGCACCGGGGTGCCGCGGCGCACAGTTTGGGAACCACTGCTGTAAAGGTTCAAAATCACAAGAGGTTCTCCAAACCTCCTAAAGAAGTTCAGACAAACAAACAATAGAAACACAAAACATTCTATTGACGGCACACACAGCAGAAACAGGAAAATTTGAAAAGGAGGAAATAATTGTTGCCTTATTCTGTTACTCATTTAGCGATACTAAATTTGCAATTCTAATAAACTGAGCAAGGGGAAACCATACGAATTAGCAAATCGATTTAGCATGTGCTGGGAAAAACACATGAGGGCAAAAAGGCATAAAGCACAAAAGAGACAAAAATAATTTGGAAAAAGGAAACCTGGGGAAACAAGTGCCTAACTAAGGCTGGCAAAAAGTAGGTAAAAAGGGAAGAGGTCAGCATTTCAGTAGCTCAGTGAAGAGTCTCTAAGTCTCAGGAAAGCACTTCAAAGGGGCAAAGGGTAGAGAGGTCCATACCTCTCAGAGCCCAAGGGGTTCACCTCCTAAGGCAAAGCAAGAAGATCTGCTGCAAATCCATCTGGGGAATGGTGTATTAAAGTTCATAGGGCTAAGTGATTTGTCTATGCATTGCTCCACATGATGCAAAAACTGAGATTGCCCAATGGCAAAGAGTCATGCCATACAGACAAACATCAATGAATATTACCAGCTTCTTCAGGTGAAACGGCCTCTATTGTGGCTCATCCCTACAAAATTAAACATTTGTATACATTGTCAGTTCCACAGTTCCTGCATGTACTGTGTTCAAGGTTGGATTTCCAGTCACTAAGGGGCATATTTATATCCCATTTGGGCCATTGTTTTACGCAAATTTGGCACAAAACTAACTCCATATTTATATTTTGAAATCAGACCCCACTAACATCAAAATATTGGAGTTTGCACCATTTTTTAGATGCAGAACCTACCTTGCTTCAATGAGATGCAAGGTAGGCGTTCCCATCGAAAAAATGGGGCTAACCCCACAGCCCCATATTTATCTCCCAGTGCTAAACTGATGCACGAGTGGGAGGAGGGGCTAAATAACGTGCAAAGCTTGCTTTGCACCCTTATTTAATGCCTGGGTCAGACCAGGTGTTAAGGGACCTGTGGACCCATTTCCATGGTGAAACACCATGGAATGGGTCCCCAGGTGCCCTCCTCAAAACCCAGGAACACCCCCACCCACACCAGAGGGACACTGGAGGATGGGGGACCGCATTGCAGCTAAGTAGGGTAAGTATAGGTAAGTAATTTTTTATTTTTTATTAAAGTGCCATCGGTGGCCGACTTGGGGCCCCCTGCATGGCACAGAGTGTAATGCCATGCCAAGGGGACACTGGTCCCCTGTGCTGGCCATTGGGGTGGTGGGAATGATTCCTGTTGTTTCTAAGACAGGAGTCAAGGGGTATGGATGGTATTGTGTCAGAAAATGATGCTAGGCTGGTTAGAGTCATATTTCTTTACTCTAACCAGCCTAACGTAATTTTTTGGTGCAAAACCCCCTTCTCCCATACCACCAGCCCGACCAGGCTAATGTCATTTTTGTTTTGTTTTACGCTAGCCCACCCTTTGCACCGGCTTGCACCATTCCATAAATATGGTGCCCACTGGTGCTCAGGAATGGCACAAGCTGGTGCTAAACGTTTTGGTGCAAAACTGCATTAGTGCAGTTTTGCACCAAAAAGTATAAATATGCCACTAAGTGTAAAACAATAGAGTATCGATTACCAAGCTAACATTCTCATGAGAATGATGTCTGGAAAAAAAAAAAAAAAAAAAAACATGTTAGCATGGCTAAACATTTTCTGCACAGTCACGTAGCAGGGCCTTGAAGGCCTCACATAGGCTAATCAAATGAATTAAAACAGCACATTAATTTATGCATCTAATATACATTTAACATTCTCAACTATAATTGCAATATTAATAAGCCTCGCCAATGTTCATGTTATAGTAAATTCAGAACAAAATAGACTGTTAACCCTTTCACATAAGTAGAGTGTAGAACTACATTCCCCACATTTGCATGTTACAAATGAAACACTTCTCTCATGGAAACTTTTATTGTTTGCAAGCAGACTATTAATTTACATCATGACATACTATAAAGGCAAATACATTCTTTAAACAAAGTTAAAACACTATACCACATCACTTTCAACTAACAGTCTCTAGTGAATGCACGTTAATATGGCTTTTCAGTGCACTGCTTTACAACTAAACTATTATTACGTTGATTAACATAATACATAAACTGTCATGTATAGGTGATTACTGTGACTTCAGGGACAGTAATACAATTTCTGCTACTTCACATCTCTTGCACAGATCCAGAGTGCATGGGTGCTAATGCAGCAGCTAACATCAACTAGTTAGTCAAGAGAAGAGGAGACAAGAGAGAGGCACTACAGGTGCTTTATGCCACATGAGGGGTTAGGGAGAGCACACGTTCAGCAACTTGCAACAGTTTTCATTTGTGCAAAAATTACACTGGCCACCTGATGGTCCCTGGTGCAACCTGGTGAGCACAACAGGTGGATGAAATGAAGCCTTCACCAAAATAGACTTATATCTTGATAACTTAACCATACTCTCATTACTCAAAATCATAATTACTTGTACCAGTCCTTTACTATATAAAATGAGCCTACTTCTCAACATACAGCTCACTAGCAGTCCAAACTTTTCACCCCGTCAAGCCTTCATTTTCCCCCTTCTTCCATGGGCTGCTCTATGAAGGACCCTCCACCAACACTAGAGTACCAGCCAATGAGAGTGGCAGCTAACTTGGGGAGGAAAGATGTATTGTAATTACTTGGACAAGGAAGGATGATTAGTAGTGAATATTCATGGTATTTCATACTAGCCACTGTTTACATGTTTCTGTCTCTTTCAAGAACTAATATATGGCTATATCCAAACGCAGACTCTATGGGTTATACTCTGCATTAAGGTAACAGGACAGAACACATTTAAGGTAGTCCTGCAACTCAAATTGTATTCATGGTCAGTTATAATAACAAGCTCTAAGGAATGGATTTCACTAACTTCCAAACAACAGCGAGACATCAAAGTTAAAGAAGTGATCCAAGTGACTGTTCTACGGATGTGTTCCAAAAACAATGCACGTGCCTGCAACCAAGAAATTACTGTACCCAGACATGATCATCCTGGTTCCCTGCAGTAGAATCACCCTGAGCAACCCCATTGGCCAAAGAAAAGGCCGAATAAACACATCTGCTCATGGTAACCGTGATACGTTTCAGACTAGACTAGCAGCTCCGCAATAATGAAATAGGCTTTCATATTTAAAGATATCAGCAGTCCAACTGAGGCAGATTTGCTCATACATTGGTTAAAGTTCAGAGTGAGCAAAAGAGATTTAGTTGAGGGACCCATCACTGAGAAAAAGGTCAGAAACAATTACTCGATCCATATGAAGGAAAAAGGCAAACAAACAATGGCGCCAGCCTGAGATCCAAGCAGTGCAGAAACACATGTGCTGATGAGACAGGTACTGGTGAGATGCCTTAAAAAAGGGCCTCAAAATAATTTCTCTGAAGAGCACAGAGAAGTGTCAAGTCCCTTTAAGGAGCAAATGGTAGGACAATGACGAATTATCAGGCAACATATCCTTCTATTGATGAGATCTCGCCTGGGTATCCTGAATGCCCAAATGAACAACCACAATACCTTAGGTGTTGAGACTTACAGCCTTAGATCAAAGTACTCTCCCTGAAATGTAAAACTAAGAAATGGTCAGAATCCAAGGAATAATCCCTTTTTTTAATGCTGCAGGCATGCCCACGGACATCGCTTGTAGATATGTAGGATGAGGCCTGAATGGACAAACTACTGCCTGAAGATGTTCTTTACACTCTAACACTAGATATTTAATATGCAAGACAACTGTTGTAGACTCCTACAGGCCAAAGGTAACAGACAAGGAAAACATCATTGTTAGCACCACACCCCAGTGAATGCCACTAGTCCAAAAGGGGAACACCAGTACATAACTATCTAAATCATTAATGCCAGAGTAAACTAACTGTTACATAGAGGCTGCTTTTATTAAAGGAGCAATATAAACATTGCCCATAGTACAGTGAGAAATATAGAAAAAACACAGGGCCTGATTCACAAGTGTAATTTACACTTCTGAGCAAGTTTACACTTTTGATTATTTTTGAGTAACATTATTTCCTATTTATGTTAAGTCACTACTGCTATTATTTTCTAAGAGAGAGTATTGCAGTGCTAGTGGTTGGCCATGTGTAGTGCTGGACTTACTATAAATATGTATGTTAGTACAAAAGTGTCAATTACTTCAAATGTGCAGTTAGTGAATACCAGAAAATGAAGCAACTTACTCAAAAGTGTAAACATACTCAAAAGTGCAGCTGGTAAATGAGACCAACAAAGTCTTAGGTTAGAAGTGCTATAGCATATCTAATTTAAGGAAGTTGTCATAGCTATGCAGATACTGTGACTATTTTCTTGTATGTGGTCTAATAGCATGCTAGTTTTTCTGCAACTAGTTTTTGCAGGGGCAGAGAACCTTTACTCTTTTTACCAATTAATCAAGTCACAACAAAAAACTTTGTAAAGCTACCAGTTTTAAGAGCAAATCTTCTCATACGTTTATCAACCGTGAACATTGTAAGAGTTTATTGCTAATACATTATATTTAATTGCGGTGGTGTGCTATTTTCAATAATATAATTTTGGTTCGACAGCTGATTTCATTTAGTATTTGAACAACATAAAAATATGGCAAGAACGCAGGTTTTGCTTAACTCAAAAGAGCGGAACTAGTAAAATAAATGCAGTTGGGAATTTCTCCTTGTTGAAAACCGAAAAAAATATCATCAGGCAGGCAAAGCATATGTCAATGGATACAAGAGTTGTATTTATCAGACTCTGTCCCATTCTAAAGTGCTAGCTTGCAAAAGCACCGAAGTCCTCCTCCCATATGTGCAGTGAGTTCATGTATTTATTTACTTCCTAGGGCCTAGATGCATACTGTGGCTGCTTAGAGAACAGAAGTAGTCACAGAATCCATAAACACAATAAAAAGGCACATTGTGTTTCATATACCATCGTACACAATAAAAAATAAATACACTGACAGTTTGGCATATTGTAAAATAAAGCATTATTTTAACAAAGTGCCTCTGAATAAATTGCCACTGCGGCAACCAGCATTTGTCGGTCCAGCTTGCCTTAAAGTGATGCATTTTGAACAAGTCCTTCCTCTAATCAGGTATGGTTTTAGCGCTGGTGGTGCCCCTTGCGACAGTCTTTTTTTTGGTGCCCCTTCATGACCTCCTCCTGAGAGTCCCTCACTACTACCCGCAAAGGTGTTCGTCATCTCTCCATAGTCCCTCTCTCACATACATTTAATTTGTTTTAAAGCGCTAGTAATAGCTGGCTTTACTAATGCACTCGCTATCCACATAAAATACAGATTTGTTCTTTGCAGGAGGCTTATTAACCCTCTGCGCTACTTTTTGGTCAGTCAAAACTGCCACTAGGAAACAAAATCCCTCTCTCTCTCTCGCAGGAACATTATTCACAAGAGTTATCTTGACATTTTTATTGCTGCATGAAATCTGAATGCACAAGGAACTCTGCAGCAGGTGTTTTAAATCTGAAAGTTATTACTCAACACAGCACAGCTCCTGAGGTCAGTGTCTCCCCTCGAGGTCAGCGCCCAGATTGGCCGCACCAGTCGCACCTCCCTGCCTCTAATGGTATGATCGTCCTTATATTAGCACTGTGTTGACCGTTAACTAAACATTAGTGAGCCCCATGCTTGAATAGTGATGGAAACTCCCACCACACATTTCACCATGCTACCCTCCCTTCCGCCTTTGAGAGGACTCGTAGAGCTGAAATATCACACAGATTAGACAGACTCTGGATGCTCTCCCTCATATAAATCACTTCTTGGTTCTCACAAAGCAGAGCTATCTGTGAGGCTGCATAGATCTTACAGCCTGAGGCCCTGGAATGCAGGGCTACCAACAAGGTTAAATGGCTACTATTGCCTGACCACATACAAATCACAAGACCAATGGCCTGATTTACAGTTTGGCGGACGGGTACTCCGTCAACAACATGACTGATATCCTGTCTACCTTATTACAAGCGCATTCAGGTACAATGCTCTTTTAATAAGGTGGACAAGATATTGACTACCCGTCTGCCAAACTCTGAACCAGGCACTGAGTTAACTAATCACTCCAAGAATCAGAGTGCTATATCCGCTCCATCATCCATCCTTTGTAACACATTCAATCTGGGATTTTCAATACTGAAGCCTTGCTTTAGTTAATCTGATTAACAGTAATAGTTTCAACCGTGAACTGTTGGAGTGTGACCTTTTATAATCAATATTAACGTGAAAAGCTTGCAAATTAATGCATAATGAAGCTGCATGGAAAATGTGTTAGAATAATACTAATGCACGCATTTGGAATGTGCCCACGGGGTGTGGCCACCAATTTATATGATGACTAATGAAACTGACTAATAATGAATTAATAATGTATTCATCTATGATTTTGTATTAGCATTAAGAGTTATGTATTAAGGTTTGCTAAGTTAGTCACTAGGCCTTAGTTAGCAAGGGTTTGGGCCTAGCTGCTTGTTCTCATACTAACCGTGTTTTCTAACGTGCAATGAGCTGCTTTCCTGAAGGACATGAAAATGTACTTTTCCAGAAGCTAGAGAGATGTGTGTGTAACCGTAGTAAATTCGTTCTCATGAGACCAAACTTGCTCAAGGAGACATTCTTGCCGAATGCAACAGTGTAATTCGCAACAGGTACAAGGTTGCCTAAACCAAGGGAAGACAATGGAACTACTGACTGGAGTGACTAGTGTAACTTTTCCTACCTGACATTCTACCCGTTGAAGACGTCAATCACAGGAGACAATAAACGGCACGAGAACTGTCTTAGGTGAAAATTCTAGTAAGGTGAGCGACGGATTATTGGACAAAGATAACGATGCACCAAATATTGCCCAATAGGAAATTAGGGACTTGTCCGGCAACTTTAATATAACCATGTGACACAAGGAGAAATCAGCCATTACTGGACATTCTACAGACCCGTTACCAGGCCATCTTTGCCCTTCTGAAAAGACTTTGGGGGTCATTACAACCCTGGAGGATGGTGTTAAAGCGGCGGTTAGACCGCCAACAGGCTGGCAGTCTTTTTTTTTTGTATTATGATCAGACCTGGGTCTCCAGCCCGGCGGCCGTGACAATACCGCCGCCGGTATTGTGACCCGGCTTACCGCTGTGGATTTCCAGCGGTAGGAACCGCCATGAAATCCATGGCGGTAAGCACTATCAGTGCCAGGGAATTCCTTCCCTGGCACTGATAGGGGTCTCCCCCACCCCAAATCCCTCCCCTACACCCCCCACCACCCCTGCCACCCCCCAAAGGTGGCAGGGCCCCCCTCCCCACCCCGACCTCCGACATTACCTTACACGTACACACCCGACACACACGCAGGCACCACCAACACACATACACGCACACACACCGACATACATGCCAACATCCACACACACACTCCGACACGTACACCCACATTCACACATTCACGCACACATCCATACAGACATACATATAGACACACATTTCCGAAACACGCAACACCCCCGCAAGCATACACGCACTCACACCCCCCCTACATACACAGACGCGCACCCACACAACACACAACATCCCCCCACCCCCTCCCCTAACAGACGATCGACTTACCTGTTCCGTCGATCCTCCGGGAGGGGACGGGAGCCATGGGGGCAGCTCCGCCAACACCACACCGCCAACAGAACACCGCCGTGCAGAATCACAGGACGTGATTAGCTCGGCGGTGTTCTGTTGGCGTGGCGGTGGAGGTGGAGCAACTTCCACTTCCCCACCGCCCGCAAGTATGGCTGTTGGTGGCTCTCCGTCGGAAAAACGACGGAGGGCAGCCAACGGTCATAATACGCCGAGCCGCAAACCGCCACTACTGGCGGTCTTCCGCACGGCGGTCCCTCTGCGGTCTTCTTAAAAGACCGCCGAGGTTGTAATGACCACCTTTGTCTTTTATTCTTAAACCATCCTCGATTTAACCCTGCCTGATATGCACTTCTTCTCCTCCTTAGGAGGGAAGAGCCCTTTGCTATATCTTGCTGAGCCTTACCTGCTTATCCTGGCTGATGGCGAATTGACTGCTGTCCTGAGGACGAAGACTGACACTGTCTGCCGCCCCATTTGGATGGGTAACTATCTAATGATGAATTGTAATTGTTGGTTTGCCTTTTCTTTCTAGGTACCAACTGCTCTTTTGACAGAGGCCATAGTTTAGATGTTTTCTAAATTCATGTTGCTTAATTGTTTTGCATGAAGTCCAACATGCTGATGCTAATTAGAGGTTAGTTAAGGAATTCACTAAATCGGGTGCAAATAGACAAATGACTGAATCTTTGTTTTGTTGAATAATGTACTAATAATACTTTGCTAAAGTTTGATTCATGTTGACATCGTGTTTTATCCTAATGTTCATGATCTTTGCATTGATAAAGTCTTATTCCAGTTGCCATATTGTAGTTTTGTTGATGTGTTTATTGGTATTGAGACTAATGAATATGCTAGTAGGTTGTAACTAATATGGAATAAATATCCAAAATCTTACTAGATGTGTGTGGGTATTCAATGGCCGAAAGGTCATGGGGTGTTCCATTCTTATTAAATGTGAATGATTAGCGGCATTGAGTAGTTATTGTGGATATTGACTGATTATTGATCTATCAGTTGGGATGTTAAATAGATATCTCGTCCTGAGGAGTCTCCAATCAGGGTCAAAAGGTTCATTGGCCTAAAACGAGTCCCCTTGTAAGAAAAATTATCAAAGCTGGGACGTGTTACAGGTTCCAAGCCTGGTTGTGTGCATTGGTGTCAATTTACCAAAATGCCAGGGGTAGCGGAAGTGACATCACAAGCCATTTGACCTTTACAGTGACTCACACACTCAGGCTTACACATTCAGACACACTCTCTCAGGTAAACACACTGCCACCCACAAGCATGTATACTTCACACATTTGAAAACATTTTTACTTGCCTTAGCTGCCAGATAGGGTCATATTCCATAACATTATTTACTATTTGTGTAAAAAAAAAAGACAAAAAATCAGGAAAGTTGAGCCCCAACCGACGTCCACTGGGATAACCTACCCTTGTGTTCCAGGCATTGATTCTGCCACCACTGAGGCCAGGGGTCGAAAGCGGCAAGCCTGGAGTCTCAGCTGCCACCCCTAAATGACATCCATGGTTGTGTGTGCCTCAACACTACGGCTGTCATCAAGAGGCCACAATAATTGTGATGTGAAAATTTCAAATGGGGAATTGCAATAAAGGCCTGTTGCTCAGGATCAATTACCTGGTACTGAAAGGTGTACTAAAGCTATGCATCCTGGAGCTGACCAACACCAATTATTAGGGTTTTGGCAACACCAAAGCACATATGCATTGGAAAGCTTGGTTGTCTCATGTTGATACTCAGAATCAAAATTCTTCCCAATGGCTTTCTTGCATCCAAAGCATTAGGTCCCAGACACTGGCCAAGCGCAATCATCACAGAGAATACACTAACCATTCCGTGGGTGAGTGAGGACTAGTGCTGACTTCTTCAACCTTTATAATGGTAGGTATTTCCTTGTAGCGACAGGTGAATACATCATCTGTCCTGAGGCCGACATCGACCGGGTCATGCCAGCTAAAGTAATCAGGACTAAGGTGATGGCTGCTTTGGGATTTTTTGAAGGTCTTATAATAGCCACAATTTGCAGGGCTGGGATTTCACAGAATACTAAAGTACTCCGGTAGAAATCTCTGTCTGCACCACAAACCCCAAGAGCATGTATAATTTTGGGAATGTTTCTGTCTCTCCTCATCCTTCCAGGGTGCCTGTCTTCATGAATTCTAGGGAAATACAATGCTATAGACGAATGAATAACAAGACAATCAGTTGAAAGTGCAACTCCCATCAGTTAGGTCTACAACATTGAACGTTCATATCAGTGTATGATTGTCATAGAAGCAAACTTTAGATGCCCTTGCCGAATATGCCAAAACATTTTATCATTTAATATGGACCAATCACATTTCTATTACATATGCCCATCATTTTTTCCATAGACTAAATATAGATTCTTATTCTCACACAGCATCATCATTACATCATACCACAGCAGTATGCATCTGTTGGGGCAGGAATCCCCCCCCCCCAGCACACACACTGCTTGATGTACAGTTGTGTACCCATGACTGAGTGCCCAACTTAGATTATCTGGGCAGGGTGGTTTTTGATTTTAGATTTATCATAACATTAATCTTGTGTGTGCTTGGAGGCCTAGGCCTGTCCTTTGACATGAGGTCTTGAAACTGTCCTGTAATGAGGTGGGGCTGACCAAGTATCCCCTCATTGTACAGGAAGTGGAATATTGTCCCTGCAGTGGGTTTACCATGTGGATTGGTGGTGGCAGCACACCATGTTTTATCAATTCATACTTGTGGTCATGCCTTTTCATCTATATCATATATCACTGGAATAGAGGCCTAGTGGCCCACACTTATAAAGTTCAGTTTCTATGTATACCACTATGAGCAGTACAAGCATGCTATAATTGAGTAAACCTGAATAATGGAGGCCTGTGGCATCCATTTTGGATAAACCTGGCCCGGACTCTTGCAGAAGATGAAGATGAAATTGTTTTTTCAGACAGTGGAAGTTTATTACTGGAATTTCTGAAGCTGGAGGGAGGAGACCTAGACTCCACAGTGAGGGAAGAGGAGTCAAGGTTCTTTTATAAACTCAATTACCCTTGTGCTGATCTAGAAGCAGTTGAATAGTCTTCCTGAAACACTGCCTTTTGGTAAATGGTGGATTTAAAGGGTGGGACTGCAGACTGAAGTGCAAAATGAAGGGGACCCCTTAGATGAGGCTTTTATCTTTCCCTGATCACCCTTTCAGTGTTACTGATGACGGTCAGGTGATGAAAACTTAATACTTGGAGCATCGTTGTGGGTGCTCCAGTCTGTAGACTACCCTGCACTGAGGAAGAACAATCTACACTAGGGTTGTGTGTGTAGAGCAGCTTTGTGTGGTTGTGATAGGAGAACCACCACAAACCTGTTCTGAAAGTGCAGAGAGTGGAGCAACATCTGTTGTCTGCTTTAACTGTTTAAAAGTGAGCCCTTGTTCTGCTTAATGTTCTCCATGGCAAAGGAAGGCCACACTTGGCTGAGTCTTCAGAGGATTGATGTGTAACCAGAGCTGCTGTCCGCCTGACAGCCAGCTTCTCAAGGGTGACAGGACATTACCTGAGTCCCTCCTTGCTGAAGAGTTGTTAATCTATCCTGAAGCACCTAGAAGCCAGCATGCCCGCCGAGAGAAGCAACAAGCCTGCCTAGCCTGCAGGAGAAGTGATTGTACATGTACACGCCCCAGTGTCAGTAGATCTCAGACTCTCCGCTGAGATTCCTAGTTAAAATTGTAAAACTGTGGTGTGACCTGAGCTGCTGTGCCTACATCGAAGACATGGTGACTTGAGCCACTGTACCTACATTGAAGTTGAGGCATGACCTGAGCCACTGTGTCTGCATCAAAAAGACATGGTATCACCTCACCTGCTGTGCCTACATGTAAATTGTGGAGTGACTTGAGTTGATGTGCCTGCATCGGTGTTGAGTCATGACCAGAGCTGCTGCACAACCTGAGACCACGGCATGACCTGGGCTGTGGTCACCAACTAGCTACTGAGGTCTGTGCAGGGCCTTAACCACTGACCTAGCCTGGCCGGTGCATGTCCAGCTTGGCTACATCAAGCACTTGTGGAACAAGCTGTGTGTGACCCAGAACTGACTAAAAGCAGCCATTCCCAACAAACACGAGAAACTAAATCACCAGAGATGCAAACACCTGAGTAGGGAGATAAGAATTGCTGACTCACAATAGAAGAAGGAAAATGGGCAAGGAGAGGAGGAACCAGTCGGCCACCTGAGAGTACCAAACACAGACTGATAAACTCACTGGGTGAGATAACAGTGAACTGTGAGAAAGACTTTGTGCACAACAAGAGTACAAGGGTGGTCTAACCTGAACCTAATCACACTCAGTATTAGCCCTGGAAACAACCACCTCGACTATAAGAGGCAGAACCAGGGTGAACAGCAGGAGAGGCACCAATATCCACAAGCACCAGGACACTAAACTGCATCTTGAGCATGTGTATTATCTAGTTTCAGAGTGAATTAAAATACTTCTGTTACTTAAAATCAAGAACTGAGCTAGGCAATCATTTTTTACATTAAAATGTGTTTGTTGAGTGCTGAGCTCGAGTTCCCACATACAGCTTCCCTGGAAAGCCTGTGACTTGTTGCTATCAGTAGCACCGAGAGTCAAACTCTGAAAGGGTTCAATTTGGCTCAGTTTGTAGAGTCAAAGGACTCTGGTTCCCCAGGTACCAGCAGCAAGCTACCTCAATCCCCAGAGTTGAGGCTGAGTAGCCATTGCTTCCTCTACCTCTTTTTCACTTGTCTCTCTGTTGGGTTACAATGCCCTTTATATCTTACTGTTAGAGACATCTCCCATCCCAACATTTACGCCTCAAATACAGATGATCCTGAATTTTTCCAGACACTACTGGTCCAACTTGATCATCTTACGATGACTATATTAGCTTAGGCGGGGATTTCAATATGCTCCTTGATCCATCTCTGGACATCACAGCAATTAACCCTGTGGGGAAACCTTGATTGCTGCACATCTTGCACAATATCTGCAACACTCATGCCCTACATGACCCCTGGCGCTTGCATCTTGCAGCTGCCCCAACATACACCTTCTACTCAGCCCTGACAACACATGGCAAAATATAGACTATTTGTTAGTATCTGTTACAGTTGAGCTCTGGTTAGGCGACATCACACATCTACCGCGTACCCTCTCAGATCATTCCCTGGTCAAAATGACCTGCATAGACCCCCACCAGGGAGAGTGTGAATGCCAGTGGCGCTTGCACACGATGGCACTAAATGACATGCTTTTTTTACACTGAGCTACACACTGCGATTGCAGAATATTTTGACCTTAATAAAGACTCGATGGCCTGTGAGTTGACTCTCTGGGAAGCCTTTAAGACATCTACATGAGGCATTTGCATTGCAAACCAGTCATGTGTATTAAATGACATACGCAGTACCCTCGACCGATTGGAGATGGAGCTGAATGGTCTAGACCGGGCCTATGACATATGTCCCAATAGACCTGATTTGCAAAAACAAGATTCCCTGATGGAGGAATTGCAGTATGTTAGAACGTGAAACACACTATTTAGGGTTGTATGCTAGAGCACAACACTATAGAGAGGGCAACAGACCGTAACACACTCTGGCATGCTTCCTTCAGCCCCCTGGGGTCCGCTTCATATATTCCAAAGCTATATACGGCCGAGGGTACCCACATTACAGACACTGATGGTATTCAGACGGAATTTCTTCATTATTACACTCAGCTTTACACCTCCTGGCAATGCTAGGATTATCACTGATGACACAGCACCTAGGATAGGTGTCAATGGTTTGGCTTACTACTACTCTGCAGCAATTCCTCAGTGAGCCAATCACTTCCAAGGAGATTGTCCAAGCAATAGATGCTCTAGATGGATCCAGGGCACCAGGCCTGGACAGCTTCATTGGAGCACTCTATAAAGCATACAAAAACATCCTAGTGCAGCACTTATGTGCTGTGTATGGAAAGGCACTAGAGACAGGCGTCCTGCCACCTACGTTATGAGAGGCAGTGATTATACGGATACCAAAGCCAGACAAGGACTCTCAGCTATGCAGCTGTTACTGACCCTTGTCATTGCTAAACTTTGACAACAACTGGCTAAGCTGCTGGCCTCACAACTCCCTCTACTGATAGACCAAATCATATCACTATCCCAATCAGGCTTTGTCCCCCATCGCTCTACGTCTTAAATTCTACATGCAGTCTTTGCGGTACTGACTAGGATCTCTCCCACTACTCCTGCTGCAGTGGCCCTACTTAACGCCAAAAAGAAAGGTACCAGTGGTACCAAGGCCTCTGTGCCCAGTGAGGGTCCCTAAGGGCTGCAGCATGTATTGTGCCACCCTAACGAATCCCTTACCAAGCACACGCACACTGCAGATTGTGTGTGCTGGTGGGGAGAAAAAGGAAATGTCGACATAGCACGCCTTCCAGTGTGCCATGCCCACCAACCACTGCCTATGGCATAGGTAAGTCACCTCTCTAGCAGGCCTTATAGCCCTAATGCAGGGTGCACTATAACACAGGTGAGGGCATGGCTGCATGAGCAATATGCCCCTACAGTGTCTAAGTCCAGTCTTCAACATTGTAAGTGCAGTGTGGCCATATTGATTACATGGGCTCGGAGTTTGTCATTACGAGCTCCATAATAACTTCACGGAAGACTGAGAAGTTTGTTATCAAGCATATTGTATTGTATTGTATTGTAATCGTATTTATATAGCGCTTAGTACCCCTGACGAGGCATCGAAGCGCTTTTCGATGAGTAGCACGCTACTCCGGTACCCAACAAGAATTAGTGATGGATTAGTATAATTTAATAAGGAGTACAGTTTTAGTATTATTATGAGTTAATTTGAGTTGCGGATATGAGAGTTTGTTAGTTAGATTGACTGAAGTAATGGAGGGGTGGAGGAGGAAAGAAATCCAGAAGTGTTAATTGGGAGTTTATCCTTCATTTACTCAATCCAAAGGCTTGAGATGAATAAAAGGGGGGCGGAGGGGAAAGAGGATGTGGAAGGGTTAGGGAGAGCATAGTAGCAGGGTGAGATGAATGCAGGAGAATTTAGTAGGGTTGTGTGGGAGGTCACAGAGGTAGAGTGAGGTTTGGTGAGTTAGATGTGGAGGTGGAGGGAAGAGCTTAGGCAGAGATATTTAGGAGATGAAAGTGGTCGAAGGGATTTGGGATGAGTCTGAGTGAGAATGGAGGATAGTTTGATAGAGACATGACATAAGAGTGATGAGTAGATAAGTGTGATAAAAAGAGAGCAGAAATTCATAGATATCTAGTATAATAACCCAAAAAAAAAAAAAAAAAAAAACAGGAGCCATGCAATGATCCACAAACATGCCAGGCACAGAAACAACATATACACATACATACACATATATATATATATTTATACACACACACACATGACTACACACACATGCACATACAAACATAATTAGAATCATGGGTAAAAAATACTTAGTCATCCATCCATCATCCTGGTAAAAGGCGGGAATTCCTTTACCTACTTCGAGGGTGGACGGGGTGTGGCTCAGCGGGCGGAGCTTACAGGTGCTTTATAAAGGGAGAACCTTCTACTCTGTGTCTCCAGCAGAGGAAGATAGAACCCACGCGTCTCAGTCAGATACAGATTATGCTCCAGTACATCATCAGTTCACCTCCAGGAAGGATTCTAGATCTTTTCTGCTATGGGATCTCTGAGCGCACAGCCTTGCTTTATCTTTGCCAAGCCCAAGAGTTAGGGTGGCTTGTCCTTTCCAGAAGGTGAGCTTCAACTGCGGTATCTGCTGCATTTATATTGTACACTAGGGGTACGTGATGGGCCATGGGGTAAACGTCTCCAGCAACCTTGTGTGCCTTTGGCAATGTTATTGTTACTAGTGCGTCTTTGTGGAGATGTCCTCGTGCTTCTGCGTATCAACAACGCACCACGTGAATCGGCGGTAAACGCAGTGGGGTCGTTTTGGAAAGCTGTCCATCATCCTGGTAAGAGGCGGGAATTCCTTTACCTACTTCGAGGGTGGACGGGGCGTGGCTCAGCGGGCGGAGCTTACAGGTGCTTTATGAAGGGAGAACCTTCTACTCTGTGTCTCCCGGAGAGGAAGATAGAACCCGCGCGTCACAGTCAGATACAGATTATGCTCCAGTACATCATCAGTTCACCTCCAGAAGCTGAGCTTCAACTGCGGCACCTGCTACGATTATAATTGTAAGTGCTTCCTTTGAGGTTTAGTTTCTGTAAAATGAGCATCGTGGCCTACCCAACCGGAGTATTTTCAACGAGTATGTCAGTAAGCATTACCTAGCATGTTTTATACGCCCCGTTTATATTGTACACTAAGGGTACGTGATGGGCCACGGGGTAAACGTCTCCAGAAACCTTGTTTTCCTTTGGCAATGCGATTGTTACTAGTGCGTCTTTGTGGAGATGTCCTCGTGCTTCTGAGCATCAACAACGCACCACCGGAATCGGTGGTAGACGCATTGGGGTCGTTTTGGAAAGCTGTCCATCATCCTGGTAAAAGGCGGGAATTCCTTTACCTACTTCGAGGGTGGACGGGCGTGGCTCAGCGGGCGGAGCTTACAGGTGCTTTATAAAGGGAGAACCTTCTACTCTGTGTCTCCAGGAGAGGAAGATAGAAACCCGCACGTCACAGTCAGATACAGATTACGCTCCAGTACATCATCAGTTCACCTCCAGGAAGGATTCTAGATCTTTTTCTGCTATGGGATCTCTGAGCGCACAGCCGTGTTTTATCTTTGCCAAGCCCAAGAGTTAGGGTGGCTTGACCTTTCCAGAAGCTGAGCTTCGACTACGGCACCTGCTACGATTATGATTGTAAGTGCTTCCTTTGAGGTTTAGTTTCTGTAAAATGAGCATCGTGGCCTACCCAACCGGAGTATTTTCTACGAGTATGTCAGTAAGCGTTACCTAGCATGTTTTATACGCCCCGTTTATATTGTACACTAAGGGTACGTGATGGGCCACGAGGTAAACGTCTCCAGAAACCTTGTTTTCCTTTGGCAATGCGATTGTTACTAGTGCGTCTTTGTGGAGATGTCCTCGTGCTTCTGAGCATCAACAACGCACCACCAGAATCGGCGGTAAACGCATTGGGGTCGTTTTGGAAAGCTGTCCATCATCAGCACAATAAACCCACACTGATGCCAGTGTTGGATTTATTGCACACTGCACCCAGAGGACATCTTAGAGATGCCCCCTGTATTTTAGCCAGCCATTTAGTGTAAGGCTGACCAATCTGTGCCAGCCTGCCACTAACAGAAACATTTTTGACCCCGCTGGGTGAGAGCCTTTATGCTATCTGGGGTCAGAAACAAAGCCTGTTCTGGGTGATTCACACCTCCCCCTACAGGAACTGTAAAACTTGGCAGTGAGCCTCAAAGTCTCAGGCCTCCTGTTACAGTGCCTCAGGGCATTCCAGCTAGTGAGATGCCCACCCCTCCCAGAGCAGGCCCCACTTTTGGTGGCAGGTCCGGTGGGAAAATAAGGAAAAACAGCTGTGACCACCCCAACGGTGTCCAGAGCTTAAGTGACCCCCCTCTTTGCAGAATCCTCATCTTGTTCTGGAGGACAGGGACCAACAGAGTTAGGAATGCACCTTCCTTCCCAAAGGGAGTGGGCACAGGTAGGATGTAGCAACCATCAGGGACAGTAGCCATTGCTACTGCCCTCTAACCCTTGTAATGCCCCTAAATCTAGTATTAAGGGGCTTCCCTGACCTCACTCACCAGATTCTTGGCAACCTTAAGAAGAAGCAAAAAGGACTGCTAAGCCGACCTCAGCAGTGAAGACTCCAGATGACAACTGACATGGCCCCAGCCCTACCATCCTATCTGCAGCTTCAAATACCCTTGCTCCAAGAAGGTAATGCATTCTGCAGGACCAGCGACCTCTACAAACCGCCAGAGGACTGCCTGCCCAGCAGAGGTTCAACAACTCCTGAGGACAGCGGCACTGTCCAGAAGAAATCACCGAAAGGACTCCAGAACCGGCTCTTATCTGCAAGCCCTGTCCACTCTGCACCCAATGCCCACAGCCCGAGTCCAGGTGTCCCACCGGTCCAGAGAAGGTCCCCAGGTGATTCCAACCTCAAATCCATCCTAGGTTGACCAACACAAGGACACCTGCAGCCTGGCCTGAATCCGGAGGGTCCCCTCAGACTGTGACAGGATCTGACGAAGATTCCAGATGCCAAAGGCGACCCCTGCACCCGCAGCTCCCTAGTTTTGGGGAATCCGACTGATGGTCCAGCAACATCCAGTGGGCACCTCTCCTGTCTGTCTCGCCTTTGGTTTCCCATAAACAATCCCCTGGACCCAGCCTGAAGCATCTTTTTTGACACCAGGGGTCCCCCATTGATAAGAATTGGGCTCCACGCTTTGTATTTTCACCTTGCACCCAGCCGCCCCTGTGCCGCTGAGGGTGTGTGTTTGGTGTGGACCTGTATCCCCCCTGTGGTCCTCTAAACCCCCCAGGTCTGCTCCTTGAGAACACAGGTACTTTCTTGCCAGCAGATCTTTCTGAGTGCCCCCAGTCTCCATAGGATCCTATTCTAAACCAGACATCAGCTTTGACCTCTGCACCCATCCGGCCTGTGTTGCTGGTGGTGCATATTTGGGGTCAACTTGAACTTTGACCTATGGACATCCTATCCCCCAGAGATTGGAACTATAAGTTGAGTACTTACCTTCAAAGCATAGTAATACTTTTCCTCCCCTAGGACTGCATAGGATCCTATGAAAATTTGCACTGTGTCAACTTTTGAAATAGGAAATTGCTACTTACTTGTAAACTGTTTTATCTGCTAAAACCAAACAAAATACATTTGATATATATGCTTCATACCTACGTACAGCTGTACTTGCCTGCAACAAAGTTCTTCTGGTTCTAGTAATAAAGCATCAAAATATATTTTTGCTACGTAAAACAGTTGGCCTGGAGTTAGTCATGGATTGTGTGCCTCATTTCTTGACTTTGTGTGTACAACAAATGCTTTTCACTACCCTCTGATAAGCCTAACTGCTCAACCACATTACCACAAAAGAGAGCATTAGTGTTATTTACTTTAGCCTCTGTTAAGCATTCGAAGAACCCCTGGACTCTGTGCACATTTTACCTCATTATTGTATTGTATTTGCAGAGCCAGATTCCTACACCACTGTCACAAACTCATACACCACTCCTGTGGTACTTGCAAAACTTCATCCCACCCACTCCTCCAACTGCCCTAAATCCCGCTCTTCACTGGCTGACTTCATCCACATGACATTGACGTCTCCCACCATTTTATATTACTGGAGGGACATATTTGACCATCTAGCCTTGATGTTACAAGCTACAATAGACCCAAGCCCTCATCTAGCTTTATTGTGGTACATAGACAATGTTCCTAAATCTGCCAGTTGATTTACAGCCATGGCCCTACTCTTAGCCAAATGTGAAATAACCATACATTGGGACAGCAGAACTCTACCCACAGCAAAAGCCTGGCTTCAAGGTCTAATATATTGTGACACCACTGGTGAATTATATGCCACCCTCCAACCACCTACGTCCATACCCAAGGACATATGGCAGCCTCTGAGCGACGATTGGCTGATGCTTGATATTTCAGAGCAGGAACAGTACCCCTGGGGGGAATGGTCCACTTGTGATGGATATATGTGACACGTGCACACTCTGACATTTTTCTTCTTATTTACCTCACTGTGGTATTTGCAGCATAGCCACCCTTCTCCTACTTGACCTCTTCGATTGTTATTTTACTGCTTGTCTCCATTGATAGCACTGTGCTGTATGCTTCATACATGTTCCTTTATCCCTCCCGTGGGTAGGAAAGTGTTTTGTGATTTATGTATGGTGTGATAAAACAATTAATAAACGTTTATAAAAAACAAAAGACATCTCCTGGCCTGTGTTGTCTCACCCGTACTGTTAATCCTGTCTGTCTCGCTCCTTTCAAATGCGCAAAGAGTCGCAAGGGCACCTTTTTGCTGGGCCCTCTCTACCAACAATATTATACAGAAAAAGTTGCAAGTTTGGGAAAACACACTGGCTTTCCATAGCGGCTATTGATTGCTTGCTGTACCACAACATTTATATAGCAGCAGAGCTGAGAGGGGCCTACTAGTGGATTGGAAATGCTTGGGGACAGAGACACCCACCACTGGACCGCAGAGGTTATGGGTCCCTAGTTTACCTGCCTGTCGTTACAGTTTGCAAATGATTCCAATGGTATGTATATTTATTTCACCAGTGGTTAATTTGTGCTGGTCTTTGCCAGTGCTCAACACCAGTGCTCATTCTTGGGCAGAACGCTTCCTGCTGCAATGATCATTCGAAAGTGCAATACATCACTGAGGCAGTTATGAATTTTGTTAACATCAGGTTCAACAGAGGATCCCCATGACATGTCCATCACTTACTGCACACGCTCCCTTAAAAAACTGAGATGGCTCTGTCCCTCTCTTACCCTCCTGATTCAGCTGTCACTTTTCTCTGTCCATGCCATGCTACTGCTTACCAACCTTTTGTGTTGTCACCCACCCACCAAATACATTTTTCTAGTCAGTCCATGCAGTCTCCCCACTTTGGGGGCAACTAATATAGGAGGAAAGTGCGCAATGCAGCAGGTTTTAGGCCACCAATGGTTAACACTCCAACCTAGGCACCAGCGTGGATGAGTGAGGAGCTTTCTTTCATGTAAATGGAAGAGCACCTACATTCTGCAAGTGAGACGTTGACTTTGAGAGATCAGCATCCCTTGACTGCTGTAAGGCATTCCACAGGGACACTTAGGCCCGACGCAAATAAATTGTCCCCCACTCCCACCTGCCTCCATCAACAGACTGGTACAGCCAATAACACTAATGAGACATCAAACAAAAAAACATTTATTAAATATGTCTGATTAGGAGAGAACAGCAATAGAGGGGTAGTTAAGGAAGAAGCAGAAGGCGTCCGAGATGCACTGGCAACATAAGTTTAAAGTTGTTTGCTTTGAATGTATATTTCAAACTAAACTGCACCGCCGTTCTCTAAGAGATACTTGCATCAGATCAACCGATAGTGCTAGCTAAGCGCACCTGGTCAGGCTGTACTGACCCTCGGCAGCACCGAGCTGGGTTTCAAGGAGGGATCGAAGGTGACTGACCGAAGGCGGTGCAGGCGCTTGAATCTATCATGCTGGTCCCTCGTTTTACAGCAAGCAAAGAGTGGAATATAAAGCACGCCTTTTCCTTCCGAACGCAGAGCGGCTGACCGAAGTAGCGCTACCCGCGACTCCGCGCTGTCGTCCCCAGGTCCCCAGCTATGCAGCATGTGAAGGGGAAGAAGCGCAGGTCGGAGTTGGGAGCGTGAGTGAAAAAGGTATTTGCACCAGATTAACCGATCATGCTCACTAGGTGCATTTGGATGAAATTTGGACATCGCTGAGCCGTGTTCAAAGGAGTGCTTTAAGGAGACTGACCGAAGGTGGCACAGCCGCGGTTGGAAATCGCTGTGCTGCCTCCCCCTAATCCCTCTAGTTTATCACTGTGTGTAATTGAGATTTGGAACTTGGAGTGCACCCTCCCCCCCCAATAGGAATAGCGAGGCTCGGAGCTGGAATTGGTGAGCGCTGTCATCAAAATAGCTTTCATGGCGGTGGTGGGGGGCATTCAATGTTGATCGCGCTCACTCTTAGGCTTGGCACTACTGGTCAAACTAACAAAGACTCCTGGCAGGTGCCAAGCCGTATTGTGAGGTGCGCTCTAAGGCAGTGGCGTAGCGTGGGGGGTGCAGGGGGGGCCAGCCGCACCGGGCGCAACATCTTGGAAGAGACTAAATCCACGGGTTAGGGGGCGCAAATTACTTGCCTTGCCCCGGGTTAGGGGGCGCAAATTACTTGCCTTGCCCCGGGTGCTGACAACCCACGCTACGCCACTGCTCTAAGGTGGCTGACATGGAGCACGATATCGCTATTAGCGAGAGTCGGTGAACTGGTTAATGGACTCCCTGATGCCTTAAAAACAAATATGGCACCAAAAACTACCCGAAACTCTGGTGACAAGGGGGAGGGGGGCCAAGGCAGCGTGAACTGGGAAAGACAAACGTGGCACAGCAGCTGCAGGAAGGCGCCATATCTCAACAATAGCAAAATCAAGTGGAAAACTTACAGCAGGTCCCGGCAAAGATGTTAAGATTGATGATGGCATCCCTCCCCCCTTGGACGTCAGGGGGAGGGACAAAACTCAGCCCACGATCACATCTTTTCTCTCAGCAGGACAGCAAGAAAGTTATTCTGAGCATATTAGGCCTCCCCCGGAAGACAGTTATTCAGCAGTAAAAGAAGCATCTTTATTAACTAGCGGGGAGAAGGCTCATACGGAAGTGGTCCTCCCCTAACTGCACTGCAAGGAGTCAAAGGCGTTTATGGCGGCCCGCATGGTGCTCTGGGCAATAGAGAAGTTTTGAAAGTGCCTAGTAAGGGGGAGGGGGAGTGATTTACCCACTAGCAAAAAAGGATATCAAACACAAAGGTCTGAATCCTCAGGTAGTGTGCAGCTGATCCGCGACATGAGTGACATACCCTCTGGATTGAGTATGAAGGACTCAAATCAAGTAGCTCTAAAACTGGCGGCTGGAGTTAAGAAACCTGGAACGAGTATAAAAGCCCCTGACTGGGCTCAGGACGGTGGCGATAAATTCTACTCTTTAGCGGAGGAGTCTGATTTTACTAGCAGTGCGCATAATCAAAGTGAATCTGGCAGCAGTATATCCTCCAAGAATGGGCAGCGTATTGTCAACTAATGAGCCCACGGTACGACAACAGCGACATAATAAGCGTGTAAAAGTACAGTCAGTCCCCAGTGAGGGCATCGAACTTTCTGCATTCAGCAGTAGTAAGACACTCAAATGGGACTATGCAGGTATTAAATTAACGAAGGCGTCTGTCGCAGATGGTCAGCAAACTGTTGATGGAAGCACTGAAGGGAGCATAAATGGCCCGGCTATCAGCACGTGCACTACTAGTAGTGAGTCAGGGATGCTGCAGTCAATATATGACACAATCAAGGAGCTTCAAGCAGAGGCCAGGGTAGAGAATCGCTGCGCACGGGTCACCACAAAGCGCTTACAAGGCACGGTCAGCAAAGTTGCAAAGTCATGTGTTGAAATCGAAGTGAAGTTAAATGCAATGGAAGAAAGAACGATGGCGGTGGAGCCGGATGTTGAGGCCTTAAGAGAACAGTGTGCATCACAGGATGGACAGTTGACTAATGTAACGTGGAAACTCGAAGACCACGAGAATCGGCAGAGGAGAAATAACTTACGTTTTCTAGGCATTAGCAAAGGGGCTGAGGGTAATGATATCCAGGTCCACATGATCAAGATTTTACGGGACGCCTTCCCGGAGCTCACCAACTGGGACTGGGAGACTGAGGTTCAGAGGGCCCATAGATTTCCGGCAGCTCATCAGGAGGGGGGATTGTACAGCGGAATCTAAATATCCTAGAGCTATATTGTTTTTTTTTGTGGAAACTATCTGCTAAGACAGGCTATTTTTGAAAAAGCCTGCCCTGACGCCCCACGCAGTGCAGACGGGGTAACATTTTTTTACCCGACCAGATTATTGCCATACCACTGTTGAGAGAAGATGGCGGCTTAGGCAGATGAGTAAACCATTTCAGGATAAGGGAGCGGAGGCCTATTTGTTGGCCCCCTCTCAATTAAAAACAGTGGTCAACGGGAAGGTGAAACTGTTTACCACAGAAGTCCAGGCAAAAGAGTATCTGATGGGGGTTAAAGGTGTAAAGTAGTGAGGGATTGGCCCCTCAGTGACAGTAGGTATTAGTGACAGGGAAGGTGTATGAAAGTATAATATGGCAGTACGGGGGTGGGCCGGCGGCCCCCACCTATGTGGCACCAACATTCAGGCCAGCGGTGGTCTGATTGCTCATCAGGGTGGGGGAGGAATGGCTGGGGGAAGGAGGACCCAGCTAGGTCCCTCTGCGTTGGCAACGGAGGGTGGCCGGAAGGATGGGTGGGGTGTGGAGAGGGAGGTGGGGGGGGGTAAGGATAGGGGGGGTAGGTTGGGTGGCAAGGGGCGGAAGGGGAGGGGCTGAGGGGGAGGGAAATAAGGGAAAAATGGTACCCAAGAGATTGCAGACAAAGACAAATTGATCAAGTTTTAGCTGCTTTTGTGCTTAGAGCATGCAGTATGAGGATGGTAGCAAAGGGTCAAAGGCTGATATATAAGAATAATTGTGAGAGTAGGGAGATGTTTTATAAAGGTGGTTCGGTGGTGCGAAATCAACCCGTGGTATCTTGATGGCCGCACTTCGTATAGCTACTATTAATATATGTGGTTTAAATAATCCCCGTAAGAGGTGAAAAACTTCTCAAGGTTTGAAAATGTTAAAGACAGACATTTATTGTTTGCAGGAGACCCACATAGAAAATTCTGATAAAGGTTTACTGGAGACCCTGGGTCTTGAGGCTGTTATGATGCTCCGAGCAGAAGTTTAAGACAAGGAGGGTTGCTATTTTAGCAAGTAATACTATATGTGTTGTTCCCCGGAAGAAGGCTGACTCGTGTGGGAGATGGGTGATCATTGAATGTTTCTTGGATAAAGCAAGATTCATGCTATGTACATTGTATGGCTCGGTAGAGGACAATCCGATATTATTCTATTACATCTCGGCAGAACTAGCAGACTGACCCGCTCCTTATATTATCTGTGGAGATCTGAATATAAATGGGTCATGGGACGGACCGCAGAGTTTAAGCATTGTTACGAATAAGTGCTATAGGGGACGTAAACCCAGAGCTTTCAAGGCCCTTAAGAATAAGCAAATGGAAGTGGGATTGGTAGATGTATGGCCAACACTGAAAAGGCCAAAACCAGGATATACTCATTTCTCAGCTCCTCATAGGAGGTTTGCACGATTAGATTACTTTCTCGTTTCATCTATCTTCCTGGAGGGGCTGGAAATTGTGCTTTATCCTCGATATATGGAAGATCATTAACCGCTCCTCTTAGAGGTTAAGTTAACAGGTTGGCAGAGACCTAGAAAAGATTGGACGTTTGAAAGAGCTTTGCTGAATGACTCTTTGTATATTCAGCATATGTGTAAGTGGCTGAGTGAATTCTTGGAAGTCAATATGGGGACTGCACCACTGGAAATTGTGTGGGATACATTAAAGGCAGTGATAAGGGGGGGAAACACTTGTTTTTTGTATTAGAAGGCAGAAATTGTTCGCGGCTCAGGAACTAATGGGAAAATTGAATGCAGCAGAGGAGCAGCTTATTAAGGCGGATGCATCAGGCACAGGTATTCAGCAGGCCCTACGACAGACAGCGATAGCCAAAATGTTACTTGATAAGAGTGCGATGGAAAAGATCGCGGCTAAATATATGGCTAGGAGGAGTGAGTGTTATGAATATAGTGAGAAAGTGGGGCATATTTTAGCAGTACGGGCCCGTCAAAAGGCATCCTTCAGGGCAGTTTTGCGAATCCGGAATAAAACAGGGCTGATAGTTACCGGCTCCGATGCAATCAGGGAAGCCTTTCAGGAATACTACAGGGAATTGTATAGTGCCATCCCCATTGGTGTACAGCAGCATGCTAGGTAGATGGTCAAGGCTCCGGGCACCAGGATCACTTTTGAGGAGTAAGGAGTGCTAGGACAGGCACCTACATGGGAAGAGCTGGAGGAAGCACTGAGGGCACTTAAACTAGTGTGGTGACTGGTAACTTCTCAAATGCTTTCTATACATAATGCCACTAGAGGTTATAGTGGTTTTTGTGTGTGGGTTATAAGAAGTAGTTGTTATACCTGTCTGCCTTATGGCGTCTTCTCACAAACTTTTTGCCTGCTTGCCTCCAATTTAGCTAAACTTGTTTTTGTCAAGCTTGATACTCTTTGCTCTTTACCACAGTTAACCAGTGCTAAAGTGCTTGTGCGCACTCTCCTAAACAGTGTGATTGGTCTGTATCTAATTGGCATAGTTAGTTTACTTATAAGTCCCTAGTAAAGTGCATTCCATGTGCCCAGGACCTCTACATTAAATGCTACTAGTGGGCCTGCAGCACTGATTGTATCACCCCTATAATAGCCATTTAAACATGTCCCAGGCCTGCCATTGCAGCCTGAATGCAGTGTCACACTGTCATGTTGCCTTGGCATTTAAAGCCGCTTGCCTAAGGTAGCCCATAGGTAGCCCGTAGGGCAGTGTTCTATGTAATTAAAAAATAGGACATGTGCATTTCAGTTTTACATGTCCTGGTAGTGAAAACCCCAAATGTAATATTTCACTACAATGAGGCCTATCCCTCTCATAGAATATCATTGGAGATTCCTTATTACATTTATTAAGCTGTAATTCCTGATTGAGAGGCGGTAGACCTATCATGTTTAGTACCTATGAAATTGTAATTAGAAATAATCTTGAATGGTAAAGTCAGATTTATTTTTACAGTTTTGAAAATTACACTTTTAGAAAGTTGGAATTTCCTGCTCTGCAGCCTGTCTCAGACCACTTGTCTGGGGTGACAGCTGGGCTTTGTGTATTCCCTTTAGACAACCACACACAATGGAAGCTTAGGTTGACTTGATGGCCCCTGATGGGCCATCTTGACAGGACAGGAGGGAGAAGCTGTCCACAACCTCACACAACCTCACACTTATACCTGAATAGGATGGGTCTTGGCCCCACACAAATGGCTGCACCCCACCCTGTGGTGAGCCTGGAGCAGGGCAGGAAGGGAGGATCTCTGTGCACTTCAGATATTTCTTTGAAGTCTCCCACACTTCAAAGGCACCACTGGATATAAGAACTGGACCTCAGACCCTATAATTTCAGTACACTTCTGGACCTGTGTATGCCCAGCCAGGAAGAAGGACTGCAGTGCTGTTACAAGGATTGCCATTCTGGTGTACCACTGCTCTGGAATAACTGCTTCCTGGCTGTGCTTACCTGCTTAATGCTGCCCTCCTTTTCTGGATGAGAAGGACTAGACCTGCAACTCTCCAATCCAGAACCCAGAGTGACTCCAAAAGCCAGCTGACTGGGCTCCTCATCTAAAGGCTCAGGGGCATAAAAGACTTTTAACCAACTCAACACTGCACTCTGCCATCTGTGGGCGACCCCAGTCTGGGGCCGTTGGAGGTAGATCATCAAGTCCCGCCCCCGTGGAACCAGTGCATCTCTGCTGTTGCGGCAACAGAACTGGCGCATCTCTGCTACGGTGTGAAAAAAATCTGCACATTGTGTTCGGAACCAGCACTTCAGTGTTTGCCTCAGAGAAAAATCCCTGCAACTTCATTGAGGACAGCCTCGACAACGATGCCGAACTCTGCATCACAGCCACTGTGCTCATCAGAATCAGAGCATTGCCTTGACGCAGTCGGCACCAACACTCCATCATTTCACCACCGTTGTGTGGGGAATTTTAAAACGTCTCCTCAACTGCGTGGGGAAAATAATGCATGTCCTCAACCACATGGTTCAGAACCAGCTTAACACTCCTGCACTAGGATTTAAGCTACTTTGGTTCAGCAGGCTCAATGGGGTTGCTGTAACCGGCCCCCACCCCATCATGGTCAGCCTGAACTTTTGACTTTGTCCTGTTCCAGCGTGACCAGATAGCCCAGGTTGGTGCTTTTTGCTTCTAATAGCTTTTCAACAGTTTTTTCCTTGAATATTCATAACTGAAATTCTCCTTATTGGATTTTTGTCATTTTGGTCATGTTTTATTTCAATTGTGTACTATTTTTCTAACCTAACCAGGTGTGGTATCTTTTTGTGTGGTGTTTTCATTGTTTTACTGCTTGAGGTGTTGCAGAAATACTTTACACGCTGTCTTCAAGTTAAGCCAGACTGCTTTGTGCCAATCTGCCGGGTGGTGAGCACAGGTTAATTTAGGATGTGTTTGTGACTAACCCTGACTAGGATTGTGGTTGCTGCTTGATCATGGTGGATACATCTGTCCAGTAGAAACCTCATTTCTAACATTATTTTTCTCAGAGAGATTACAGAGATGGAGGTACACAAAAACAACATTACGGACCTCATTAAAGTCTCTGTGATAATGTGGATATAAAACTCCCTAATACAAAATCATCTCATGTTCTTGACAATTGTTTCAGCCTTAATGAGCCTTTAGTGCTAAAGATGTGGTATCACAAACAGCAACAGCTTGTATTTGTTCTCATGTTCAACTAAGAGTGGGTTGCAAAGCAGTGCTGAAACACTTCCAGTAAACATAATTACCACCTCATGTCTTCTTGATCTAAGTATAATGTTATGCATTCACACCTTGATGCAGACACCCCGCTGCCTACCTACAAGGAAAAAAATATTAAGTCCTCCCTCTCCCATTTTCTCCATCTCCTTTGGGAGTCAGTGAACTCTGTGCTTCCTGTGTCTGAATGGTAGTTCCAGCTTCCCTTGTGGGCTCTGTTTAGGCTTATTCTAATTGCTCGGGATTATTTACCTAACATTTGATGACTTGCTGGGCTTCCAGGCATCCAGTCTGGCTTCTGCTGGCTTTGTTTATAGTCATTCGTCCCTTTTGGGTTTTTTTTTGCCCGTTTATGCTAGTTCTTGTGTCCTTCCTAAATTTCTCTAGCACACAGCTTGGTTTGAAGTTTGGTTTAAGGGTGCTTTTCTGAATCTTTATGCCAATTTCCCCTTCCTCACCCCTCCAAGATAGGGGACTGGGCATGGCCCTTACCGGTGCATACACCCTGCTGGTCTTGTGACTAGGTGCACTTTTTCAACTCTGTGACACTTAAGTCCCCATTACTGGCAAACATGTGATTGCTCTGACTTCTATGCCTTGTGTGTAGGGTGGGCTTCATCATATGCTACCTGCTGGGGTTAGTCGTATGGAGTGTTGTCTTGTTTTTCTGTCATGTTGCTTGGTTTGTGGTATAGCATGCTCCATCCTTCCTGATGGTTTTGTCCAGAGCTATAAGGCGTTTTTCTGGTGTTTAGCCTACCCTTTTGAGACTCCCTGATCAAACTTTAAGCCTCTGTCATTAAATGAGAAAATCCTTCTCCCTTACCAAAATTAGAGAGGCTAGGTGTGAAACTCTCCTGTGTATGGTCCCAGCTATGCTTGGGGCCAGGGTGTACCTGAGTGGCACTGGAGTGAGGTTAGCCAACCACCCCCCATTGTTTTCTACCTGTGGTGCAGACATGTATTGAGATTCCCTCAAGGCTCTCTATTTCTGAGTTGCTTCTTGTTTGCTATTTTATGGCCCAGCGTGTTGGGGGATATGTGGTGCTATTATGCTGCTTGGCCTGCTCTGCTTTCTAATTGGCTTGAGGCTAGTTATTTATTCTTCCTCCTGGACTTGTTGTGGGGGTGGAGGAGTTGGGCATTGGCCCTGCCTTAGGTACATGGGGGCCTATACTAATTGAAATGTGAGTGACTGCCGCAACTTTGTCCTGTTAGCTACTCTTTGGCTTTCCCAGTGCTTCCTGCTGGGCCTGCGGTCTGCCTCCCAGCTCCATAGTTGTGAGAATCTGTGCCTCCCCTGATCTCTATTTCTGAGTTGCCTCTTGTCTGCTATTGTGTGCCCCAATATATTGGAGGCATTGTGGTGCTGGTTCTGATGTTTGGCCAGCCCATCATTGGGCTTGGAGCTGGAGTATGACCTTTCAGTCTGCTGCTCTTGAACCTCCTGTATTAGTAGGTGTGTAACCCCACCACCCCATTTTCTGATGCTGGGTTGAGGGTTGGTGTATGTGATTCCGTCTAATATCTCTGTTGGGCTCGTGTTCATGAGATCTGTACCCTGTATACTTGTCTCATGTCTGCCTCTGCACCCCTGCCTGGCCTGTTGGTGGCCTGCATAGTACTGGTTCTTATGTTCAGCCTACTGCTCCCTGCCTCATTGGTAAGTCTGAGAGTAGGTTTGGATTTGCACTTCTCATCTAGTGAGCAGGTTGGACTTGGCCTCCCCCTCTGTGGACCCACTGTGCATTGGGAGTGGAGAATGTGTGTCCTGGCTCGGTGTTCCTGGGCTGCGATGTCGGACTACCCTCCAATTTACTTGTTTGTAAGGTTCAAGGTTTGTCATCAGAATGTCTCTTGTGCACTGCCAGATTTTCTTTGAGTGTTGCTCATTACCCTTGTGCTCACTGAGTGGCACTTTCCATCCTTGTTTCACCATAATGGCCTACTCCCTTTTTGCTTGGTGTGTGGGTTATTGGTGGGCTGACCCAAATGACCTGGTCCATGTTCGGCTTGGGTTGGGCACCTTCTGCATATACTATACCTCTGACTTGATTTCTTTGGCCCTTAAAGTGACTTTTTGTATGTACAACCCACTTCTCTATTTGGAAATCGCACCTTTTGTGTGGTCTTTTTGCCCCTGCTTGTCTTTCTTAGGTGGTGTTTGGCATTAGGCTGCACCCTATATTTTATGCGAGCACTGTATGGCCCAGGAGTTGAGTACTTGTTCTCTGGTGTGGCACGGTATACAAACTGGCTTACTGCTGGGGCTTATGCTCATTGTCATTTGGGCTTTGTGTTGATGGTTTCCTATGGTGGTTCAGATCAGGGTTAGCTCTTCTCATGTCACTACTGGATGTTGTTCTGCCTTCTTGTCTGGGCGTTGCCTCTCCAATCCTATTATGGGCTTGGCACTGGGCTGCCCTGCTCCTCCTCTCTCACTTTGTGGGTCCTATGAACGGGTTGGCACATTTACCCCAGACTGGCACTCTGGCCTCTTTTGCTTAGGTTTTCTTGTGCCATCTTTGCACTCTCTGGGTGTGCTCCTCTTGCTCCCTTTTAGAATTAAAGCTTGTGGTTACGTGCTCATGCCATTTCTTCTACCCCTGCCCATGTTTTGTATGCCCTCTCAATGCTAAGGGAGATGGGGTACTGTAGCCTCTGGTTTGTCTTTGTTTATTTCACTGGGGCTCCTGTTCTTTTTAAGTGGATTTTGTCTCTGTTCTACTTGTTAGCATGGAGTCAGAATGTGGGCTATTCTATGCATAACCTTTTGGGAATTTACCCTACCTGGTGGTAGGGAACTTTTGTTCTATTGGTGGTGCTTCCATCTCTCTGTGGTGGACTACCTGGCATGTCTTTTGCTGATGGTTATTCCCTGCCCTCACAGCTGCACTTGGAGTGTTGTCTTTTCGTTTGTAGACCTAACTGCCTTACCGGAGACTGTCTGGGTTTCTACTGTGGGGTTCTTGTCTGGTTGGGTGTTGGGTGTACGTCCCCTCAGGCTATCCTGTTTTTTTGGGTTTTTTTTTGCAAAGGCATGCTTCTTCCTCTGGGATGTGTGCTCAATTCTGTGAGTTGAACACTCCTTTGCTGTTTGTTTGGCTACTACTGGCCTTACTTCTGGCTTCCCCTTTGGTTTAACTTTGGTACTTCGCTTGGGTCATTGAGCTCAGGTGCCCTGTTTGGTTTGTGGCATGGTGCCCATTTGTGGCCCTTTCCCTACAAACTTGAAGGTGTTTGGTACTGGGCTTTATTTTGAATCTCCTGTCTCCTGTCTCATGCCTGGATTTTCTCATTTTGTGTTTCTGTTCAGACTACCTCACGGTGGGGAGGTTTGGTGACGGACTTTTCCGTGGGCTTTTTTTTTTTTTTTTTTACTCGAGCTGGAGTGTCTGAATTTTGAATGATATTTGTGCTGATGTTTGTTGGACCCATCTGATTCTTTCCCTGTGTTGCAGGATGTGTCATAGCTAATGCTTTTGGCTTCCTTGGCATACTTGTTGCCTCTTTTGGGTTGCTATTGTGAGTATCCCCCAAATCTTGTGCAGTGGCTACTCTAGGCACACTTGCTGTGC
This sequence comes from Pleurodeles waltl, assembly GCF_031143425.1. Classification (NCBI taxonomy): domain Eukaryota; kingdom Metazoa; phylum Chordata; class Amphibia; order Caudata; family Salamandridae; genus Pleurodeles; species Pleurodeles waltl. The sequence goes on from NC_090446.1 coordinate 391,913,223, forward strand.
CCTCAGTCTTTTGAGATTATTGTGTTTGTTGACTTGCTTCGGCACTGACATGTGGGGCCTCGTTGTCTTTCTAGGTTCAGTTCTTTCAACTTTGTACCTGGAATTTGCTCTTTCTGAAAGATTACCCTTAGTAGTCGAATGATGCACCTGCTTTGGTGTGTCTACATCACTTAATGAATGGTTTGAGGAAGAGATGAGGAGGTAATGATTTGATTATGTACCAGAACATTCTATTACTCTAATTCTACTCCGTTATGCCAGTCCTTATGAGCCCTACCACCATCCCTGCTGTTTGCCCAGCTTTGATCCCGGCCTGCCTGTCAATTAAAGGCACATCTACGGGGGAGGTGTTTATATCTTTTTTAAGTAGGCAGAAGGGGCGTGAACTGAAAGGACTGAGACGATGAAGTAGAATCTGAGCAATGGGTTTACCAGCAAGTAATCAAAGCATTACAGCTCAACTCGTAATGGGCAGAGTGGTAAAACTGAATTAATAAACTGTTTTACTCCGGTTATCATTATCGCTTATCTAAATAAGAGTCTTACATAAGGTCTTTTCAGTTTCTGAGAAAGGGATTTTAAACATTTTTGAGCAGCTGGCTGTTAAATGGCACAACGTGAAGTCCAGTAAATTATTCTACTAAACGCTGGAATGAAAATCTTTAGAGGGCATGTGGTTGTGACCTTTAATGTGTTTAATAACATTCTAAAAACAGTGGTTTTGAGAAGGTGTTGACACCTTCTTCCGGTGTGTTGTGTGCTACAAGGCCTCCTTCCAGTAAAGGCCTTAGCTGCTTCATTAAAAACTTGATGGCCCAAGCACTCTCACTGAGAGTAAATTTAGAAACACTTCATGTCAGAGATGAGGACTATTAATTGTGTGATGACAGCGCTTTGGAACATGTCTGTGATGAACAAACTTCACAGGTCATTTCATTTAATTTATTTAAACCTTTGTAAAGTTCACTTTATAAAGCATTCTTTATCAGCAGGGTATACTCTTGACTGAACCGTCTCTGGATGCTTACTTCTTTAAAACACAAGCCAATAACTCATTTTGCCAATTTATACTCTAAACTGTGGTGCACATCATATTTACTAACCATAGTTATATAGTTAGAGAGAGGCTTGCATCACACACAACATCATAGGAAGTATGTTGAGGAGTTGTTTATTCCAATTTCAATTTACAATATTATAACACAGAAAGAGAACATTTTCACTAATGGATAATCTCACGAGATATGTTGGCAATAGCACATTTAGTGTTAGTTAGGCATACACAGTAACCAATTTAAACTATGCAACGAGGGCCATTTTCAGCCAGTCTTTGTGTTTTAGTCACCATCTCTTTTTACACTGGGACCTGTAGGGTTATACTTACAATCGAAAAGTCAAGATTACAAGGCCCAGCATGTAAGGTGATGTCAATTTGAAATCTAGAGGTGGGTGAAGATGACCCAACACGACATACGCCCAGTTGATAGGTGCATTTCTAATAAAAGAAACCTATATTTCTTAAACTCTCTCACATTTACAAATCCTTAGAGGTTTAAGTCTGACAATTCATCAAATGATGTGGCATATCTCTTGGACCTAAATTACCATACCTTTATCTAACATGGTATGATAACGCCATAGGCACCTAAAGATTTACATTGTGCATCATATCTGCTTTTTAACTGAATCCAGGGGAGGCTCCTCCGAAAGGGCGGTGGAGCGTCACCTAACACCAGCAGCGGCAGCTGCAAACGTTTTCCCCAAAAACGATAAACTTTGTTTATCATCGTTTTGGGGGAAAGGGGTGGGGCCACGGGGGCGAGGGGGCGTGCTCAGCACTCCCCCTCAGAGCGCATGTGTGTTTGGCTGTCTGTCTCGGGCTGGCCAAACACAGTGCTCTCTCCAGCCCAGCAACACAGTTGCTCGTCTGGAGAGAGCCTGCACAGGCTCCCAGTCTGCCTTGGAGCGCCCTGGCTGGGCGTTCCAAGTCAATCCTGACGCTGCTCTAAGCAGTGTCAGGATTAGCGCAGGGCTGGCTGGGAGCCACTGCCTACGGATGAGCAGATGGAGCGACGCACAAAAGAGGAGGTAAGTGTTTTTGTAAATTATTTTATAATTATTTATTTAATCCACCCCTCCCCTCCCCTCCTAATCCCTCCCTTCCTTAATCCCCCTCTCTGCCCCTGTGCGCCGCCCCTTCTGCGTCGTGCAAGCTGCAACTGACTGAATCTTACTTAAAGAAATTAAAGGAAGAAAATTAAAACATTTTGTCTCTATTTTTCTTTTTTACTTATGTTACATGGTTAATTTACAGTGTAAGATACCCTGTTTACATGGCAACTATAACCTGTTTTTTTTGTCATTGAGTTTTATCCTTGTGGAATGTGGTCCTATATGAGGTATGGTCTTTCGACTTTGCTAAATCAGTTTGTGCATGCCTCAACCTTTTGTATTTTAGGGCCAACTCCGACCAATTGAATTTTTTGAGTTTTACACAGAGTAAGTGTATTCTCGCTGTCTGTGTTTTCCCTGCACATTGCCTGATGTCTCAGTTTGTGGTTCATCCAAGTGTCTGTTAAGATAGAGGAGGGTTAGCCCTACCACCTTCCTCCAACCAGTGAAGGTGAGGCTGTTGGTGCGCGTGGCCTCTGGTCCAATCAGCTTATTAGCGTGCGTCACTGACCGCAAATACTTGCTGGGTGGAGTGCGCTTTCCATTTAGCTCTAGTATCCTGTCCAGGTGCTGGTTTTCTAGACATCCCAAAGCCAGACATGTTGACGTTATGGTTTCCTAATCATGCAATGTTAGCAGACATTGTTTGGAAGAGTAACCTAAGAGCCTGCAGGAGAGCAAGAAAGAGAGAGCTGAAAGTTTCCAATTCAATTTCTGCAAAAGACTGGATATTCTAGCATAATTTTAGGTTGGAACTCCAGCTAGCAGATGCCCCATGACCACCCTGCTGCCCAGTCTATCTCCCAGCGGCTAGAGAGACAATAGCTGAAGAGTTGGAGGGTACCTGGACTCAACTTCTAAACAACAGTAAGTGGACGACGTGCTTCAGGTCACCATTTGATAGGGTTATGTATCCCAGTCAACAAGAGAGGGTAAGGAAAGAATTTAGCCCATTTTCATTACAAAAAGTTTTATATTAGTGCAAATAGGAAAGGTGAACAGAGGTATATCAAATAGAACTTTGGTGGAATAAAAAAATAATACATCAAGACTATTTCAGCTAGATCTATCAGTCAAGTTAATTTAAACTGCATCCTAGTCTACTGTTGTGTCGGCGAGTCTCCGACACCGCTCAGCAGTAACAGATTACACCGGACATGTGTTTGTGCGGTTGTTGAGGCCCAGGACAGTGAAAACCCAAGCGGATGCCGGCAGTGGCTTTACATGCCACTGCGTCTCGCATGCTTACAGTCCTCCGGGCACGCCTCTTTATTTTTTATACCCACCCTGACGACACCAGGGCAAACCACAAGAAAACATACACAACGTGGGGGAAAAAACACGTGGGCCCTCAAATCTCTTCACCCAATCCACCACTAGAAATGGCAGTGTCCCAATACCAGTTACATCACTGATATGCAACACTACAGTCTACCTATAATGCTAAACCAGTTTGCTCCAACAAATTAGGGTAAGAATAAAAAAACAAAAAGCAGCAGTGAGGAAAAGCTAGAAGTAACGAGTGTAGGAGAGGGGAAAGCACTGAAGGAAGAGAAGTGGTAGTGGTGATGAAGCAGAAAAAGAAAGTAACAAATATTCATATATCATGTAACAAAATCGTATAAGGTAGTGTGATGTTAGCAAAGAAAAATAAGGTATGTGGGATAATTGTGCCCACGAGTTAGTTCGCCATTATTATAAACGAGCTTAATTAATCATGAAGAATCGATAAATGTATTAATCCGTCATAATTGCAAATGTATTCTATGATTTTATTGTTGAAAATGTTTTATGCTTAGCTTAAATTTATCAGAGGCTTTGGCCTAGCTGCCTGGTCTCAAATCTAACTGCGTGGTTTTCACTTGTATTAACAAAAACTTATTTTTACTTTAAGGTTGTATGTTTCCAGTAGAAATGACTAATACACTTATCTCAAGGTTTCGTGCTAGGCTAGTTTCACCCCCTTTGAAGCAAGGTCAGTTTCTGCAGGTGTAGACAATAAAGACTCTGATATAGAAATAATTGGCAAACTTTGTTGCAACTTGTGTTCCAAGGCTCCAAGGACACCTTATGCATAAATGAGTACTAAGAGAAAGACACTATTCATTGGTCAAAAGGAAGCCACCCTATGAACCCTCTAATGGAACACCCTGAAGAATTTGGAACGTTTTCCTACTTAAACCCACCGGACAAGGAGAAGTCAGCCATTTTTTTTTAATGCCATTTTGAAGCCAGATTCAAGACGCCATTTTAAATGACCCTTTGATGCCTTTTCTCTGTCCTAGAGAAAGAGACTTTAAGAATTATCACCCTAGAGACTTTCATTTTAATTTTGCCCCGTCTTGTCCATGCAATAACTTTTGCCCCAACTTCCTTGCTGCCGCAAGGAAACTTGCTTTAACTTTGTCCCTTTGAAATCTGCCCCATGCTGATTGAACCGGTACCTGAAGGAGGAAGACTTTTCCTTGAATGCTGATTGAATTTGGTAATTATAAAAGGATAATTGTATTATGCATTGTGTTTTCCTTCTTAGGTACCAACTGCTCATTTTGACAGGGCCCAAGCTAGAAGTTTTCTAAATTCATGTTGACTAAATTAGTTTTGCATGAAGCCCCACATGCCAATGCTAATTAGAGGTTAGTTGAGGTATTCATTTGATGCACCATGCTAAATTGAAATCTTGTTATGCTGACCGATGAAAGCAATTAGTCAAATTCAGTTGCTTATATTAGTGATTTGCATTGCTATAACCGAGTGCATTATAATCCAGATTTTGCGTAGATTGCGTTTCTTCCGTCGCTATGGACAGCTAGTAACGTTTGTATACGTATATCATTTGATTTTGAGACTCACCTATATTGTGCTAGCTTTGTTAATATAGGGAAATACATTTATTAACTTTTAATAAACTGGTGTGGTTATTCATGACTGAAAGGTCATGGTGTGTCAAAATACTGATTGTTATTGAGTCCTAATATGTTGTTTGATAAATTAATTAAGTATTGGGTATTGATTATAATGGTTAATGTTTATTGATTCAAGTGATCCGACTATTCTTGGATGAGGAGAACACAACTCAGTTAAAAGATTCACCGACCTCCGGCGTGTCCAAGTATAAGAAATTTATAAAGACTGGACGCGCTATCAGTAGATGGTAGCAGAGATTGATGGTTTAGCCCTTTGGGACCCCAACCGAACAATAGACGGATTCAAGTTAGAATTTTCTTTGATAAAATAAGTTGGAGAGATGATGATGCCCTAGATCCCCAAATGACTTTCCCGGAATCTCGGAGCTTGCGAATGGAGGAAATGGAGGTGTGAGGATGTTTTCGGCGTTTCTAGTGATGGTATGAGTGAAGTTAGGGTTTTGCACTTACATAGCTTATGCCGCAGATGAAATTGTGAAGTTTGTGAGGCTTTTAGGGGTTACGAACTCCAATCAAAATTTTAGAGGTGTGATACTCCAAAGTGTGAGAGTAGGGAAGTCGTCGAACTTCACATGTGTGTAGCGCTTTGTGCAGGAAAATTGTCCACGTGGTTGTTGATGTTGAGACGGGCCCTGCAAGGTCAAGAGACTCCGGAGTATGTTGAAAAGTGTATGAGACACTTGATTGATGTTGTAATCTGTTCGGTTTAGTAGGTTGATCGGGCGTGGTCAACAAGTCAGTACGAATGTTGAGGAATAAAATAAAATGTTCGACTTTGAGATATGACGAATTCTAAGGCGCGCTAGAATAGTTCATTGATCAGTTGAGAGTAAAGTTTGCAGGTCAAATTTTGCTTGTGAAAGTGGGAAACCGAGAAAGGTGGAATAACTGCTGAGGCTAGTGAAAAATCCCTAAGGTTTCTGAAGCAATTGTATTACCCTTCCTGTAGTAAACCGACAGATTTGTTTTCTTCCTTTTTGGTTAGTGCTCGCGATATATTGCAGAAATTAGTTTTGAGTGAAGCTGAATGAAGGAGGACAAGCCGCGAGACTTTGTCAGCCGCAGTGTGTGGGTGTGACATCACTAGGAGCCGCGCTGGGATAGGTTGGTTGGTGAGAAGCATCGCACACGGATTGGACATAGTCCGTGAGGCGCAATTAGTGGGGAAAGGCAAGCAAAGAGTATTCCGGGAATTAAAGTCACTTATTGATTACATTTTAAGAAAATAAAATACAGAAAGATTACATTTTTCAAAGCACTTAAGACTGCCTTGAGGGGAGATGTATATATTAAAGCAAATGTAGGAGAAGAAACACCGCCTGAGGGTACACTAGCTTATATCGTGATCGAAGAAAAGGGTGTCGCACCATGTCTTTGGTTAAAGCAATGGTGTAAATTAACAGAAAAGCATGGAAGTGTAGCGTTCCCTATCCATGGGTCGTTTAATCTAAGAGTTTTGGAGAATCTAAGATTCGCACTATATGACATGAAAGTACCTCCAAGACCAGCACAGTTTGAAGCATTAGCAATTTGGGAGCAAATGGCTAGGAGACAGCTACAAAAGAAATTTGAGACAAGAGTGAGAAAAGTAGAAAAGACATTAGCGGATGCTAGATGGGATAGTACTCAAAAGGTTTGGAGATCAGACATATTGCAGGGAATTAAACTGTTTCCAGCAATTACTGACGAAGCAGAGACGGAAGGAAGGAAAGCTACCTATAAAACAAATAGGAGTCAGTCCAGAGATAGAGAAAACAATAGAAATTCGAAAAGGTCAGATGAAACAGACGATAAGGAGTTCATCCTGCAATTGCTAAATGACCGCCCGCCACCATATGTGGAAAGCAAAAATGGCCCAAGCCATAGTACTGCCCCTCCCGAACCAGTACAGGGTACAGTAACACCGAATTTTAGAATATCGCAGAGGCAAGGTAGTCCCGATATGCCTTTTACACCAGAAATACCACAAGTTCAGAGAATATATCCCGACATGGCAAAATTGAAACCTGTCAATGATTTTCAGCCACAGGTTCAAAGGCGCTATTATGATGAGCATAATTTGGAAATGACTTCTAGTTTAATGGTGCAGGGAGGACAGAATTACCAAAGACCGACATTGATTCAAGCCGAATCAACACAAATCTTGAAGCCTCAAAAGCAGATGCAAGAAGTGCCGAAATACATTCAAATAGCAGAAAAACAGTTAGACATGCCAGCAATGATGAACCATAATGTGGGAATTAACATGCCACAGGATTCGGGGAACAGACAGAATCCGGATGCAATATCTTTGCCTATCACTGTAGGTCCGCCAGAACCATTGTATATACAGGTAAAGCCGAATGTATGTGACCAAGGGGTAATGACACAAAATGAGACAGGAAGGAGATGCATAGAAAATACTCAAGAAATGACTCCGGTAGGTACACTGCTAAATAGATCTGGGTCCTTGTTGGAATTCAGTCCAATTCCAGCTTGTGCTCCGTCAACTGTGGTAAGGCCAGGTCCACCACTAATAGTACCGCTAACTTCAAAAACAGAAATGTTACAGAAACCATCAGTAGCAGTAGACTTAAGTGCCACATTAATGGGACTGAATGCACAACAGTTAACACAATGGTTGAACAGCCTGAACTCTCCACAGAGTACACCTAGCGGGAAAGGAGAAGAATATTTTAATAGAATAAGATTGGGCATGGAAGCAGATGAACTAGTAGAGGGAACGATGGGTTTGAACAGGTTAGAATCATACACAGAAGAAGAGCTGAGATACATGTGCCCTAGAATTACAAGAGAAGTAAGCAGCATACATAAGAAGTTACAAGAAATTGCAGACAGAAACAAAGTCGACATAGGTAAAACCAAACACTTGAGTAGAAGTTACAGGTTAGACTTAGAGACAAAAGATTTTGAACACATGAGATCTCCAGGAATGAAAACACACCTTAAAGAGCTACTGCAGAGCGCGCAGGTTTGGAGATGTTTAGACAAATGGGAGAGCAGGTGGGTTAAGAAAAAGGACAAGAAGAAAGTAAGTACCCCAGACCGGAATGAGAAAGTACAACAGAATGATGATCTGATACCCAAGTGAACCAATGAGAGAAACAGCAGGGGGAAAGCTTGTCCATGTACCATGGCACAGGTGTGATATTCAATCCTTTACGGATGACTTCCATAAATTAAGAGAGAAACCGATCGAATGGTATCAACAAACAGATGGATTTGTGAAACTCGCAAATGAAGACCTGAATACCTTATTCGAAATTGTGGTTCCGGCAGATTTGTGGGAAGATTGTAAAAGGGCTGTAGGTTGGGCAACAAGTGAACCAGAAAGAGATAGGGACACAGGTGCACCATCGCCTACGGTAATGAGTTTATACCATAAGGTGATTGAGCATTTGAAAACAAAGGTTGCGTCGAAAAATGTGGATTGGCAGAGAATTGACAGAACAGCACAAGAAGTTAAAGAGTCGATACATGCATACTATGAGGGATTGTTGAAAGCATTTAAAAATTACAGTGGTACGGAAACGATTGAGGCAACGGACATGCTTATTTTGTGTTCAGATTTGTGGAAGGATTGAGACCCGAAATCAGTCAGATGATTAAAATGCATTTGATTTGTTGGCAGTCAAAATCGATCGATGAAGTGTTGAACTATGCAAAATACTGCAGTGATGAGATTGAGACAAAACAGAAAAGGTTGAAGGAAAAAGTGATGGTGATGCAGATTAGAGCAGCTCAGACAGGTTTGCAAGGTTTCCAACAACAGTTGCCGCAGCAGCAACAGCAGGGAAATGCTATGTTTCAGCCACAGATGAGAGGCAGAGGCCGAGGAGGTTTAGTGAATAATGGTCCTGATTTAAATACGGTTGTGATTCCAAATGGTATACAGGCAATGAAGAAGGTGATGCCATGTCACACGTGCGGAATCGTCGGGCATTGGAAACAGGAGTGCCCAATGATGGTGCAGGAAGGTGTAGGTCAGGAAAACAATGATGTCAATACATTTCAGAATATGAGAGGACCGGAATTGAGAGGTCCAAATCCAAATTTCCAAAATAATGTGAATCAGATGCAGGGTCTACAACCCATACAACCACAGCAGGTGCAAATGCCCAGTGTACAAATAGCACAGTTGCTGCAATGCAACAGCAGTTTCCTATGGTACCTAATCAGCAAATGCAAATACCCTTAGCACCAATGAATCAGCAACAAGTAATGCTTCCTCAACAGGTCACGGGTCAAGGAATGAATCAAAATGACACAGTACACCAATTCCCGTTACACAGTGAGAATGGAATAAACGATGTCTGGGAGAGTGAAAGTTCAGATGAGGAGGGAAATTGTATGCTTGCAGCATCTTTGAAAGTCGATCAAAAGGGACCGTATGTGGAAGGAAGAGTTATGGGTCACAGCGTTTCATTCTTGGTTGACACAGGAGCTACACGCTCTACAGTCAGAAGTATCGAAGTACCAAATTTGCCACTTTCAGGGAGAACAGTTCAAGTAGTGGGAGTAGCACATAGGTATCTGACAAACCCATCACAGATCCAGTGCAAGTCAGAATTGGTAACTTTCAAGGGTCACATAAATTTGTGGTGTGTGACTCAAGTCCGATATCCCTATTAGGGAGAGATTTATTGTGCAAATTGGGATGCTCGATTATGTGCTCAAATTATGGAATTAAAATTCAGACAAACAGTGATGAGGAAGAAGAGGACAGTTTAGGAGGGGACGAAGTGGAAACTGTTGATGAAGAGTATCCCCTGATTACTCTTTATCCAGTGCTCACTGAAGCAGATATTCTTGCTGAGTTACAGGAAATAGTTGAAAAAGAAGTGTGGGATATGACAGGGAAAGAGGTGGGATTGGTCCAAGGAGCAGAACCAGTGAAAGTGACTGTAAAACCCATTGTAAATTTTCCTCAGACTCCGCAATACCATATGTCACAAGACACTCATGAAAGTCGCCCAACTCATTGACAAGTTTGTAAAACAGGGAGTACTGAGAGAAGTACTAAGTAGTCCATATAATTCGCCAATCATGGGACTAACAAAACCAAGCGGAAAGGTCCGAATTGTTTAAGATTTGAGAAAAATAAATGACATAATAGTCAAATGTTGTCCTGTGGTATCAAATCCAGCTGTGATAATGTTTCAAATTCCCTGTGATGCAGAGTGGTTCTCAGTCATCGACTTGTCACAAGCATTCTTTTCTGTGCCTCTTCATGAGGACAGCCAATTTCTCTTTTGCTTCAAATTCCTGGACAGAGTCTGCAGTTGGTGTCGAATTCCTCAAGGGTTTTCGGAGTCACCACTGATTTTCAATCAGATTCTAAAGAAAGATTTGGAATCATTGGAATTACCTTTTGAATCCACCTTAGTACAGTATATTGACGATTTGCTGATCGAATCCAAGACAGAAAATGACTGTATGGTTGACACTATTGCCCTACGGAACCATTTGGGAAGGAATGGACACAAAGTGTCTCCTTCAAAATTACAGTTCTGCCAGAAGAAAGTGAAATATTTGGGTCACCAAGTAGAGAAAGGGTCGAGAAGAATAATGAAAGAAAGAATAACAAGTGTACTTCAAATGAGTCCACCCAAGACGAGAAAAGAGGTGAGAAAGTTTTTGGGAATGGTAAGCTACTGTTGCCAATGGATTCCCAATTTCTCAACTCTAGCCAAACCTTTACTGAAACTGACCCAGAAAGATGCGCTGGATGAAATAGTGTTGAAAAGAGATGAAATGGATGCTTTTATTGAATTAAAGGAATGCATGTGCAAAGCTCCAGCTTTAGGTATGCCTGATTACACAAAGCTGTTCACATTGTTTTGTCATGAACGTGATGCATGTTCCTTGTCTGTCTTAACTCAAGCACATGGTGGCGTAAACAGACCAGTAGCATATTTTTCAGCTACTTCGGATCCAGTCGAAGCAGCCTTACCAGGGTAAATCAGAGTGAAGGAATAGTGATGGGACATCCTTTAACAGTTATGGTCCCTCACTCATTCGAAATACTTTTGACACGTTCCCGAACACAGCACATGACCGGTGCTAGGCTTACAAGGTACGAGACAATAATTTTGGGATCACCAAATGTACAATTGAAAAGGTGCACCACGTTGAATCCAGCAACTTTGTTTCCCAGTGAAAATGTCGAAATTGAGAACGCCGAAGACATCGAGCACGATTGTCTTCAGGTGACTGAATTTTGTACTAAGCCAAGACCTGATATCAAAGACACCCGATTGGAAGAAAATTATAAAATTATTTTTGTTGATGGTTCATGTTTGAGAGATGCACTAGGAATATTGAAAGTAGGATATGCTGTATGTACAATAACCGGTGTTCTGGAAGCATCTTGGCTTCAGGAAGTTTACTCTGCACAGGTGGCGGAACTAGTAGCCCTTACTAGAGCTTGCCAACTTTCCGCATTAATGAAAGTCACCATTTACACTGACAGTCAGTACGGATTTGGAATAGTGCATGATTTTGGACAATTGTGGTCACAGAGAGGTTTCATGACCTCTTCAGGATCACCAGTGAAAAATGGTGAAAGAATAAGAGAATTGTTACATGCTATCCAGTTACCAGGAGAAGTAGCAGTGGTAAAATGCAGTGCACACTCAAAATCACAAGATTTCGTTTCTTTGGGAAACGGATATGTAGATCAAGTCGCAAGGTTTTGCGCATTGAACTGTATATTGCTCCGAGACTAATGGAACTTGATAAATGAGCCAGAACTTGAACCAAGTGAAGCCTTTGCTCTAAAAGTTGTAGATGAAATTCCTACAAAATAATGTCAGTAAGGATGAGAAACTCTCATGGAGCAAACTACAATGCATAAAGAAACCAGATGATTTGTGGGTTTCAAGTGAAGGGATATTGGTTCTGCCAGACAGTCTTTTGACGCAATTAGCCAGGTTGTATCATGGACAAGCCCACCTTGGAAGGGATGCCATGATTAGACTATTCAAAATGTATTGGTTTAATCCCAAATTCCATCAAGTTGCTGAAGCAGTTTGCCAACGTTGCGTCATTTGCCAACAAATGAATGCAGGGAAGGGAACAGTAGTAAATTTGAGCCACATTGGAAGAGCAGGTGGGCCATTCAGCAGGATGCAAATGGATTTCATGGAGATGCCTATGCATGCAGGCTTGAAGTATGTGTTGGTGATTGTGTGTATTTTTAGCCACTGGATTGAAGCGTACTCTACACGCAGAAATGACAGTCTCACAGTTGCAAAATTACTCTTGAGAGAACGAATACCACGTTTCGGATTCCCGATCTCTTTAGAATCAGATAGGGGAAGTCACTTCAATAACGAAGTAATCAAATTACTGTGTGCAGCACTGAACATTGAACAAAAATTGCATTGTAGCTACCGCCCTGAAGCATCAGGACTAGAGGAGCAAATGAATGGCACATTGAAATCGAGGATGGCGAACATATGCGCATCCACAAACTTGAAATGGCCTGATGTGTTGCCTTTGGTGTTAATGTCAATGAGAAACACACCTGATAGAAAAACTGGACTATCAACGCACGAAATTCTCATGGGCAGAGCCATGAGACTTCCAGCAGTTCCTGCAAATGCTCTTGTAAATATTACAGATGATATGGTATTGGACTACTGCAAAGGTCTGGCTGATGTGGTCCGCTCTTTTTCTCACCAGGTGGAGGCAACCACCTTGCCACCGATCCAAGGTCCAGGACACGCCCTGAAAGCAGGTGACTGGGTCGTGATAAAGAAACATGTGAGGAAGTCGTGTCTGGAACCCTGTTGGAAAGGACCTTTTCAAGTGATTCTGACAACTACCACCGCTGTGAAGTGTGCGGGAGTTCCAAACTGGATTCACGCCAGTCACACGAAAAGGGTGACGTGTCCCACAGAAGAGGAAATTGAAGCGCTGAAATTACCAGCAACTGACAGGAAAGTACCAGGCACTGAGACAGAACTAAGAGAGCCTGAAAGCGGACAAGCAGAAATCGAGACAGAAGAGATATTTTCTGAGGAAGACGCAGTCGATCCTTTTGAGGACAACAGAGAAGAAGCCTCAGGCAGCGACAAAGATCCTGAAGGTGACAAAGATCCTGTCACAGGTGAAGAAGGAGGAGAGCCTAATAAGAGGAGGGCTTTCCCAGAAGCAGACGATACAGGAAAAGAAAGAGAAAACCTGATTGACCTCCTAGGCGAAGGAGACAAGACAGAACAGAGTGAAATCGTTCAAATTCTTCCAGAACCGGTTGCAGGTCCATCAGGTGAAAGCAGCGCGAAACGGAGACAAAGCATATCGCCAGTGAAATCAAAGACTAAAGAAATATTAAAAGAAAATGAAGGGCCAAAATTGAAGAGAAAAGAAAAGAAGTGTCTATCGTAATAACAACCCAGAGTGAAGAAAAAGACACAGCCAAAGAACAAGACGTAAGCGAAAGAGAATCAAAAGGAGATGCAAAATTGAAAAGGAAAAGAATACCGATCAGAAGATATTCTGGTCCAGAGTGGGCATATACAGCCACTAACGATTGGTCAGACAAATTTATATCTCTCAGTCTTGAAAACGAAGAAGCAGAACAACACTTTGGTACTTGAAAAGTGAAATTCCATGAACATTACCGAATAAGACATTGAGAACCTGATTGACTTTTGAAACCGATTTTGAGACAAAGCTGCTAAACCGATCTCGAACTCGAGAAAGACCAGACGGTCGAAACGCGTCGTTCGTTTTATTTTTCCAGTCGAATATGAAATAAACGCCACAATTTTCACCCTTAATGGAGTGCACTGCTAATTTTTGATTTAAAACATTGTTTTGGGTTGGCTCGCCTCAGCAGTAGCACCGGTAATTTGGAGCGCGGTGCCTTTGAGAGCCGTTTTGTTTTTCAAATATATATATATATATATATATATATATATATATATATATATATATATATATATATCTGCAAATCTGATTTGATAAGGTGTCTTCAACTTTCTGATTCTATATAGATCATGGCAGGCAGTACTACAAAGGGACATAAAATGAAATGTTGTAAATATATGTGTTTAGGTCGAATAACTGCATGTGTACTAATAATTATAGCAATAGTTCTTGGAATGCATGGAAAGAAAGAGAGACGTGAATGATGCTTCTACTTCTAAAACTCCTACTGAATTAACTCCTTTGCAGAAACTTTAACAAGACGAGAAATATTTACACGACAAGAAAGAGCTCTCCTCTAACGTCTTCTATCGCTTGCTGAATGAGTATGTTGAGACAATGGATGCGAAAGATTGTTATGTGTGCACACAAATACCTACCTCAGTAATAGAAGGAGTGACATATCATAGCATGTCTCTTACATATGGATTTTCGTGTAGTTTGTTACTAACCAGATTCTATAACCAGGAGTATATTCAATACTTCTATTCCAATCAGGACGTCGTATTTTCATTTATCCCCATAGTTGAATATTTGAGTAAAACAGCAAGAGATTATTATATAAAATTAGTTAGAGGTTTCTTTGAACCACTATTGCCTTTTTCTGTAGTCCACGCTCATAGAGACAACCTTACATGCTTACTTTCACCCATAGAAAAGAGTTTTCTAGATCACACTGAAGATAGAAGGAAAATGGTAAAGGAAAAACTAGAAAGGGAATTACACAAAAGAACGTCTGTAGATAATTATGCCTTTGCCGCAATAAAGACACAAGGGCAATTAGCTTTTGATGCATTACATATAGGCAAACTTTGCATATGTAGACCTAAATCATATTATGACAAATCTTTGTGGGAACGAGTGAATGTAAACATACGTTTTCGTTTCAGGCTAAATGGACGTTCATGCTAAATGGACAAGACCCAGCTATTCCAGGGGTATATTATATTTGTGGACTTAACGCCTATTATCGTCTTCCTAAAGGATGGTATGGGATGTGTTATTTGGGAATAGTATTTCCAAAGATTTATCAACTGGATGACTTAAAGAAGTTTCCAAAGTTGTCTGAATCACATCGCATTCATAAAGGGGAGACAGCCTCTGGTGTGGTAGGAGATATATTTGGAGCGATGATTCCTTCAGTAGGAGTCATACTGAATTCAATCAAAATACGAAAGTTTTCTACTATTGTGGATAACATGTTGACAAAATTCTCAGGAGCCATGATCCTTATTGATGCTGAACTTGCTGCAGAAAGAGCAATGACTCTTCAAAACCGGCTTGCTTTAGACATTCTTCTAGCAAAGAATGGCGGCGTTTGCAAAATGCTTAGTGCACGTCACTGTTGTTCTTATATTCCGGACAACAGTGGGCAAATTAGGAAAATGCTTACAAATTTAACTAACGAGAGTGCAGATTTGAAAGAATTGAAAGAATCAGGAGTATGGGAAAAGGTTGGAAAAGGATTTGCTTCCGTGGGAAATTGGCTCAGCAACATTTGGAACGGACTATTATTGAAAATAGTAAAAGGAATAGTAATAATATTAATCTGCTTATTAGGTATTTGGGGAATATGGAAAGCTATTAAAATATTGAAATCAAGGAAAAAAAGGAGAAGAGAAGAAAAAGAACAAAATAAAATAGTAGACATATACAGAGAAAAATCAAAGGGAACAAAAAGGAAGAGGGAATTGACTGAAGTTCCAAATTACTAAAACAGAATTTTAATGAAATAAAATTTGTGATGGAAGATTTGATGTGATGACATAATTAGTCATCAGAGGAGGGATTGATGAAGCAGAAAAAGAAAGACTAACAAATATTCATATATCATGTAACAAAATCGTATAAGGTAGTGTGATGTTAGCAAAGAAAAATAATGTATGTGGGAACATTGTGCCCACGAGGTAGTTCGCCATTATTATAAACGAGCTTAATTAATCATGAAGAATCGATAAATGTAGTAATCCGTCATAATTGCAAATGTATTCTATGATTTTATTGTTGAAACTGCTTTATGCTTAGCTTAAATTTAGCAGAGGCTTTGGCCTAGTTGCCTGGTCTCAAATCTAACTGCGTGGTGTTCACTTGTATTAACAAAAACGTATTTTTACTTTAAGGTTGTATTTTTCAAGTAGAAATTACTAATACACTTATCTCAAGGTTTCGTGCTAGGCTAGTTTCATCCCCTTTGAAGCAAGGTCAGTTTCTGCAGGTGCAGACAATAAAGACTCTGATATAGAAATAATTGGCAAACTTTGTTGCAACTTGTGTTCCAAGGCTCCAAGGACACCTTATGCATAAATGAGTACTAAGAGAAAGACACTATTCATTGGTCAAAAGGAAGCCACCCTATGAACCCTCCAATGGAACACCCTGAAGAATTTGGAACGTTTTCCTACTTAAACCGACCAGACAAAGAGAAGTCAGCCATTTTCTTTGATGCCATTTTGAAGCCAGATTCAAGACGCCATTTTAAATGACACTTTGATGCCTTTTCTCTGTCCTAGAGAAAGAGACTTTAAGAATTAATTTTGCCCTGTCTTGTCCATGCAATAACTTTTGCCCCAACTTCCTTGCTGCCGCAAGGAAACTTGCTTTAACTTTGCCCCTTTGAAGTCTGCCCCATGCTGATTGAACCGGTACCTGAAGGATGAAGACTTTTCCTTGAATGCTGATTGAATTTGGTAATTATAAAAGGATAATTGTATTATGCATTGTGTTTTCCTTCTTAGGTACCAACTGCTCATTTTCACAGGGCCCAAGCTAGAAGTTTTCAAAATTCATGTTGACTAAATTCGTTTTGAATGAAGCCCCACATGCCAATGCTAATTAGAGGTTAGTTGAGGTATTCATTCGATGCACCATGCTAAATTGAAATCTTGTTATAAGCAACTGAATTTGACTAATTGCATACATCGGTCAGCATATTAGTGATTTGCATTTCTATAACCGAGTGCCTTATAATCCAGATTTTGCGTACATTGTGTTTCTTCCGTCGCTATGGACAGCTAGTAATGTTCGTATACGTATATCATTTGATTTTGAGACTCACCTATATTGTGCTAGCTTTGTTAATGTAGGGAAATAAATTCATAAACTTTTAATAAACTGGTGTGGTTATTCATGACTGAAAGGTCATGGTGTGTCAAAATACTGATTGTTATTGATTCGTAAGGCGTTGTTTGATCTATTAATTAAGTATTGGGTATTGATTATAATGGTTATTGATTCAAGTGATCCGACTGTTCTTGGATGAGGAGAACCCAACTCGGTTAAAAGGTTCACCGACCTCCGGCGTGTCTAAGTATAAGAAATTTATAAAGACTGGACGCGCTATCTGTAGTTGACATTAGTAAGCTCAAGCAGAATGAATTTGGTTAATCGTTCAGGGGTTGGTATACGACGTGTGAAGGTGCATCATAACATCTCCAGGCGACTAGCATTAATGGAGGAGGAGGTCGATGGTGTGCCATAGTTTCCTGGACGGACGTAGAGAATGTGATTTCTGAAACATTATGAGCGTGACTAGGGAAGCAAAGGCAGTCCCACCAATTATGAAATGATATGTTTTTAGGTGCTCTTCCGTTCAGTGAGTGCTAGCTTTGTGCTCATCACTGGTAATAGATCTAACAGAATAAGATCTGTGGCTAAGGTAGGGAAGGTTTTCTGAGCAAGTTTTACTAGGAGAACAGTATTGGCATTAATGGTAAACTGTATGTCAAATATGTTTTTGTGTGGATGCTTGTCTATTAAGCCAAAGCGGAAGTACTTACTAAAAATTGAATAGCATATTGTGTAAGTCTCCTATATCTATGTTGCAGTTCCAACACAGATTGGAATATCTGAGGCTTAATTTAAGTAGTTTATCTGTGTCCCAGTATGAATTATGAATTGTCCAAAGCCATGTTTGTGCCAACGCAGAAGTAATTTTTCCCCATATAAGATGAGTTTAGTTTTTGAGACCAGGCTGAAGGCGGCATGGGGTGACTTGATTGCACAGGCTGGGGGGTATTCCAGAAGCTGGTCACTTTACTGGTGAGATGGAGCTTGGATGGAGTTACCAGGATATAGATTTTTGATGCAACATGGCCAATTGATCTGGTTTTGTAGGAAAGTTGAGAAGATCGGTAGCAGGGTGGGGGCGCTTGATCAGTTGCAAGACCACTTTCAGTTTAGGAACGTATAAAAGTCCAAATTAGGAAGGTTAAATTTTTCTTGCAATTCTTTAAAGATTTTAAAATAATCTTGGGGCCTAAGTATGGAATAAATACATTGATACCCTTGACCGCCCAGTCTTCCTCAGAGACAGAGAGGTCATCTATCTCCACTGTATTGTTACGCCAGAGTGAGGCTACCAGTGATTTGGGAAGGTGTTTATCTATTTTTTGACAATTAAACAGAGAGTATCCAAAGTATTAAAAATGATATCTTCTGAACGGGAAATGTTTAGATTTCTGACTTTGCAAGGCATGTAAGGGGGTGGTCAGTCAGTCAGTTTCTATTAGTAACGATAACAGACTGCAACATGCTGGTGTCATTAGCCACCAGGATCCATGATACATGAAATAGGCTGTTTGATAACTAGTAAAGACTGGATGTTTAATGCCTCCTTTGTTATCTAGTTTATTGATGGATAATGCAGGCTTATTGTTTTTTCAAATGAATTCTGACACAATATTGTCTACGATCCTAAAAAGCCTCTTGTAAAGACTATTGGGAGCATGCTGGCAGTGAAGTTTATTATTGGGGCTACCATTATTTTTATTGTCTACACTCTATCTCACCAAGTTATACATTCTTGGGGACAAATGTGATGAAAGTTCTTTAACTTTAGCAAGGGTATTATTTTTGTTGATTTAGCTAGACCCATTCAGATCTTTTCTAAAAGCTGATTTTTGTCATTTAACCCTAGGTGTTGTGAAAATGAAGGTGTGCAGTGGATATATAGAGGGGAACCTGCCATTTTATAGTTAAGAGAATTACTCAAAACCTTTCCAAATCTAGAGACTTCTTTTATTATGCATGGTAGTGCTATCTCTGCATCGTCATTAAACAATAGCATGTCGTCAGTGTAAGCAACAGCTTTTTGGGTCCTAGAAGGGAAGGGAATCCCTTTTATTTAGCATTTGCTTCTAATAGTTTCTAGTAAGGGTTCTATTGTTAAGAGGAATAAAAGTGAAGGGAGTGGGCAACCTTGTGCATTCCCTGTTTCAAAATGATTAAGTTTGAGATGGCACCATTTATATATACACTGGCTTTTGGATTTGAGTGAAGAGCCAAGATCATGCTACAGAAACCTTGATCGAAGTTAAACTTAATGAGGATGGCCCTTAACAATGTAATGTCCAAGAAACGTTATTAAAGACTTTTTGTGTATTGTGTGATTGCGACATTCTGTGAGTTTAGTGTTCTAGCTTTACCAAGGATACGGCAGAATAGTGTGACATTATCGCCAACAAATCTACCTTCATGCAATCCTGATAGTGTTGGGTGTAGGATTATGCATAGTACCATTTTGTAGCGAGAAGCTAACGGTTTTTGCATAGATTTTACAGTCAATGTTTATTAGTGAGAAGGATCAATGGTTTTAAATTTCAAGGTGGTCCTCACTCTTTTTAGGTAGGATGACACTATTGATCTTAGTGGCAGAGCCCTAAATAGTTTGTGATTTGACAAAGTGTTAGAAAAGCATGTGAACTGGATTAATAAGGCTTTGTGTACATGATTTGTGGAATTTGGCTGAAAGGCCACCAAAGCCCAGCGCTTTCCTGGTTTTAAGGATATGGGTGGCTTTGATTATTTAACTCTGAGTTATACTTTTGGTTAAATTGATTTTTGCCGATGTGTATATTGTGGGAAGGCGAAGGCTATCTGGATATGCCCTGCATAGTTTTAGGTCAATATCTTTTTTAGGACTAGGAAGATCTTCGAAGAAAAATTTGAAAGCCTCTAGAAATTCTTTTAGCAATGTTTGGTATTCCCCTCAATTGTCTTTATAGATGAGATTGTGGTTATGTTATTGTATTTTAGACGGGTTGCAAGACAGCTCCCCACCTTTATTTTTTAACAAAATGTTGCTTTTTTGGTGGCACTTCATTTGTATGCCCTATTGCTCAAAATAATTTTGTAGTCATACTTGAATTTTTTTATTCAGTGAACACTGCATAGTTCACTATGATTAAGATCAGAATTCAAGGGTTTTAATTGTTGCTTCCAACTCGTTTAGATTATAAGTTTTTTATTGTAACAGAATTGGGGGTGGTGTATTATGGCCAACGCATGTCCCATATTGCTTTTTCAACACTTAGAGGGTTTATGCTTGCAAGTTGAATGCATTATTTTCTCATATTGTAGGAAGGTACCCTCTCTTTGGCATGGTACCTCCAATTTCTGCCTGATGTCAGTGTGTTTGAATGTGTCACTGGGATCCTGATAACCAGGACCCCAGTGCTTATGGTCTCTCATCTACATTTTGTCACTGCATACTGGTGACCCAGTATTTCAGCCCAAATTGACATACTGGTCACCCCTTATAAGCCCCTAGTATATGGTACCTAAGTACCAAGGGCATTGGGGTTCCAGGGGATCCCTAGGCTGCAGTATTTCTTTTGCCACCCATAGGGAGAGCATGCAAAGGTTTCTACAGGACTGCCATTGCAGTCTGTGTGAAACGGTGCATGCACCGTTTCCCAGCCCATTACACTGCACCAGATCAGTTATAATTCACCCATGCACCACGCCTTCCAACCCTGAAGGCTGGGTGTAGAGTACCTGTGTGTGAGGGCACCCTTGCACTAGCAGAGGTGCCCCCATGGCATCCAGGACCATTTTCCTGGACTTTGTGAGCGTGGGGACGCCATTTTACGTGTGCACTATACATAGGTCACTACCTATGTACAGCTTCACAATGGTAGCTCTGAATAAGCCATGTTTGTTATCAAACATGTTGGAATCATACCCCAAGGCTTTTGCAAGAATTGGTTGTATGATTCCATGCACTCTGGGGGCTCCTTAGAGGACCCCAGTACTGCCATTACAGCCATCTGAGGTTTTCCAAGCAGCCCCAGCTGCTGCCACCTCACAGACAGGTTTCTGCCCTCCTATTGCTAAAGCAGCTCAGGTCGAGGAAGGCAGAACAAAGGATTCCCTTTGGGAGAGGGATATTATTTCCTCTCTCCTTGGAAATAGGTATTACAGACATGGGAGGGTGGCCTTCCAGAGCCTCTGGAAATGCTTTGAAGGGCACAGATGGTGCCCTCCTTGCATAATCCAGTCTACACCAGTTCAGGGACCCCCAGTCCCTGCTCTGGCACGAAACTAGACAAAGGAAAGGGGAGTGACCACTCCCCTGTCCATCACCACCCCAGCGGTGGTGCTCAGAGCTCCTCCAGAGTGTGTCTGAGTCTTGGATTCCAAGTTCGAAGGGCACTCTGGGAGCATCTGAGTGGCCAATTCAAGCAGGTGATGTCAGATCCCTCCACTGAAAAGTGCTTAACAGTTTGCTGACCAATCCCCCTTTCAGGGCTATTTAGGGTCTCTCTCCTGGGTGTTTCCTCAGATTCCGATTGCAAGACTACATCAGGAATCCTCTGCATCATTTACTCCACCTTCTTACCAAAGAAACTGCATCTGCATCCTCCAGGAACTCTACAACTGCAACAAAAAAGCAAAGGTGACTTCTACAACATTGTAGCTTCAGCTTCTGCCAGCAACTGCAACTGTTTCCTGGTTGTGCATCCTCAGAGTACAGCCTGTCTTCAGCCTGCACCAGAGAAAAAAAGGAATCTCCCTTGAAGTGAAGGAGTCACTTCCCTGCTTCAGCAGGCACCCCTCCTCAGCGGCGACCGGTGGCTTGGGTCCCCTCTCCTGAAGAAGTGCAGGGACCCAGCAACACAGATGGTGGACTGAAGTGGTCCCGATGGTCCTGAAGTCCAGCTGTCCAATGTTGGTGGAAGTAAGAGCTTGCCTCCCCACGCAAGACAGTACCCCCGTGCACCATGTGTTTTGCAGCTGCCAAGGCTTGTTGGCATCCTTCCATGAAGTTCTTCATGCACTATGCAGCTCCAGCCCCCAGCACTCCTTCCTGTGATGCACAACCTCCTGGGTGGTTCTCCCGCGACATAGGATCCCTTTGTGTAATACTGCAAGGGCCTCCTTTTGAACCTTCTTTGTCCCCTTGCTGTGGGACTCCTGTTTGTGCTGCCTGGTCTTCTGAGGGCTCTCTGAATTGCTGAGAGCCCCCTCTGTCTCTCCCTCCTAGGTAGAGGCCACCAGGTCCCTCCTGATCACGGGCAGCGCCATTTTCTGCTAACCACAAGCTTTGCATGTGCCAAAGCTTGTTGACGGAATCCAGCAACGCAAACTGGACTGCAATCATCCAAACGGCATAGGATATCATCTGCACCAACCAGGAACCCGCATCCATCTTCTTGGGTGCACTACTGACTGTTCTTCACCCGTGATTCTTCTTTTGCACCTTCATCCGGGTTAGCAGGGGATCCTGTTCTCCCAGGACTCTTCAGTGCTTCTTGGACTTGGCCCTCTATTTCCACAGGTCTTCAGGTCAAGGAATCCATCATTGGTGTCCTGCAGTCTCTTCTGGTTCTTGCAGAATCTTCTATCATGTGTCCCTGTGAGTGCTGCTTGGAAAGTTACTGTGATTTACTCCTTCTTCCTGGGCTCTGGGATGGGCTCTATTACTTACCTTTTGTGTTTTCTTACACTTTCAGCACCCCTCTACACACTACACTTCCGAAGGTGGGAAACCGACATTCACATTCAACTGTTTTAGTATATGGTTTGTGTTCCCCCAGGCCCATTTCTAACTATTGTGAGTTTCACTATTTGCACTGTTTTCTAACTGTTTTTATAGCTATTTCTGCGTTCTAGTGTATATATTGTGCATGTTACTTACCTTCTAAGGGAGTATGGTCTCTAAGGTATTTTTGGCATTTCTGTAACCAAAATAAAGTACCTTTATTTTTGTAACACAAAGTATTTTCCTTCATGTGTGTGAGTACTGTGTGACTACAGTGGTATTGCATGAGCTTTGCATGTCTCCTAGTTAGGCCTTGGCTGCTCATATACACTACCCCTAGAGAGCCTGGCTTCTAGACACTGACCACATTTCACTAATAAGGGATAACAGGACCTGGTGTAAGTACGTTAGGTACCCACTACAAACTATGCCAGCCTCCTACACATATCAATAAACTTAATTTGACCTTGTGAATCATCATAAAAGCACAATATTAAAAACAGCTAAAATCACATCAATATCATAAAACATTTTGAAATTAAATATAGCAATGGATTAATCAATCCACTACTGTAAATCATGAGGCATACTTCCTCCTTAGTCTCTGTGCCTGACAATGAATTTCAAAACTGTGATACATATTTTTAGAGACTCCAAACACTGTATAATCGTAAAACCCTCATGACATGTTACACAGCAGTTCCCTCTAAAATAGGGCATAAAAACCTTTTTCTAAAAACAGAGTACAATGTACAAAACAGCATAAAGTACATAGTGGACTGCTCAGAGACCCCACTCATGCAGGCAACAGGACAATGACAAAAAACATGACCTCACAACTGGAAAAGGACCCACAAAAAGAACTGTATTGGCTCTAAGCTGCGTTAATTAAAAACTATTTTCTGAACCATTTATCTATATCAATTAGTGCTTCATACCAATACTTGTCGAAATTGGTATGTCCAATTGCACTGAAGACATATCAGCCATTTTTACCATTCTCAATCTATCCATATGGGCCAGATACCCTTCCTTAACATGTGCCTTTCTGAGTGATTTCAAAAACTGGCTCAGACTTATGTCCTGTAGTGTGTGATTCACATAAGAAATCCATGGGATAGCTAAGTGTTTTCTTTGTTTAAGACAGTCTTCTTACGCAAAAAATTCAGCTCTGGGGAGGACCAAACCTCAACTCATAACAAAAGGAGCGCCAGGGCCCACCTAATCTTCCAGGAAACTCAGTCCCACGTCACAATGAGAAAGAAAACTTGAAATGGCTCCGGGGACCCCCAAACGTCTTCTCAGGAACCTATTTTCTATTACCTGGAGTAACTTGGGTGACATGTAGCCCCATACTCTTCCACCATATATACCTGCAGAAAGACATTTGCTTTGATATAACTGGATCAATTCTTTTGGGGGTTTATGGCCTAATTTGTTTGTAAACCTAAACAACATTCCACACCCCCACCTCTATTGTTTGTGACCTCTGAGAAAGCAAACAGTCCCAGGAAAGGGTTGCATCAAATAAAATTCCCAAAACACTAAAGTGCTTGATTTTTTTAAATGGGAATCCTTTAGTCATTCTATTGATTCTCTCTATTAGACCATTCACATAGGGGCTATATAAAGCTGTTCTTTGATGGATAATTTTTAATTGCCTTGAAATTCTGTCATAGCTGATGATGTAAATTTGTACTCAATTGTCAGTAACAACAATTGATGGTAATCCTTCTGTGATAAGTGTCTTTTAAAAAAATCTATAAGGGCCACTGTAGTGATTTGGTGGGCCAATTTTGGAAACTACCCAGTTGGAATGGTAATCAACCAATGCAAACTGTTTTGTGACACTAGTGTGGTTACTTGGGTCAATTATATCTAAGGCTAGCTTCTCCCATGGTTTATTGAGTATAGATACTGGAGAGATAGGTGCCTTGTGGATTACCTTAGATTTGTTACTTTTTTTGCACATAATGCAGCCCTTGACTTGTATTTCAACCAAGGAGTCCATATTGGGGAAGCAATAGCATTTTCCAAGTCTAGACATGGTAAAGCTCCTTCATGTGCAAGAGCTATGCTTGTATCCCTTAAATCTGTAGGGGGTAAGATGTTTCACTCCCGAGTGTATAATCACCTCAATAAGGAGTTGGTGCCTGATTTCCCAAACATCTTTTATATCATCATTAATTCACTTCTGTTTTTGGTCAACCCTGTAATATACATGTTTTTGGTTTGATACATCACTCATCATACTGTTAATCCATTCTTTCTTATTTATGACAGGGGAGTTGATTTCCAGTATTGGGAATTCTAAAGTTTCATATTCTTCTTCCTTGCCTAAAGGTGCATTTGATAAGTAATCAGCAGGTTTGTTTTGATTACCTGGGACATCTTCCACAGTGAAACAAAAACTTTCTAATCCAGTACCATCTGGCTACATGGGGAGTGCTATTAGACAGTGGTGGCTCCTCCGCTATGGCAGAGGAGAGTCGGCCTCCCCTGCCAGCAGCAGCACCTGCAACACTTGAAAAATAAAGCATGTTTATTATTGTTCTTTTTTTTTTCTCCATAGCCTAAAGTCTACTGGGTGGGGTCATGGGGATGACAGGCACAACGGAGAGTGGTAGTTGCACTGTTGTCAGTGTGCATGTGGGTTTGGCCAGCCATCATAGGTCGGCCAAACCTACATGCGCACTGACATGTCTCCAACCTGAGTGGCATTGCCGGGTTGGAAACAGCAGGCATAGGCTTCCAGTTTGTCTTGGAGCCCAAATTGAGGGCAATCAGACCAATCCTGATGCTGCTGTCATGCTGTCAGAAGCATGAGAGCAGCATTAGGATTGGCCGTGGGGAAGTCTGGGAGCCTGTGCCTGCAGTGGAGCCAGAAGAGCAGCGATGCAGTGGGCATTCAGGTAAGTTTTTTTGTTGCTGTTTTTTTGGACCCCACGCCACCAATTTGCCCCGACACCAGCCGCAACTGCTATTAGATGACCCTTTGGTAATAAGCATGAAAACAAGAATGTTATGATCTGTACGTGTATCAAAGTGTATACCTCACAAATAAAATGTAAAATGCTTCAAAGCCCAGAAGCATGTTAGAGCTTCTTTCTCTAAAACGAAAAATTCATTTTAAATTTTGTGAGGGTACGTAATGCAAAGCAATAATACTTTCCTTGCCTGCAATGATTTGGGATGAAGTTGCACCTAAACCTTTAGTGTTAGCATCGGTAGTTAGAATTGTTTTTCTGTTTGGTTCAAAATTATACAAATATGTAGCAGATACTATAGCTTTTTTTGCTATTTAAAAAAAATGATTGGTGTTCATGGGTCCACTTGTACTAGGCATGGGTCTTAAGTGCATCCCTAAGATTGCATGTAAGATCAGAGAAGTTCTTAACATATTTAGCCATGAATTCAGACAGCCCCAAAAAGGATTTTGGTTTCTCTTTGTTCTTTGAAGCATTTGTTTTTTTTAACGCTTCTGACAAGCACATTTTGGGTTTAAATACCTCTTTGGATATGGTGAGTCTGAGGTATTCATCTGCACTTGCGGCAATTTGACATTTTTCCTTTCTGAATGTGAGTCCTGCTTCTTTTAATTTATGTAGTACTATTCTTAGGTTTTTGTTATGCTCCTTAATTGTGGCTCCATATATTAGTACATCATCTTGAAAACATAGCTTTTAGGATAGCCTTTCCAATAGGTGCTGCATAATCTTTTGAAGACTGCTTCAGCAGATGACAGTCCAAAAGGCATGCTGCAGAACATAAGCGTAGTAAAAGCAGTCAACCATCTGGACTCAGGGTGGAACTCCACCTAGTGATTTGTATTAGATAGGTCTAAGACAGAGAAGGATGTAGCATCCCCCATCGTGCTTAACATCTCATGAATGAGAGATAAAGGGTGCCTCTTAATCTATATGTTTTTTATTAAGATCGCATAAATCCATCCACACCCAATCTGATGCCCTCTCAATGTTTTTTCTTCACTATAACAATGGGAGCCAACCAATCAATAGTTCTTTCATCGGATGGGGTATAGGTCTCGTTTTATGCACTATAGACTTAGAATGAATTTTCAGTTTAATTTTTGTTGAAAACTTTTTAATAAACCAAATTTATCATTGAATATTTCTGGAAATTCATCATAAATCAAGACCCCGGTTAAAGATTGGTCTATTATTAAAACTTGTTCTGGGTTGTTAGGATCTAATTTAATCCCAATTTCTTTCTGATGCTGCCATCCTAACAAGCTAGATTCATCCACTACATACACTTTGCCTACTGCAGAATGATCCTTGAAAGTTATACATGTTCAATCATTCCTTTGAGGAAAATAAGGTCCTTATTGTAGCCACTAGGTGAAATGTCATGAACATGTAAATTAATGCTGTTGTCTGATATTTTGTTGAAGTTAGAAATATTATTAAGTGTAAAAGGGGAACATGATTCAGCATACATTTTAACTGGCCTACTGTCAATAAAGAAGCTGCACTCTGGGTATTTGATTTAGTTAACCGCTTCATCTTCCTTGACTTGAAAAATTACTTTCCTTACAAATTTGTGAACCTTCGTCATGTGATTTATTTAATGACATTTATTCACTTTAGACATATCTCTACACACCCCAGTAAAGTGTCCTTTCTCATTACATTTTCTACACATAGCCAATCTCGCTTGACAATTGATAGAATTGGCTAAGTGGTTGCTACTACCAGAAAGGTAACACTTTAAAATGTTATTCTCAGGTTTGTTTCTTTGGTGTTGACTATTAGTGTTTTTTATTTTGTAAACCTCAGGTTCAGAAATTTCTACATTTATTGATGGTACTTGTTTAATAGTAGTAGGGGTTCTAATCTCTTAAGCAAATTGCAGTATGTTCTATAGATTTGGCTATTTCTATAGCTTCGTCTAAATCAGGTTGTTTCTGTAGTAGCTTCTCTTGTATTCTATGGTTATTGGTAAAACAAACAAGTTTGTCCCTTATAAGACAATCATTTAAATCATCAAAATAGCACAATTTATGTAAACCTCTGAGGGCAGGAACATAGTTTGTTACGTTTTCTTGTTTCCCTTGTGTACGACAGAAATATTTATGACGTAGAACAATATTTACTTTGTCGGAAAAATGATGTTTTAAATTTTGTAAAAGTTATATCCTCCTCATCATGAGGTAACTCTAGTTCAGGAAGAGTTTCAAATATTTTTCTGCTGTGCATGCCCAAATTGTGCGGTAAAACATGTTGTTTTCTTACAGAACCAATTTTCTCTTCTCCTATAATTATTAAGCATGATTCAAAAATATTCACCCAATACTCCCATGGTATATTGGGTTCACCACTTTCATTCAAAAATGGAATTAGTTGTGATATGGTTTAATCTGTCATTATGCTCAAAGTGTAGGTACATAATGCACATTACCTGAAGAAAAATAAAATTGACTATGACCAATATATATTTATTATGCTCAAGATATTTCTGCTATTGATAAATGTAGGTGGCATTTGTACAAAAAGGTATTGTGTTAATTTAGTTAGGCTAATTAAATGTCAAAGTTTAATCCCACAATCTTTAGATATAATGAAAATATAAAATTGCAGGGTAAATGTATCAGTGAAGGTTTACTATTAGCAGTCATATAGTGGCAGTATAAATGAAAGAATGAATGTAAAATTGATACACCTTACAAATACAATTGCATGCGTCTCTAATACAGATCAATTTTTCTTACACTCTTTACATAGATTGGTGGTAATCATTTGACATGTATATTGAATTGAAGGAAACATGGCAAACTGTAATTTAACATAAACTGAACGTGATGCCAGTATTAGAAACTACACTTCCTAATTAATTTGGTCTAGTAGATTTTTATAGAGGAAGGCAGTACATGTAATAATTTACAGAAGGTGGTCATGTCACCGATGTGAAAGTGAAGGGACACAAAAGTCTCAAACCAAATGAGACCACAGGAGTTAAATCAATTAAAGATGTGCATATCACTGTGAAACTGTGGCACGCTGAAAACATGTAGATGTGCATGTCACCATTTTAGTAATGTTGAACTTGGGACATGCAATGTTTTTGACACAAAGGAGTTAAAGGAGATGAAACTTAAAAAGGTGGGTGTGCCACTGAGAATTTGTGGCATACAGAAAAGAATTATGAGCGTATCACTGTGACAGGGGCAGACGCACTCTGGTTACAGGGAAGATAGAGCAGAACCCGCCCAAGGGAGGGGCTACCCTCATCAGAACTCTGTGAGTGCCGATCTAAGTCGGGATGCGCTCCAGATACAAGGAGATCAAGGCAGAACACGCCCAAGGGGGGCCGGCCTCAGATGAGTTCGCAAAAGGGGAGGAGAATCGTAACTTGGCTTTGGTTCACTGAAGTATTGGTGGACTGCAACAGCTGGAGTGCTCATATCACAGAAGGGAGAGCACTTAGAGAGCGTGTTTCTGATGTAATTATCACTCCCAAAGCTTCAGTGATGACAGAAGGAAGGTTGTGCAAACATGGAAACCTTCCCAAGACAGGATGAGCGCAGAGGACGAATGGCTGCAAACACCTCAGTGCTCCGAGACAGTGCTACATGACCCTTAGTACATTGAAGAGTGAACAGTCAAGGTAAGGCCAGCCTCCTCTATATCCCCCAATGTTGACTACACAGATTAAGTGAGTCAGAGGCACAATGA
This sequence comes from Pleurodeles waltl, assembly GCF_031143425.1. Taxonomy (NCBI): domain Eukaryota; kingdom Metazoa; phylum Chordata; class Amphibia; order Caudata; family Salamandridae; genus Pleurodeles; species Pleurodeles waltl. The sequence continues at coordinate 391,942,712 of NC_090446.1, forward strand.
TGATAGGGAGAATTTTAGGGAAACTGTGAAGTATATGTAGCCAGCAGATCCACAATAGAAAGGTAGCATTGAAACAAGGCAATTCATGGTATCTGTTATGTTGTATGTACCACTAAACTACTTTTAAATAGTGTAAACAGTATCTGTGTCCATGTATTTATGTACATGGAATTAAGGTCAGAACTGGAGTTCGGTAATCCCGAAGACGTAGCTTCTGATAGACTTGTGGAGAACACGGAAGGGAAAAATCCTACGCAGACCAACTCATCACCAGTGTTGTAATCATGACAGAAACAGGGAATGTAGAACTCAACTTTTATTCATGTCTTCACTCTCCACAACTATCGCATAAACTAGTCCCTCACAGAATAGAACCTTCTCAACATTCTAAGGCAGTCTGCAATACAACTGTCAGAATATTCCATGTTTACTACACTGAAGGGGAAGTACCACTTTGATATATGGAGTAATAAATACGGGATTGTTAAACTAGACATGAAATATAACAATTTAACATTTCAATCAACCCAACAGGCAGAAACACACTAACTGGTGCACACAAGCCACCACGGTTGATTCTTGCAGAGGAGGGGAACACATCATGTATTTCCCAGCATTTTGTTTCTTCATTTTCTGGAACTGACCAATAGCATTTCAACTGAACCTTTCTGATTAAACAGAGCACCATGTCCTCTACTTTCCTACCCACTACTAGCACTCTATGTTAAAATGCGAGACAGATATGTAAAAATATAAAACCTTATGGCTAATGTGACCGTCCTAGAGTGAGGGGTTGTATTCAGTTTGAACAGAAGAAAGCAAGCGTTGAGGCAAAATGAAGACCTCTGCCCTTTGTTTACACCCAAAACAAAATGCTGAGAAAGAACATAGATGGGTGTTTACATTAAGTGCTAAATGACCAGTCCACATAGTGCTGTTATTTATTTCAGCCTATTAAGAAAGGAAGGTGTTTCAGTAGCCAAGCAATATCATCCTAATTTAACAGTCTGATTTACAATCACTTTCTTCTGTGGTATTTGCTTTGAATGGTTTGCAGGCATCAGTGTTCCAAAGGAACACTTCTTAATTTGCCACAGCTGTATATTACTGCTATAGTAGCTTTGTGCGCATGTGTAAAATGCGTAGTATGTACATATCAGACTCCTTTGTACCATCAAGGAAAGACCTACTTAGGTTTGTTTGCCAAACTGTGAGGAAAGGTGCAGACCATCACAGCCCTGAAAGCCAGTAACCATAAATATATGTTGACGTAAGTAAGAGATCACGCTTAAAAATGTATGCATTCTGAGAAAATACTCCGATAGTGTTGGTCTATACATAATAGTATTTTGATAGAAATGTCCCATTGCAGCTGTAATGATCTTTATTGAGCTGTAAAACATAACCAGAGAACTAAACAATTAAAGGAAACTAGTTACCATTGCCATGCAACATACTTAAGATAAATAAAGGGGGTGTCAGTCATTCACTCTGGGCAGACATGGGACACAGGGGAGTGATAAGTCATGACTGTAGAAGACACTATGACTCCTCGTGGCGTTGGATCAGAGCGAAATAGCCCCTAAAACAATACAGCACGCAACATGGGACCCAGTACGATCCTCTGAGTTTCCAGCCTGCTGCAGCTAGGGGAACAAGGTTCTTTAATTAGACTATGCAGCTGTGAAATCACCCATAAAGAAATATGGGCCAGATGTAGGTATGTCCTGAATTGCGACTCGCAAATTGCGAGTCAGAGTGACTTGCAATTTGCGAGTCACAATTCAGGATGCAGGGTGGTGTCCCTCACACCATCTGCGACTTGCAAGGGGGGTCGCAAAGGCCCACCTCCTTAATATTAATGTGGTGGGTTGCAATTTGCGACCCCCTTGCGACTCGCAGCACTCACAGTCTGTGACTGCTTTTAAATAAAGCCATTTTTTTTCTGTAATGCAGCACGTTTTCCTTAAAGGAAAACGAGATGCATTACAAAATGTAAAAATTAAATGTTTCAGTTTCATTTTTTCAGAGCAGGCAGTGGTCCATAGGCCCACTGCCTGCTCTGAAAAAATGTTTTCCAGGCCATTCACAAAGGGGAAGGGGTCCCATGGGGACCCCTTCCCTTTTGTGAATGGGTTACCATCAGTGCGACACTTGTGGTAACTGCGATTGCTTTGCGACCGAGTTCGCGGTCACAAAGCAATTGAGCATTGCGCTTCAACTCGCAAATAGGAAGGGGAACACCCCTTTCTATTTGCGACTCGCAGTCCCATTTTGCAAGTCGGTAAACAGGTTACCGACTTGCAAAACGGGAATTGGGCATCGCAGTGTGGGTTTTGCACATCGCAAACAGTGAAATTCGCTGTTTGCGACGTTTAAAACCTTTGCTACGTCTGTCCCTATATGACTGGGGCCCAGCAAACAACTACTGGCCACTTTAAAGACGTGTCTCTTTGCTTCATATTCTTTCCAATGTCCTCTCAGTGCTCAGCACCATGAGATACTGGCGCTAACGTGCCCTTTAAATACCATCAGCATAATCATGCTCATCAGAATATTCTGACACGGTTTCTCAACTAATGTTTTTTATTCCCGTTTAATTCTTACATCGCATATGAGCAAGGCTTGTCTGTTTACCATCTGAAATGATTTTTTAACTAGCGAGTATGTGAAGGCCCTTTCATTGACTTTCTAGACATAGATTTCCTTTTTGTGCATTGCAGAGCTGCCCCTTGGGACCACAAACCGAGTAACCACACACTGGTGTTGTTCATCGGCATACAGCCATTTCTATTAATGTATCTGTTAGCTATGTCCAGAAAAATCAATATGTGAATATTTGAGACTTGTTTAAGGTGTGATTTTGCTCACTCTAATCAGTATCACAAGGATCTCAAGTTCTGTAGATGTGATTGTACTGTAGTTCAAGATAACAGATGAGCTTAGCATAACCTACATACAAACTCCATTGCTCACCAGTCAGTTCTTATCTGGGCCAATAGATAATTTGTTCTTAATACTTCTGCAATTGTTGTAGGACCCCTTTAGCAATCATATGTTGTGGAGTCAGACAGCCCCGTTACCTGGTCATTTTGGGAACATTGCGTGCATTGCGCCATCATTTGTGGTTTGCCCATTGTCATCCCCCAGTTTTTCTGGTTCAGCAATCTACCCTAGGTGTGTCAGCATCCCACCCCAGCACCTCCTAACCACCGTAAGCATCTTTTGTATAGTCTTTGTACCTGGTTTAGAAGTCGATATTAAATGATCCACGAAATCTGGGTGCAGCTGCTTAAGGAGCAGCTCCCTTACCGGAAAGATGTTGCTTATTAACCAGTGAGCCAGGAAACGGAGCTGCACAATTTTATAACTGCCAGATCCCCACATTAACATAGACAGGATCATATCTGCAATGCCAAACGAGGCATAGATTTTGATACGCATGTCCCAGCAGTCCAATATATTTTAGAAAGCACCACCATCTACCTCAGGGCAATTCTGTCAATCAGTACCAATGTAAGCTAGCACTTCATACAATTTGTGACACCCAGAGCAGATTGCATTCAAACTTGAATTCAATAGAGACCCAAGTTTGCATGCCCAGGTATACCAAACAATTTGATGTAAGAGGTTGCAGCCAATTCTATCCACTCAGTTCACATCATGCAGGGGAACAGTCATGACATATCCTAAATTATAGGCACAGACACCCGACCAAGTTGCATCTCCTCCCCTGTAGAGGATTGGGAGCCCCTTCTTCTGATCATATAAAGGAAAGTCAGTGAAATACACACAGACCACCCTTTCCAACAACGTTCTTCCAAAGTAGGCAAGCCAAGGGCTTGAAAGTCAGGACAAAGATATAGGGGGAAGAAGATATCTTTATATTTCCTTAATCCTTGTGCCAATGTACCGTCAAAGACCCAGACACTGTACTATCTGTTTAGAAGTGGACACTGGAATGAACAGCAATACATGGATGTAAGCAGTGACCTCTGGACTAAAATTCATCCTGTTTAGTGGAAGGGAATCAGCCAAGCTTAGGGTGACAAACAACATTTTACTTTCAGTAAGCCCTCTGAGAAGAAGGGCTGCACGTTTGCAATAGCAACCTAAAAGTGGCAGAGGGCCATAATCTAGGACAAAGCTTGTACTGTCGTGATGTAGTAAATCACAAATTGCCAGCATATGCTTGCTTTAGGCTCTCAGCCTTAGATTGAGCAAAAGAAAGCATCCTTTATTATTCAAAACAATGTCCTCTCTGTAGTCCAAAACAATATACTCACACTCTGCAATTCTGCGGTTAATTTTTCTATATACAGTTTAAGTTGCTCTGTTGTTTTCAAACATTCCTGAAAAAAACTAACACAAGAAAAAGTTAGAACATGGATCCAAACCTAATATTGTGCACTTTAGATGTAGCAGTTAATTCAAATTTGTTTTCCGTGCAGTTGGATAATACTGTGTCAATATGTAGAAAAAAATATAACCCCTGGAAACATTTGAATTCATAGGTAAAACACATTTGAATGCTCACTGAAAAGATAACAGAATGAGTGAGGTAGTTATTCAATGGGAGACTGGATGGGCTTCAGAGTGTGTGATTGTATGAATGTGTGTGCGTTAGCGAGCAAGCAAGAATATGTCTTTGTTACTCAATGGATGAAAGTGTAAGTAAGCAGGTTTGTGAGTTTGATAGTGTCTTCATTAGTTATCCATACGACCCCAAAACATATTAAAGGGGGGATTAAGACTACAATATGCAAACCGAGACCAAGTGGAAATCAGATGTAATTTTATGAAAGTTTTACCATGAGTAGTGAAGGTCCACATTTTCTTCCTGTGTAAATGCCAGATAAGGAATTGAAGATTTGATGGTGGGAACTCAAATAGGGATATGGACCAGAATTCCCCTAAAAGAACAAAAGTCTGTAAATGTTGAGATTGAGGACCTACTTAATTAGTACTTGTAAGGTAATATTGTATAATGCAATCATGCTAGCAGTCAAAAAATCATCCAGTCCATATGTTGTGATTCAATTATATTAATTGGTTAATTCAGTAATATTCAATCTTGGGAAAGACTTGAAGGTTACGCAACAAACACAGCTGACACATGTTTCGCCCTCTATTTGTGTGTTCACCTAGGGCTTTCTCAAGGCTGCAAGTGATCAAGAATGAGCAAGTCAGTTATTGAAGTGAACCTTCCAAGTATAAGTGGGTTAGGAACATGTGAAAGACATGCGGGGCTCTCACCAGTCAGTGCAATTATTCCAAGGACTACATGAGGATAGTGAGAGTTATATGCGAGGGGGACGGTCTGAAAGTGCATTGTGTGACCCAGATTTAAGGCAACTTTTTGGAGGAGAAAAGAACAAGAATGTGTTAACTCCCTATAGCCCTTATCCTGTTAGTCAGTATTTAGGGAAATATCAGAAGAAACCTATACAAAGAGGATAAAATTAGTGGATTTGAACAGTTAGTGGATTAGTGTAGAGGTGACAGGTGTGCTGACACACAAAACTGGGATATAGTGTGAGATTAAATCATACCAGAATGTCCAAAGATCCCGCAAAGTTAGTTGATCAAGCACTCTTATTGATATTCAACAAAGGCGAGAAAAAAGTCATACCATTACAGTTTTTATAGGTAAAGTAAGCGTTCGCATATTCAAACGGTATTATGCTTATTTACGTTCTGGTTTTCTCCCATTCAAAAATGGCACCCGATAACTAGTCCAACTTCCACACTTTAGGGCACTAAAAACAAAAGTAGGACTTGGACACAGAGGCTCAATTTATAACTCTTACTGCGCGTGCCCATTATCTAGACTCTTTCAGTATGGCGCTGGAATAAGACGCTGAATCGGCAGGCTCGTGACAATTTTTTCCTGACGTCGTTAATGGTATTTGGGTGAGTTTTAGAAGATACAGTTATGCTGCTATAACTACCATTTTAAATTCTATAACTTTTCCACATGGAAGTTCCCTGACTATGTACCATTTCAATGTCTGTTACAGGAGATAATATTAATGTCAAAGTTTGCTGTCAACTTAATAGTACTCATGCATTAGCCATTATATCACTGGAACAGCTCTTTGTTCAATACTTCTTCTTTAATAGTGCTCTTAATTTGCTTTGCTATATCAGCAAAATTACCCCCGATGATTGTATTACTTAGTGCTGACGTAATTATCTATGAATATCCAATATATACTAGCTATTGATGTGAGGCATTTATTTTTACATTTAGACCATATACATCAATATGATCTACTTGATATGAAAACTGTAATGGTATGACTTTTTCCTTGCCCTTGTTGAATATCAATAAGCGTGCTTGATCAACTAACTTTGCGGGATCTTTGGACATTCTGGTATGATTTAATCTTGCACTATATCTCAGTTTTGTGTGCCAGCACCCCTGTCAACTCCACACTAATCCACTGACTGTTCAAATCTACTTATTGTATCCCCTATGTATAGTTTGTTCTGCTATTTCACTTAATCCTCACTAACAGGATAAGGGCTATAGGGAGTTAACACATTCTTGTTCTTTTCTCCTCAAAAAAGTTGCCTTAAATCTGGGTCCCATGATGTACTTTCAGACCGTCCCCCTCGCATGTAACTCTCACTATCCTCAGGTAGTCCTTGGAATAATTGCACTGACTGGTGAGAGCCCTGAATGTCTTTCAAATGGTCCTAACCCACTTATACTTGGAAGGTTCAATTCAATAATTGATCACTTGCAGCCTTGATAAAGCCCTAGGTGAACACACCATAGAGGGCGAAACACGTGTCGGCTGTGTTCCTTGTGTAACCTTCAAGTCTTTTTCAAGATTGGATATCACTGAATCAACCAATAAATATAATTGAATCACAACATATGGACTGGACGATTTTTTGACTGCTTGCATGATTGCATTATGCAATATTACCTTACCAGTACTAATTAAGTGGGTCCTCAATCTCAACATTTACAGACATAATTTTATGTAAGGCTGAGATGTAAGGATTATTTTGCAAATATTGGTTTCTGGCTGTTCCTCTGCAGATTATAGGGTAACCGTTAGGGACAGTACAGGAAAACAACTGAGGAGTATCCACTATTCTTTAACCAGTTCTTAACGGTGTTAGCCACAAGGATGCTTCAGTCAAAGGGACATTAGTTACTTACAGGGAGAGATATGGGTGACGTGCAGGATAAAATCCTACAATATCTCTTTACATAATGTTTTAAGGATTTTTTGTTCTAATGGTGGCTAGTTACTGATCTAAATTGGCAATCATAACTACTTAACTAAATGTTTACTCATCGATTTCTTCTGTGTGTTAGAAATATAAACGTAAACAAGTATCCTTTATGTATTTCTATCTTTGCTAACAGTGTTTACCTAGGACGAACTATGGATGTGACCAGCAGGCGTTGGCCTCAGGGTGTGGCTTTTGGCCATGTCCTGTGCCCATTTCATGCAGACATTGACTGATGCTACACATCCAGTGTGACCTTCAGCCATTTCCCACACCCCTTCAGCTATACCCTGCACCCTGTCCACTGCGCATAGCCATTGTCTGTATCTAGCAAGCTCTCGACACAAGGTATGGCCTTCTGCCAAGTCTTACAGTGGTCTTCCTTTCTTAAGACCTGACAGGTCAGAGTATTTTATCATGAGGAGCAGGGAATGGAATGTGGTCTTCAGCCCATTACTCCTATTAGCGACTGCTCTTTACCAGCTTCAGCTATACCCAGTGGGCAAAGCAAGGCTGTTGACCATAATGTTTGTCTAGACTCCATAATCCGATGCTTTTAAGTATTGTGCATAGTTCTCAGACATGTTCTCTGCCCACTATCACTTCCCCAGTAACAGCTGGGGACAACATGCAGCCATGCCAAGTATCCACATGTATAACCTTTGGCTCTGCCTGCCCTGCGTCTGTTACCCAGGGGTGCATCCATCACTAGTACAGGAGTTGCAGTGGCACCACAGCCCAGGTATCAACACACTCGCTGCACTCTGTTTTACTACCTCACCAGTGAGTAAAAGGAACATTTTCCTTGCTTGCATAGTGCATGTGGCTCCTTTGCTTCGCCACTACTATAACCCATGCCTTCAGTGTTCAATTGGAAGAACGTGGATGCCAGCCTTTAGTGCCCCCTTCATATGGATGGTAGATCTGCCCATAATGGTCATGCCATGGCCTTTGGTTTATCTTAGTGCATCTTCTTTTGTTTCTTCAGGGAGAATAGGGAAGACACAGGAAATTACACTTACAAGGCCATCTATGTATTCAACGTGGATATACTGAAAAGCATGGAATGTCACTCCAACCAGAAATGTAAATTCATTAAATCCTTCACCTCTCTCAGAGTGCTGTGGTGGGTCTTTTATTACACAGAGAAATCGGGTGCAAAAAGAAAGTCAGGGGTTAGTGCCTTCTCAGTCACCCATGAAATATGTCAGGCAGCAGAGGATTTTTCTCACCATAAACAAATGTAACAAGGATTGCAAAAGCTGAAACCGTTTGCCATGCAGAGAACCAACTACATTTTGGGTGACTAGAAGAGGTTCAGCCTCTTGAATGAGTGTGGGACCATTAGAATGGAGAAGACTGTTGCCTTGTCCTACTAATGCAGATGTTACCAAATCTTTTATGTTTGCTTCTAATATCACAAGAAAAGTGGTGCAAAGGACAGAATGAAGGCAGCACTGCTCAAAAGGAACAGCTGAGAACAAGAGAAAAACAACCTATGATTACAAATGAATCTGTCAAGAACTCAGAGTGCAATTGAGGGCACTGTCAATTCATTACAGAAAAAATAAAATTGTAATTATTTACTTCATTTAGAAAAGGTTTGAAACCAAAAGGAATACACATCAAAAACATAATACTAGTATTAAATGATTTCATAGCAAATTGTATGGTTAGAATCACAATGAAATGTGCGAAAAAATGGTGGCCTACCAAAGAACTGGGTTCCTGACTGCTCATAATATTGCAAGATAAATCATAGACTATACAGGGTTTACAGTAAACAGTATACAACACAAAACACTTGTGTTTGCCAGTGATTTACTGCTTCTTGTGGTAAAACAAGGCCGTTTCCTCGAATTACATGGAAATTAATATGTTCAGCATGGTAAATGATACAAAGTTAAATGCCATAAATGTAAATTGATGCACATCTACATAGCAGCTATTAAATCCGAATACAAGTAGCAGCTCATTAAAAGAACAGAGTCATATGCACTATTTGGGGTTACATTTACAATGTGAACGTGGTATACAGCCGTTGCTAATCTACACACACTTTTATACAGATTATCAGTTGAAGTAGGAGATAGAATTGATTGTGGGACAAAATAAGCGTAACTAAATTGGCCACTGTCGCTGAAATTTCCTACCTGATTAATAATGTATATTCATGAAAAGTTTTTAAATTACTAATTTAGGATAACAAAAAACTTTGCATATCTTGGTCTGGATTAAAAACCGCTCACAAAGGTGATCTTGGGTGTTACTGTAACAGGCAGACTTTGCGGCTTGTTAACTCATGATTGTATAACTTATATAGAAATACAGCATCAGATCCATTCACCTGGTTCAACTGAATATTTTCCATTTTGCAGACAAACTTCCAAAAACATTATTCTTTATTTACTCATTACTCATATTATGGAAAGGTATGAGCATCAACCTCTCCAAACTTCCCATTCTGCTTAAATTCAGTTTTCAAGCAATCTTATTTACTCCCTTTTTGAAACTAAATGTAAGATTCTTATCCATGAAAAGCTGGGATTAACAGGGTGTCTGTTAACTAAGTGACATCTACTCTTGTAAAAAAAATAGTTCCATTAAACTCTCTAAGTCAAAAATTTGTATTACACATTTCTGAAATGTTGAACTTTTTCTGATTGAAATAACCATTCATGACCTTTCACATGTCAGCTAGGCAATTAAAGGGATCTGCCACCTGACCTTGAAACTAAAGGTCAACAATTCAGCACAAAATATAGAAATTCTCTTCCGCACCGGAACTCTACACACCCTTTGATAACTCCCTTAGAGTTTAGAGACTGGATATAGGAGAAGAGATTACTAAATCAGACTACCTGGGACTATATAATAACCATCAATCTTCCATGGGCATTCATATTTAGGGCCATAGAGAAAGGGAAGCTGTGTCTTTGAATGTATTGTTCTCCAGTTAAAAATAAGAGTTTCTGACTGGAAATCTTCTCAAGATAAAAGATCCTATAGACATTTGTTTAAAGCATATTCTCAAGTGGCTTAGCTTTGAAAGACGATAGCAGGGAGCAAGATGGTGTCGGCGTAGCAGAGAGGTTCGGAAAGCCCCGCCCACCGGAACCAAGCACCGAGCCGCTGCTGCCTCCCCTGTCCCAGAACGCCGTGTTGCAGCAGCGAGGATTTCCCTCGTCAGAAGAACCCCGCTGCCGTTGTGGAAAAGGATTTCCCCTGCTCCCTCGCCGGAGAACGCGGGGACACCTGGCTCATCGGACTATTGGGGATCGGAGAGACGCATTAGACGCGGTCAGCTCTCAAGGCTGAACCGCGTTTGGAGTAAGGATTTTGAACTGCTACGTGTTCTGCTCCGGTAAGAGGGGGAAACGTGGATGGGCATTGAGTACAGCACAGTGATTTATTGTGCTTGAGGTGTTTCTTGAACTTTGTTGCTGTCCCCAGAGGACTTTGGGGGAAGAAAAGACTCTCTTTCTTTTTTATTCGCATTTAAGAAAAAGAAGGGGCTCAGGGAGACTGGGGTAGCTTTGGGCTCCTTGAAATTTGACTATTTTCCGAGGGCTGAAGGCGCCAGGCACATGGAGGACGGAATGGCCACTCTCAAAAACTCATAAAAAAAAAAAAAAGGATTGCACAATTAGTGACTAATCTCTGGCCTTTTTTTAAAAAAAAAAAAAAAGGAGAGAGAGAAGAGAGAAAGAAAGGGGAGTGAAAAATATGCTCTGCAGCACTGAGGTAGCTGTATAAACAGTGAGCATTAATGGCCGACGGTTGTATCTGACTAGTATTAAAGCACTCTGAATGCAGGACTACGATTATTAACTAATTGTATCAGATTCCCACATTCGACAAAAGCTCTCAGGGAAAACTGAGGAATGAGGCTAAAATAGTTAAAGTTGCAGGAGGGGGTAATTGGAAAACTGAGAGCCTCAGGTGTGTACGGAGTGCAATGTAATGCAGCTTGGTATTGGTATACCTCCTCATGGCTCTTTAAGGAGTGTTATTAAACTAACAATATCGGAAGTACTAATTACAGTGGCCGGAGTCACAAGATTTATTAGATTATAATCTTATGCTGTGAAAACAAATATGGCGCCTAAAACCATTCGGAATCTTGGAGATAAGAGTGGGGGGGCTAAGACGACACGTATCGGAAAGGATAAAGGAGAGGCAGCAGGGGCAAATAAACGTTTGACCTCAATAATTGGCAAAGCGGCTGGGAGCAATGTGTTCGGATCATTGAGAGATGCCAAGACGGGTGATAGTAATACTCCCCCATCAGAAACAAGGCCGCTAGGCAAAAACCAGTCAACCATTACGGCCTTCCTTGCAAGCGGGGTGCAGAATAGTCTTCCTGCACATACAACCCCCCCTTGGAAAGCAAAGTGTCAGGGGTAGAAACCTCTCTTCCATGTGCCGGTATAGAGGCTGAAGACAGTAATAAGGAGATAAGTGAGAAAGTACCCAGCCTCTCTGGGCCCAGGCAACCCCAAAGACAACCACCTGATCAAAATGAGGAGTTGGAGCTTCAAAATAAGGAGGGAGCTGTGAAAGCATCAGGACCCGCATTAGAAAGGGATGATCTAACTGTCCCTCTAGGAAATGGGAAACAATGGGATAAAGTAGCTGGAAAGGATCCCCAACTCACGGACTGGGGCAAAGATTGTAGTGATAAATTCTACTCTTTGACAGAAGAGTCCGATCTCAGCAGTGTTGACCACAGTTTTAGTGAATCAGAAGGGAGTGAGACATCTGAGGCTGATAACAAATCTCCAAGTAATGAACTGGCGGCAATACAGACAACGGAAAATGGTCAGAATACGCCCTGGTTCTCACGAGGGTGTTGAAAATGCAGCATCTGTGAGTGGCAGGACTTTAAAGTGGGACTACTCTGGTATTGATTTAATAGATATTCCTACCAGTGGCTCCCAGGGTCTTGATAATGAGAAAACAGAAAATGGGGCCTCTGTTGGTAGCCCTGATAACGCATCTACGAGGGGCACTGAGGCAGGGATCCTGCAGTCAATATATAACTCAATTAAAGAACTGCAAACTGAGACCAGGATCGAAAGCCTGCGTGCAAGGATCACTATTAAGAGACTGCAGGGGACGGTTCGTAAAGTTGCAAAGTAATGCACAGAGATCGAAGCCAAGCTATGCTCAATGGAAGAAAGGATCATGGCGGTCGAGGAGGACGTGGATACTCAAAGTGCAGAACGCTGAGAAAGACGGGCAATTGACGGATGTGATGTGGAAAATGGAAGATTTGGAAAATAGACAGAGAAGGAACAATCTTCGATTTCTGGGCATACCAGAGGGGGTAGAAGGAAATAATATACAGGCGTATATGGTCAATCTCCTGCGTGGGGCTTTCCCAGAGCTGGGGAACTGGGACTGGCATAATGAGCTACAACGGGTTCATAGGTTTCCAATAATCCAACGGGAGGGGGGCCAGCGAGCAAAATCGAAATATCCAAGAGCGATCTTGGTCTATTTTGGGAATTATCTGCTACGTCAAGAGATAGCTGACAAAACTCGTCCTAATACCCCACGCTCTTTGGACGGGGTTACTTTCTTTACCCGCCCCGAATTCTGCCATGCTACCGTAGAGCGGAGATGGCGGCTACGACAACTTATTAAATCATTCTCAGACAAAGGAGGGGAAGCTTATTTGTTGGCCCCTGCTAGACTTAAAACAATAATGAATGGAAAAGTGAAAGCCTTCACCTCAGAAATTAAGGCAAAAGAATATCTGATGGGGGACAAGCAATAGAATATAGAAACATAGGGAGGAAGTGGTGCTTGGGAGACGGATGGGTGGGTGAGCCGCTGTACTCACGACACCAATATTCAGGCCACAGGTGGTCTGTTTGCTCAACAAGGTGGGGGGCAGTCCTGGGGGGGTGGGAAGGAGATGAGGTGGGGGAGGGCGGAGACTGGCCCAGGGAGGTAGAGGGGGGGGGGGTAGGAGGGGAGCATGGAGGAGGGGAAGGGTAAAGGGGGAGAGAGGGGGGAAAATGGAAAGGAAAAGCTCAAGAAAAGTGAGAGAAATGGGGCGGGGAAACAAGAAGTGTGGAGCAGTCGGAACAGAGAAATTAAGAGAAAGTGAAGCTAAATGTAAGGATCCTATCGAGCAGAAGGAGGGGAAGGAGAAGGAGGGAAAAGGGGAAAAGAAAAAAAAAATGGGAAAAAAAAAAAAAAAAATGGCTAGGCTTAGAATTGTCTCAATCAATATATGTGGACTAAATGACCCTCGTAAAAGAAGGAGTGTGGCCGAGGAATTGAAAACCTTTAAGGCAGATATTTTTTGTTTACAAGAGACACATGTGGAATATAAAAATTCTGGGATCCTTGGCTCGCTTGGTATGAAAGTGATCACTCGGACAGAACAAGAAGCCAGAACCAAAGGAGTAGCAATATTAGACCGGACTAAAACTAAATATTACTCGTCAGAAGGTAGATATGGGTGGAAGATGGGTCATAGTAGAATGTTGTTATGGACATAGTAGCTTTACATTATGCTCTCTGTACGGGGTGGTTACGGACGATCCAGTAGTGGTAGATACTCTTGCCATCGAGCTAACAGATTGGGCCCCTCCCTATATTATATGAGTGGACTTCAACTTCAACGGATCTTGGGAGGGATTTGCAGGATTTACTAGCACCTACAACCAAGAGGTATCAGTGGCGCAAACCTCGGGTTTATAAGGCAATGGTCGCTATGCAGCAGGAATTAGGATTAGTGGACGCTTGGGTGAAGATGCGTAAACCAGACCCTGGATATACTTATTATTCATTCCCTCATGCGAAACTAGCATGACTAGATTATTTCTTAATCTCTCCCGTACTTTTGAAGCAGGGTAAGATGGAACTATATTCACGTATTGTATCAGATCATAATCCTCTAGTTTTAGATTTAGAACTGAGTGGGTTAGAGCCCAAGATTAGTAGATGGACATTTGAACGAGGGCTCCTTAAGGACCCGGAGTATTGTGAGCATATGAGAAAGTGGTTAGTTGAATTTTTGGGGTTCAATCAGGGGTCAGCTTCAGTAGAGATAATTTGGGACACTTTAAAAGCAGGAATTCGAGGCGAAACATTGAGTTTTAGTATCAAAAGACAGAAGGATATCCAAGGGAGAATAAAAGAGCTCCAAGTGAAGCTACAGGAGGCAGAGAGGCAATTGATTATAGCTATAGAAGCTGGAGCCAATGTAAGGAGGGCTCAGGAGGAAGTTGCTATAGTAAAAGCAGCAATAAATAAGGATACGGGCCAAAGAATAGCGGAGAAATATTTAGCACAGCGCGCACAAGGGTTTGAGTATGGAGAAAAAGTCGGGTGATTGCTAGCGATATGGGCAAGCCAGAAAATAGCATCTGGGGTCATCAGAGAGATTAAAGATGGGCAAGGCCAGATAGTAGCAGAAGTAGATGGAATTAGAAAGGTGTTCCATAGATACTATCAGGAATTATATAGTGATGTATCTGGATATTCGGAGGAAGAGATGTTGGAGTTTCTACACCCCATTAAGGTTGAGAAATTAGCCAAGACTGACATATTACGCTTGGGGGAGCGGATAGACATCTCAGAAATTGATAGGGCAATGAGCGATCTGCCTATCGGAAAAGCTACAGGGCCCGATTCGAATCCTTTAGAATTCTTTAAAGTTTTTAAAGCATTACTATTCCCTGTGATGGTAGAGCTGTTCATTCAGGTTCAGAACGGAGGGGAAATTCCCCCATCTTGGGACCTGGCCAATATAGTTATGTTTTTGAAGAAGGGGAAACCTTCGTCAAACCCGGCCTCATATCGCCCGATCACATTAATAAATAGTGATGTTAAAATATACTCAAAGATACTGGCTGCACGATTATCGCGGGTGATTAAGGAGCTTGTCTCCCCTAGGCAGCATGGGTTTGTCCCAGGAAGAGATACTACTAACCATATCCAAAGAGTTATAGCACTCTTGGATGCCACGGAGGTAGCAAAGGAGCCTATGGCGGTTGCTTTATTAGACGCAGAAAAGGCATTTGACCGGGTAAATTGGAATTATTTGTGGTATGTTATGGAACACTATGGGTTAGGGAAGAAATTTATTATAGCGGTAAGGGCTCTATATAGATCACCGGTTGTGAAAATACAGTTAATGGGAGGACAATCCGAGAATATTTTGATCAGGAGAGGCACTAGGCAGGGATGCCCATGCTCCCCCCTCCTGTTTGCATTGTATATAGATCCTTTGCTTAGACAGTTGGAGGCAAATAGCAAGATTCCACCAGTACATAGGCTGGGATGGGATACAAAAGTATTAGCATATGCAGATGATATAGCCATTTTAACGCCTTCACCCGACTCAGCATTGAAAGAGGTCGAAGAGGTGACGACAAAATTTGGAAAATTTTCTGGATACTTGTTAAATAGCACTAAAACGCAGTTGCTGGCTAATCAATACACAAAAACCAAAGACAGTCGGAGGGTGGATCAGGCAGTGTATTTAGGTATCAATATTACACCAATGATAAATGAAATTGTTAATTTAAATATAGATCCTATGCTGAGGAAAGCCAGAGAAGATATGTGCAGATGGAATAATCTACATCTGACTATTGTGGGGAGGTGTAATATGGTGAAAATGATCCTCCTTCCTAAACTGTTGTATCTTTTTCGGGCCATACCACTGAGCTTTAATAATCTTAAATTTAAAGAGATAGAAAGAGTGATTCTGAGATTTATTTGGGCATATGGTAAGTGTAGAAGAGCAAGCAAATTTTTGTCTCTCTCTCGAGAAAGGGGGGGATGGTCGTTACCGAATATAAAATTATACCAAATTGCAGCAGCTTTTCAGTACATGCGTCCACTATGAGGTCCTAACAAAGAAGGAATTACGGAAGTAGATTGCCCTAGTATTTATGAGTTTCAGACAGGATTAGATGCCAATGGGTGTCTGGTAACGTATCATGAGCCTGGATATTATAAGAAAACTAGATTTAAGGTTTTGGGAGCAGCATATAAGTGTTGGCTAGTATGGTATAAGAAGAAAGGACTCGGTAGATATAATCATTATACCATGATTGAGAAGAACCCACTGCTCCCCGAGATTTTTCAGGATAAATACATGGCAAACTGGGTTTCTTTAGGCATAAGTAGGCTAGGGAATCTCTTTGATAATTTCGGGGTGAAGGCATTTGGAGATTTACAGGAGCTATGGTCTTGAGCAAAGGGACTTTTTTAAATATTTACAGATACGGGATTTTTTAGGGAAAAAAACAGGAGGTGTGCAGGGATTCAGAAGTAATCAACTGTTGAACAATATCCTGGCCAATCCTAACATAACCATTAGATCAATTTACCCTTTAATGCTGGCGGATCAGCTAGATGATCTAGAGAAGTATAAGGAGAAGTGGAATAAACTACTGGTGGATGGAAGCAATAACTTTATGAGGTCATTGGAGCTGGGATGTACCATTTTATTATCTTCCTCCTTGCAAGCGCAGCATTATAAAACTATATTTGACCTGTATCATACCCCAGCTCATCTTGCCAAATGGGGGTGTACGTCAGGAACAAATTGTCCAAGATGTGGGAGGTATGGTACGGATATCGTACACATGATGGCTACATGTGGGGAACTGGAGGCCTCGAGGGAAGGTATACAATTGGTCTTGAAGGAGGTTGTGGGATGTGATTTTGTCCTTACCCCCGAGATTATGGTTCTCGGGGGTAGCTGGCGATTTGGATGGTTTACATGGAGCATTTATTTTTGTAGCCATGGCAGTGTATTGAATCTGTATAACATCCGCATGGCTGAATGTACGACCCCCGTCTTGGCAGCAATGATTGGCTAGGCTGCTCGCTGTATATCATCTGGAGATGGCATTATATGAACGCAAGGGGAAGCATGCCAGGAGGAAAGGGAAGGCAATATGGGAGCAGCTTCAGGTCTGGATTCGGACTCACAATGAATAGTGTATAAAAAAATAACCCCCCCACCCCATCTATCTCTTTCTTTCCACTGTTTGTTTCTCCACTATCGGCTTAGAATGTTATGTTCTCAGTGTAAAGTGATGTAAGAATATATTTGCTGTATGATTCTTTCCAATAAAAAAATAAATAAAAAAAATCAAGACGATAGCAGATACTTCTAAACACAGAAAATAGGAATTGAATTTGAGATCAAAACTCCTGTCTTCAATAATGTCAGTTGACAAAACTAATTTTGAAAGAATACAAATGTAAAAAGAGGCTCAGGAAAGAGGACTGGATCACCGAAATGTCCAATTTTCTAATAAAAGAAAGAGTAATGTGTCTGCTAATGGGAGGGGATGTGTCCTTAAGCAAGTCTGGAACAGTTACTTGCATTGCTTGGATTGGATTGTTATTTTACTTCCGAAAAGATTTCTTTGTTATATAATTTTCTTTTTAATAATCACAATACCCTTTAGTCCTTTGTAAAGCAACATTTTTACATTACTAAGTTAGTGTAATATTTTCAAATAGCTTTTCAAAACCTCTATATAACAAAGTAAACAAATAACATTTTTCAAGGACAACAAGAATTATGGGAAGTCTCAATAATATCTAGATGCAATGATCCCCTACAGGAAGAGATGCAAACAATATGGAACTTATCCCAGAAGTAGACCTTTATAGAATGAACCACCCGATTTATCACTCAACTGTAAAAATTATTTAGCAAAAGATGAGCCTTTTGAACATAGGTCATCCGAAGAGGTCTGGAGGAAGAGGTTGCCTTCACAGGAAGAATGTAAAACGCTGGGGTCACAGGGGACAAAAATAAGTACTTTTTTGCTCATGGATGGACCCTGCTGTTTTTATACTCACTCTTTTTTGTGAGTCAATCATCAGTCAGTCAGTAGTGTCTGAAGCTCTTAAATGACCATTTCAGTCCATGATGATTCTTTTAATTTAGTTTGGGATAAATTGGGACTTCTTTTTGAGGCCACTTATTGAGAATAATACATATATACCCAGATGCTGTATTTTTCCATATGTGGTATTTGTAATTGTTGGTTCTTGCCTGCCTTATGATAGTTCTTCCAATTCCTTCTGTTTAACAACCTCCAATTGCTAAATTAGTGGCTGTTATTATGGAATGTGTTTTTGTACAATATTATATGGTTAGTCTTAAAAACCTTTTTTAGGAGTTGGAGCGTTAGTGGCTTGGCCTTAAGTCTTCCTGAGGAATAATTGAGAGATGCTTTACTGGAACAGATGGTTGCTGACTTAGACCATTTGCATGACTCAGTTACAGAACAATTATTTAGTTACCATGCAATTGTGAAGTGAATTTTACTGTGCTTTATATTTTTGAATGTTTATTTTTTTATCATTGTCATAACTTATATGTTTTGAATTAACCTTTCTTGGGAATACTGTACTTACTATGCACTAGTAGGAACATAAACAGGAAGAACTCAAAACAAATGCATCAGTTTTGGTAAGAAAATCTTTTTGAATGTATTGAAAGGACAAGTAAGTGATAAAGTCAGATTTTTCCACTATTTGAAAGTTGTGGGCTTTTCATGACAACTATGTTTTCAATAGCAACAAAATGTGCCTCATAAGATCTAATAATATTTAAATTCAAATTGCCTCTCTTTTCATCAGAAATATGGTTATCGACAATGGTATCCTCAGCTAGTAAGATCTACGTCTTGTTTGTGTTAAGTGTATAACCCAATGTTCCTCCAAAACTCTTGGGGTAGTCATTCAGGGGCTCTCAGTACTACTGCAGACCTCCACGAGCATAATTCCATATTATCTGCAAAGGTAGTCATTTTAATGGAGGCATTTTCTTAGATGACAGTGGTAATTTCAGTGTCCCCCAAAGACAAGTAAGATAAAGAGCAGAAAGTGTGTGGGTTAGGGGACAACCCAAGCCAGCAGTGCTTGCAATTGCAACTTCTGAAGAGATTAACTGAAACAACTGATTTTGGTTTGGCATACATGACCTGTATTAACCTGCTAAATGTAATGCTAACCAACATCATATATAAGAATTCCCAAAGGTAACACTAGCAAATGCTACTTCAACACTAAAAATATTCTAGGCATCGGGTGGTTCTACTTTGCCAAGTCAGAAACACTACAATATTAACTTGTGACCTTCCATCTCACCCTATATTAAAACCATGCTGACAGAGCAATACAGTCTCCCCCAAAACTTGTCCCTCTGTGTGATGGAATATATTTTGGTCCTGGTGTTTTAGAGATAAATGTAGGGACATATGTTAACCTAGTCAGGTTCAAGAAGAAGGAACAGGAGTGTCTAGGAAAACAGAAACGTCTTCTCAAAGAACGGGTGTCACAATAGTCATCAGTTACTATTGCAGTTATGTACAGATTACGTCCAGCCCTTGTGCCTTGGCTGAGGGGCTCCCCTGAATGGGGAACAATATCTTAATTGACAGAAATGGGTGATGTTATTTGTTGAATCACCATGGGTTTGAATAGTTGACTGTTAACTTCCTCAGTAAAGTGTAATGTGTTGTCTCTTAATTTCGGCTGTGTAAAATATATACTGGGCAAAGGCTGCTGTGTGGAGCCTGGGGGACTACATGCCCCATCAGATAATGCAGCAGCAGGGGGAGGCACCGGCCAACATCCTCCTATAGCACTATAAAGTGCAGAGGCAGCCCTGCTGCACAGGGCACTCACAGGCCATGCCTGGGTGAAGTTTTGTCCCGTTCTGCACCAGTCAGTGACAGGAAAAGGCAGCACAGGACCAACCCAACTTGGCTCTGTTACCTTGGAGATTCCATGGAGGAGATACATCTAGCAGCGACAATGAGCACTCAAGGCTATGTTTACTACTAATATTACTATGGGAAAAACAAAGCCTATGGACAATGCAGAAGTTAGTGGTTCAGAGGCAAAATCTGCAAAAAGACATGCAGCAGAAAACTGTACTCTAGACACCAATGATAACTTGATTGAGGAAGTATATTAAATAAAGGGGAAAAATCAGACTGAGTAACTCTAGTTTGAAAGCTCATCATCTGGATGCTACTTTGGGGCCCTAAATTCCAGCTAAAACAAAGGTACATCGTCCAATTGCCTCTCCTGATTTACCAACTGCAGCCAAGAGTCAGGCTCCAGTTTAATATGTTCACATCAGTATGCCCCACTTACTAGGCTAGTCAGAAGAAACTCCAGAGCCCACTGCTTCCAAGCTCACTAATTGCTTAGCTATGGAGTAAATATAATGTTGTGAAGCTAACAGTGCAGTCCTTAAACCTAAGGGTATTGGAGCACTCTTAGTCTAATGCCAATCTTTCTAAACCTGGTGGCTTTTGTGGCTGGGCGCCAAGAGGAACAGACCAGTTGCCGCCCATGTCACCGGGGTCCAGAGGGTGCAGTTTCTGGGGGCAAAATTAATTCTGACACTTCCACTCATTGTGCCATGACCAACGCTGACATCTACTCCACAAAGGGTAGTGACTGCCATCATACTGTAGGGGAAAGCATTAGCACTGCAAAGACTGCAACACAAATAAAACATGTAAGATCCATAAGACCTCAATATAAGAGCTCACTCCCCACTTTCCTTTCAACTTGAAGCTCCAGTCTCACTACAAATCAAAAACAGCCACATGCAATATTAGTCAAGACCTAAACCTTGGATCAATTCACCTCCGACTTACATCAGGAACCCTGTACCATTGCCATGGGCGGTAAAGGATTATTCAGTCTATCTGACAAATGTTCCCAGACTACAGGTGATCCAAAGGGAGTCAACTGAGTCACTGGTCAACAAATTGATGAATTCAATCCGTCTCCAGTACCAGTGCCTCTCACTGATACACTCAGACATCATTGTTGCACAGCTCCTGTCCAATAGCACAGATGTCTGTGACAACATTAAGCTGACTCTGAGAAATCATGTAATTGACGGCCTTTTGGCACTGGATACTCCAACTTTAGGCTCCAATATACAATTCAAGTGCGCACCAGATTTCCTCACTACTTGCACATCTAAGGGCCTGATTTAGATATTGGCGGAGGAGTCACTCCATCCCAACGGTGATGGATATCCCATTGCCGAAATCTAAATCCTTTTCGATATATTTGGATTTAGATTATTTCGGATGGAATGTTCCTCCCGCTTGTGACTGAGTAAACCCCCTGTCAATATTGAAATCAGGACCTAACTCGTCTAGTCTACAACTGCCCCAAAATCCTAGCCTGCCAGCTATTTCAAGCTCATTTTAGGGGATGGATAGACGCACAATAATAAAACAAGAAGTGTCACTTAATGGAGAGTGTCATAGTCCATATTCCGCTCAAAGAAGTCAACTGACTGCATTGGGCCATTACAGACAATATGTGCAAGGATATCGCTTGCCCTCACACTCAGTTTTTCAAATTAGAAACAGAGTATGTATCAACCGTACTAGATTTCCATGACTTACCCTCACAGCCTCCTGTAATGCATGATATAATTATTTAATAAATAGCTACAGCTGATAAACCATATAGCCAGTCTAATCCAACTCAGTCTAATGCATGTAACTCCCCTTACGGTCTCTCTGATGCACAGCTCTGGTCACACACTCCAACCGGCTCATCTACTCATGAAGTTCTCTTTGATGCTGCTCTGCAAAATTCTACTCCAACCCATACAGGCACTAACTCTCAAGGTTGCTACCAAACTAAAAAAGGTTGTTCAATTTCCTATTCTTTGTTGTCATGGAATGTAGCGGGCTTTCATATGAAACTTTTAAGACACAAAAAGGGATCTTATCAGTCAATTTGATGTCATTCTCCTACAGGAGACCTGGGCACTGGAATTTTTTTAGACAAGGTTACATTAATTTTTGTATCGAAGCAGTTCCATATAAAGCGAGTTGCCATTCTGGTGGATTATTAATATGGGTAAGAAATCTACTAAGAGTGTCTGTATAACAAAACAAACAAAAAAAAGAGATTGACAACAGAGATATCTTAGGTATGACCCTTAGTGGAAATAATGGATGCAAGATACATTTTTACAATGTATATAATAATATAATATATAATTGTACTGTCCACAGAAACAAAGAATATCCCATGTTACAATTGCTTGCCCATCACAGATAATGCATCTCTCCTAATTGCTGGAGACTTCAATCCCACATTCGAGCCCCTCGAGGGCTTTGCCTTGGCCATGGAAACGGAAGATAAGGCAAGGGGAATTCAGAGGCTGGCGGCCAAACCTCTTCAATTGTATGGTTTCTGCAATGCAATGAAGGTCCATTACCCTGACCCATGGCTTGCAAGCTTGCAATGGGAGGTTTAATCCTGATAGATCCCCTGCTCCCAAATTCAAAAGAGATATTCACCAGAGCAGAATACACTACATTATTTTAGGTACTAATCTTTGGCAATTTGCATTAGACTTTGAAATTTTGACCAGATCAGGTACTGATCATAACGCCCTCAAGTGAATACTGAAGGATGATTTTCTAATAAAAGGCGCCAACCTGGGCAGATACTTTGAGGTGGTGCTAAACCTAGTAAATACTAGGAAATGTCCACACCATTTCATGTTTGGATTTACATAATTACTTGTTTAAGAACTTATACTCATTATGTACCAAAGGAGACCAATGCAGAAAAAGAATGAACTCTCAGACACTATCTTGGTATACAACCGAGTGCCGCATGACCAAAGAACAATTAATTATGGCTCAAAGGCCAATCAGAGAGGCAAGTGCCCAATTCCAGTCAATCACTTCCTCCTCAAATCAGAAGTGGATTGACTCTAAATGTTTGGTTCTGGTTGAGGCATCCAAGAGTAGAGATTCTCAAACATTTTGGCATATTTATGCACACATTAGTTTAAAATCCTGCAGCCCACTTGAATTTTCTGTGCAGCCTCAACAGTTGGTGGACCATTTTATTAAAATGTATGCACCAATTGGTTTAGGGTCTGTCCCTAATAGAGTTTTTAAGAGCAGGAAAGGCACTATGCCTGGATAAGGTCCCTGAAGACCTGCTTTGGTCTGAGCCAACTGTGTGGGGACTATACATAAATGCACTATTCAGGATTATGGCAGGAGAGAGAATACTAGACTCATGACGTGGCGGTGCAATAATTCCTCTGTTTAAACAAGGTGATAGATCAATCCCTAGTAATTATGGAGCCAACTTACGAAAAGGTGTTTTGTCGCTAAGTTCTCAATAGACTGTTTGAATAAGGGGATGAAGCCAAAATCCTATCCCCTACACATGTTTTCAAAAGATCATGTGTATATGGCCTTCGTGGACCTGAGGGCAGCTTTCAATGCGGTCGGTAGAAAACAACTTTGGTCCACTCTCGCATCCATGTGAATTAACCCTGAATTACTATACATTAGCAAAAGACTACATGAAAGGAAGTTTGCTCAAGTAAGGTGGGGCAAGGGGATTGAGGTTACAGATTGCAAACCCATAGAACGTAGGGTATGCCAGGGGTGCAGGCTCACCCAACGGTGTTTCCGCTCAATATATATGACGTTACTAACCACCTAGGCACCTGTGCCCATGATTCAACTAGATTGGGAAGCGTTTCTATCTCGCATTGTAATTCGCAGGAAACACCTTGTCGTTATCCCGCAGCCCAGTTAGGCTTCAGAATCTGCTCAATGAATTTGTTGATTTCTGTTATCTCCATGACCTGGAGGTAAATATCGCTAAGACTAAGATCATGGTGTTTAGACCTCATAGTTCATACAGAGGAGAGTTGCAAATGAAGGTTATGCCATTGCAATTTGCAGATAAGTGTGATTACGTACGAGTAAGGTTAGACAATGTACCTGAAGTCTCACATTGGAAAATGTGAAATGACCCTACTTCATAGTATATTTGCTGTCACCAAGAAGTACAAGACCACTACCCCTAAATCTGTCACACTGGCTATTAAGGTTTGCAGGGCAAAGCTCAGGCTGTGGCTCTCTATGGGATGGAAACCTGGGGAGTAGAAGGTACATTTAAGGAAATCAGCTTTTTTAGATCTATAGTCAACGTGCCCAAGAGTATTCTGTTTGCCCCCCTATTCTTTTATACGGAGCTGAAAAGGATCAGGGATTAAGTCTCATTAAAACAACTACTCCTTTGAGTAAGACTGTGGTCAACCCAAGAACTTTCCACCTACAGGCATGCCATGGAAGAAGCATTGAACATGGGGAAATGTAATCTTATCCCCTAGTTCTTACAGATGAAATCACAGTTTAGTTACCTAGGCTTTAGCATGTACTGGAATAATCCTGCACTGATGAATAATAACAGCAAAACCGTTATTAAATAGCCATCCATTTTGAACAAGCAGGATGTATTTATGTATCATAATGTTAAACCTGGTGGACTATTAGATGAGTTCTTTTTTTTTTAATGTATTTATTGTTATTATACCAACAGTGACAAAAAAGAAAGTTACAGTTATATGCAAGTTTACCAAAGTTCTCAATTATTTCCATATTTCAACATTGATCCCTGTTAAATTTGCATGTTAAGGATACCATTACCGTTTGTTTATTTAGGCGAGGAGTTTGGAAACATTATGCACGCAGCGATCACTATATGGCTTATAACATATGGCAGAAAACAAGGAGAATGAAAGAAACTAAGAATATAGAGAAAAAAAGAGAGGAGTGGAGGTCAAGAGAAATCTGAATGAGTGTACGCGCGGGAGGGGGGAGGGAGAAGGGGGAGAGTACAGCACACGTCGTACGCGAGCAGACCCTCCAGCATCCTCTGGCGTGGAACAATATGTGCTCTTGAAATAATTTCGGGTCTGGGCAGGTGGGGGCGGACCAGCAATCACACATGCTCAGGGGGCGATGCCAGCGAGGTGGGCGTGTCTGCGGAGTTAGGCCTCCACACCAGGCCACCTGCGATAGGTAGAGCATTTATGCCCTTTCGCTCCTATGTTTTGGTTTATTGCAAGGTGCGTTTGTGTCACGCCGCGTCCTCCAACACGTGTTCCTATGATTCCTGCTATTACGGTTATTACACACTATGTGGTTTCCACCCTGTATTCACTAGTGTGTTTAATTGTGCCGTCACTCCAGGTATGTGCTATGATTTATTAGTTATTACCCATTTGTGTTGTTTATTCAGGGGGGTAATTAATCATCTTTGCTTTCTAAAAGTGTCACAAAGGAACTCCAGGTCTCTACTCCCTTAATCTGGATCCCCTTGTCCTGGAGTGATTGCAGTGTTTCTTCTTCTGCCTTTTCCCAGCCTAATAGCTCTGTTTGCCATTGATGTATGCTAGGCGCGCTGAGTGCTTTCCAATCCATGGCTATCAGGCATCTGTACATCACTAGTGCTAATGCTATGCATCTGTGTGTCTGCTTCCGTCTTTTAGATCTTACCCCTATACCCAATAGGCATAGCTCCGGATTAGGAGACATTGGAATATCAGTCCACTCAGTCAACAAATTTATAATATCATTCCATGTATGCTGAATTGGTGGGCATTCCCATGTCATATGGAAAAAGGTGGCTTCTGTGGTGCAGCCTCTAGGGCACCTCTGTGGCGTTTGGGGGAACATGCGTGCT
Organism: Pleurodeles waltl; assembly: GCF_031143425.1. Taxonomy (NCBI): domain Eukaryota; kingdom Metazoa; phylum Chordata; class Amphibia; order Caudata; family Salamandridae; genus Pleurodeles; species Pleurodeles waltl. The sequence goes on from NC_090446.1 coordinate 391,968,515, forward strand.
AGTTGGTGAGGTGACAAATATGCTTGATGTACATAATTGAACTGGGTGTAGCGGAATCAGGGTTGCGTGATACTTCATAAATCATTTTCATAGCCTGGTTCCATGCTTGTGTTTAGAGCGGCTCTGAGAGGACCTGATCCCACCTATTTTTTGCTTGTTCCTGCCCATGTTCTATATGCGTTGTCAGGATTTTATATATTCTGGATACGTTTATTGGAATTGCTACTCTATCTAACAAATCATGTAGTATAGGGGCATTTTTTGGCTCATCTTGCCCACAATTCCAGATTGAGCGAGCTAAGTGTCGTAATGCACTGAATGCTATGAAGCTTCCTTGTCCCAAATTGTGGGTGTTAGCCAGTGCCTCATATGTTAGGAGGCGTCCTTCACTATAAATATCACCCACTGTTTGTATGCCCTTCTCTGGCCATGGGTTCAGGCCTACCTTTCCTGCTATGTTTTCAATTTTCGGGATGGCCAGTAGTGGGATCTTGGGGGAGTATTGCGGCTCTTTGTCCCCAGCTAGTGCAAAGCGTCCCCATATCCAATGAGCGACATTCAGTAGGATGTTTTGTGTATGCGTTGATCCATCTCGGTTCATCAGGTATTGTAATATACTAGTGTGACCTAGATCCGCGAGTATCGTCTGTGTTTCTTCATTCGTGAGATTTCCAAGCCATTTAAACACCCATTGTAGCTGGGCAGAGGCATAATATAATTCAAATCTTGGTGCCCCCAGCCCTCCCACCATGAGTGGTTGATATATTTTTGTTAGCGCCACACGCCGGCGGCTCTTGCCCCATATTAAGTCTATTAGTATGCTGTTCAGTGGTTTGAAAAAAGAAGCCGGGAGCACCAATGGGAGCGCCATGAAGAAATACAGCAGACGCAGTAGTATTATCATCTTTGCTATAGCCACTCTTCCCATGGGAGAGAGTGGGAGCGAGCACCAGAAAGACAGTGAGCCCCTGACGGAGCGTATCTCTTGTCCCAGGTTGCCATCTTTGAGATCTTGTGGGCCATGATATACATTTATTCCCAAGTATTTAAAAGTGGTGTAGCACCATTTCAGGTCCCCCGGGGTGGAGGTCAAACTGTGTATTTCAGGTACTGGTCGCATAGGGAATAGGCAGGATTTTGACCAATTCCCTTTTAACCCGGACACCACCCTTAATTTGTGTAGCAACCCCAACAAGTCAGGTAGAGATTCTGAGTAATTTCGTAAGAATATTAATGCGTCGTCTGCATACAGTGACACTATACAATGCTTATGTCCGTCCAGGATGCCCCATACCGGGGCTAATGTACGTAGCCGGGCGGCTAGTGGTTCAGTGGCGAGGGCAAATAATAGTGGAGATAACGGGCAACCCTGTCTGGTGCCCCTTTCTATGGGGAACTTCTCGGATATTATGTCGCCTGTCTTGACTCTCTCTGTTGGGCTAGAATACAGAACCCTAACCCAGCTGATGTATGTCTTACCGAATCCCATGCGGTTTAGAGTTTCTATAAGGAAGGGGCATTTCAATGTCTAATGATACTGCTACTTGATTGTATTCGCCCTCTGGGGTATTTGCCATTAGTCGCAGTAAGTTCCGTATGTTGGCAAAAGTATTGCGGCCAGGTATGAAACCGGACTGATCTTGGTGGACAAAGTCCGATATACATGGGAGCAGCCGGTTTGCCAGGATTTTGCCAAGCAACTTGCAGTCTGTGTTCAACAGAGATAGTGGTCTGTATGAGCGAACATCTAATGGGTCTCGACCTGACTTAGGTAGTACCGCTATCAATGCCTCTATCAGAGTGTCGGGTAATTGACCGAGTTTTAAAGGCCTCAGTTAGCATTCCCAGATATGGGGTTAATGTTTGTGCAGAGAATGTACTATAATACTCTTTGGGAATGCCATCGTTGCCTGGTGCTTTGCTGTGTGCTAGTTGTTGCAGAGCTTGATGTATCTCTGCCAGATCTATCGGTTTTTCTAGATCCTCCACCTGATCTGGAGTTAAGCGGTTTATTTTTATCCCACTGAAGAACTCGTTTAACTGTTCTGTTGATGGAGGGGGTGGAACCCTGTATAGTGTGCTGTAATACTCTCTGAAGGCGCTGTTTATTTCCATTTGGGTGTTTACTATTATCCCCGTGTCGAGGCGGATGGCCCCTATTGGGGAATTCCGACGTTCGTTCTTTAGCAGTCATGCTAATAGTCTACCAGATCTATCCCCTTCCGCATGTGCACGAGCCATATAATGACGGCAGTCATACTGTCTTAGGCGCCGGTCCGCCTTGTTCCATTCTGTTCGTAGTCTATTAAGGTCTGTCACAGTGATGGTGTCCTCTATTTGTTTGTACTCTGCAGTACGGACATCCCGCTCTAGCCGTCGGAGCTCCAGCGTCGGTGTTTGTCGCATTCCCACTGCCATCGATATACATGTGCCCCTTAGGACCGCCTTGTGTGTGTCCCATTTGTTTGCTCTAGAGCTTGTGGTCTCATTGTTTAGAGTAAAATATGAGGCAATATGAGGAGCTATACCGTTTCTAAAAGGGGGGTCCTGTAGTAAACGTAGTTGGAGTCGCCAGGTTGGGATGCAAGTACGTGGTCTGCCCCATTTGATGTGAGCGACCAGTGGACAATGGTCTGAGATTACCCTTGCAGTGTATTCTGCGCCCGTAATTCTGTGCGTCAAGTCCTCTGAACTGAGTATTAAATCTATACGGGTGTGTAACAAATGTACGGGGGAGTGGTACGAGTATTCCCTTTCTTGAGGATGCAGATGTTTCCATACGTCTATTAGGCGTCCGTCTGTTATCCATGACTGTAACATCTCAGAGTTTTTCCTTACTGGGGCGGCTACTAGTGGGGAGTGTGACCTATCCATATCTATTTGCGGAACGCAGTTCATGTCCCCTCCTCAGATACTGGGTGAGGTTAAGTCGTTTGATAGATGTGAAATTGTGTTTCGTAGGAACTCGCCCGGTTTGATATTCGGAACATATATCCCAATTAGATGAGTTCTTAACCATTAAACCGCCTCCTGATTTAGAGCCCTATACGGAAGCATATGTACCACCCTAAGCTTGTACAGTATACAGAAAATTTAGGTTGGGCAAACTGGAAGTACATAAGTTCTCCTATAAATGGAAATCAAATTCAGCTGAATCTCTACACTGTGCACTTTGAAATTATGCTATTGAAGATGCGGAACGCCTAATTTTATTTTGTCCTTTGTATGCAAGACCAAGACGATCATGAATCAAACCAATCTATAATACTCTGGGTGCAAGACATTTTAAAGCAGTCTAATGAATCCTCCGGATGAACAGAAACCCCTCCATATTTCTTAGTCTTAGTAGTTATCTGCATGCATCTTTGGCTGGTAAGAAACTCCAAGGGACTTCACTTATAGTTAAAAAATTGCTTGTTTTTTAAAATTATTTAATTGTTGTATTTTTTAGGCCTTGAGTGGCTTTGTGCGTGTCAGCAAGAAATTATACTTGGATGCCATCTTCACAGTTTTTATAGATAAAAATCTATAAACTAGTATTTTTTCTTTTTATAAGATTTATTATCATGCATGTGATTTTGGCTGATAATTTAACAAGTCTCATCCAAACTTAATTTGATGGATATAACCATGACAATTGATTTATCTCCTGATCATGTAACATATATGTGAATGGTTATATTGTATGATGTTTTGTGGACTAGTTCCCGAACTAAACAAAGTATACTGATATTCCTAATGTGCACAGAGCAGCTCTCATTGTACTATACAAATTCCTAGATCTCGTTACCCTATGATAGAGCTTGAGCACAAAGGTCCAATAGACTCTGGTGTTGAAAAATAGTCACTCCGTATATATTGCCAGCATTAAATATTTGTTCCCAAAGCCATGTTCTTACTACAAGAGATCTCCCTGCATTCAAACTTTCCCTAGATATGTCCTTAGTGTGGTATAATATACAGATAAAATGGCCTTCAAGACAATTGTGAACCACATCCAAGTAGTACCTCCGCAAGCTCAAGGGAAACACATTATTCATTTGGGCCAAAGACAATATCCGAGGACCTGGTCACCCAGCTCACAACTCTTGATATCTATTTTTATAGGACTTGACTTGAACCTAAGAATTGCATATTAAAATAGCCAGACTGTTAGTGGACACTACATAGATGGTAACATTTTTTAATGAAATGAATGTCGCTAGTGAAAAAGAACTGAATGGCTATTAATCAGTCAATAAATCAATCAGCATTTGTAAAGTGCAGCACTGTCATCCCTAGGGGTATCTGGATGCTGATGGTCCCAAGTCTCAGTTGAAAAGCCAGGTCTTCGAGTTGCTTTCTGAAGTCTGCCTGGGAGGGTGCTGTTCGGAGGTGGAATGGCAGATCTTTCCAGGTCTTGGTGGTGATGTAGGAGAAGGATCTGACCCCGCTGTGGCTAACATGAATATAGGGATGGTGTGCAAGGGCAAGAGATCAAGAGATGAGCAGCACAGGTGTCTTGAGGGTAGATAGGGAACACAGGTGTCTTGAAGGTAGATGGAAGTTCAGTCAATGGTTGATGTCTTTGTTTGGGTAGAGCTTTGTAGACATGCATGAGGATCATGAACTGGCATCTCTTCTGGGTGGGGAGCCAGTGGGGTTTTCTGAGGTGGGGGTGATGTGGGTGAATTGAAGAGGTCCAGATGAGTCTTGCTGCTGCATACTGTATGGTCTGGAGTCTTTTGAGGAGCTGGGAAGGGATGCCTGCATAGAGAGCATGGCCGTAGTCCAGGCAGCTGGTGACGAGGGCCTGAGTGATGTTTTTTATGGTGTTGACTAGGATTGATCTGAAGATTCTGTGGTGTGAGTGAAGGGTGTGGAAGAAGTAGGAGGTGACTGTATTGACTTGTCATTTCATGGTCAGATTGTTGTTGTAGGTAATGTCTAGGTTGCGTGCATGGTCTGCGGTTGGGGTGTTGGTCTGAGTTCTGCTGTAATTTATTAATTAAATTTCTTCCAAGACTAGACTTGGGCACTAAGCCTTCTTATCAACCTCCTTGGTCAGTAAGTAAAATACTTCTGGTTTACTGATTTCCTATGTGAACTTTCAGTTATGACCATATTACTTTCCACAATTGAAGTTCTTCAGTATCTCCATCCCGGATTATGTGGAGATCATATATGTGTTAAACTAATAAAACCACATTCCCTTGTTAGTGATGAGTATCATCAGCATATGTGTTTCCCTCAATCCTATCATAGGATCATTATGTGGAGATAATTGATATTGGTGTAGGTGTTCATCTTACTTGATGATAGTATGTATGATTAAAGATGAAAAAATTATTTTCAAAGCTCGATGCTGGCATTCTGAGTAACACGTTTATGCTTTAATAAACTGAGTTGAGAAAAACATTATGTGAAAAAGTAGCCTCTTTCTAGCATGGTTACCCCCACTTTTGGCCTGTTTGTGAGTGTGTGTCAGTGTGTTTTTACTGTGTCACTGGGATCCTGCTAGCTAGGAGCCCCAATGCTCATAGATAAAAAACTATATGTCAGTGTGTTTTGCCTGTCTCAATGGGATCCTGCTGGTCAGGAACCCAGTGCTCATAGTTTTTGGCCTAACTGTGTCACTGAGGTTCTGCTAATCAGAACCTCAGTGCTTATGCTCTCTCTGATTTTAAATTTGTCACTGTAGGCCAGTGCCTTCATTTACCAATTTCAGTTGGCACACTGGACCCCCCCTTATAAGTCCCTAGTATATGGTACCTAGGTACACAAGGCATTGGGGTTCCAGGAGATCCATATAGGCTGCAGCATTTCTTTTGCCACACATAGGGAGCTCAGATAAACCCTTACACAGGACTGCCATTGCAGCCTGTGTGAAATAACACACACATTATTTCACAGCCATTTTCACTGCATTTAAGTAACTTATAAGTCACCTATGTATCTAACCTTCACTTGCTGAAGGTTAGGTGCAAAGTTACTATGTGTAAGGGCACCCTTGCACTAGCAAAGGTGCCCCACATAGTTCAGGGCCATTTCCCCACACTTTGTGAGTGTGGGGACACCATTACACCATTACATGCGTGCACTACATATAGGTCAATACCTATATGTAGCTTCACAATGGTAACTCCAAATATGACCATGTAACATGTCTAAGATCATGGAATTGCCCCCCCTTCAATTCCATGCATCTTGGGGGCTCCACCATGGACCCCCAGTACTGCCAAACCAGCTCTCTGCGGCTTGCACTGCAACTACAGCTGCTCCCACCTCACAGACAGGGTTCTTCCCTCTTGGGATCTGGGTAGCCCAGTCCCAGGAAGGCAGTACAAAGCATTTCCTTTGGGAGGAGGGTGTTACAACCGCTCCCTTAGGAATAGGTGTTACAGGCTGGGGAGGGGTAGCCTCCCACAGCCTCTGGAAATGCTTTGAAGGGCACAGATGGTGCCCTCCTTGCATAAGCCAATCTACACTGGTTCAGGGACCCTGGCAGGAAACTGGACACAGGAAAGGGGAGTGACCACCCCAGGGGTGGTGCCCAGGGCTCCTCCAGTGTGTCCTAGACTCTAGCCATCTTGCTTTGCAAGGTGTGGGGGCACTCTGCAGGGCTCTGAGTGGCCAGTGCCAGAAGGTGACATCAGAGACCCCTCCTGATAGGTCCATACCTGATAAGGTAGACAATCACCCTCTCAGGGTTCCTTAGGGTCTCTCCTGTGGGTTCTCTTCAGATTCTGCATGCAAGTTTCCTTCAGGAGTCCTCGGCAAAACCTTCAGACTGTTCTGACCTCGGGTCAACCGCAGCCTGGTCCAAGAAACACTGTAACTACAACAAAGTGTCTACAGGAGACACTTTTCTTCAACAACCTCAGCTTCAAGTCAGCAACTGCAACAGTTTCCACGGTGTGCACACTCTGGGGACTCCCTGTCTTCATCCAGCACTCCATCTTGCGATGCTCAACTCGCTGAGTTGTTCTCCGGCGGCGTGGGACCTTCTTTTGTTGTGCTGCATCAACTGCATTTTGCACCTCCTTTGAACCCAGATCCTGTGGCTCTTGGGAGTGCTGGTTGATATGCTGAGGGCTCTCTAAAGTGCTGAGAGCCCCCTCTTCCTCCTCACACAGAGTTGAGGCCCCCAGGTCCCTCCTGGGTCCATCCAGTGCCATTTAGATGCAAAATAAACTTTTGTTGTAGCCAAGGCTTGTTGGCGACTTCCAATACGAAATCTCATCTGCAACAATCTTCTTGGGACATCTTTTGCATAATGCAGGAACCCGCTGGTATCTTCCTAGGGTGCATTTCTGCTGTCTTCGACTAACCAGGAATCCTTCTTTTGCACCCTCTTCTGGGTTGGCAGGGACTCCTGTCCTTCCTGGAACTTCTTTTGACTTGTGGACTTGGTCCTCTTCCTTTGCAGGTCTTCAGGTCCAATAATCCAGCAGTTGCTCTTTGCAGACTTGGTTGACTGCTGCAAAATCCCCAAAACAAGGTGTAGTGTGTCCTAAGGAAACTTGCAGTACTTTACTCCTGCTTTCATGGGTTCTGGGGTGGGGTAATTTACCTTCCTTTACTGCATTCTTACTCTCCCAGTGATTCTGCACACACTACACTTGTCCAGGGGGGAATTCGTGATTCGCAATCCACTTTCTTAGTATATGGTTTGTGTTGTCCCTAGACCCATTTTCTCACATTGCATTCTATAGCATTTCCTATAGTTTGCATTGTTCTATGACTATTTACTTGTCTAATTTTGGTGTCTACTGTATATATTGTGTATAAAACTTACTTCCAGAAGGAGTGTTGTCTCTAAGATATTTTTGGTACTGTGTCACCCAAATAAATACCTTTATTTTTGGTAACACTGAGTATTGTCTTCACTTGTGTATAAGTACTTTGTAACTATAAGTGGTATTGCAAGAGCTTTGCTTGTCTCCTAGTTCAGCCTAAGCTGTTCTGCTATAGCTACCTCTATCAGCCTTAGCTGCTAGAACACTACTATATTTCACTAATACGGGAGTACTGGACCTGGTATAAGGTGTAAGTACCCAAAGTACCCACTACAAACCAGGCCAACCTCCTACTTATTACGATTGGTGACTAAATGCTTGCAGTTTAACATTTTTTTACTATTATGCCAAATCTGGCCTATTCAGTATGTGCTCCTAAAGTCTCCACACTTTGCCTATTTTTATCTTCTCTTACTCTAACAAACAGTGCCCTAACAAAAAGAAACAACAGCAAGGAGTACACTAGAAAAACCTTATCCAAGTTACGATTGACAGAGCTAACCAACTGACTTCCCCTACACCTTCAATACTAAAAGGGGCACTCATTAATGTAAGGTCAGTTCAGGCTAATGCATGTTATCAAGCAGATCTTTTAAACTCACTTAATCTAGAGCTCCTGTTCATCACAAAAACCTGATTTTCATTCAACTTCTTTCAGTATACTATTGCACAAAGACTACTCTGTCTACAAGGATAGAATAAAAAAACATGGAAGTGGGATCAAGTCATAAATAAAAACATATGGAAATGCTCCACCATAACTCCCCAACCTTCACCTTCATTCAACAAGTCTCAGGAACCCTGAATCTGAAACAAAATGAATTGTACTATTTCCAATCCATTTATCACTCTCTTTGCAACACTATGGGGGTCATTACAACATTGGCGGTATAAGGCGCTTACCGCCGTGCAGAAGACCGCTAATACACCGCCACGGCGGCGGTAGACCGCCACAGCTATTATGACACACATCACGGAATCCGCCGAAATTCAGACACCCACACAAGTCCGCCACACCAAAGGTCAGCGATAAACATGCAGAAACAAATCCTCCACCTCCACGCCAACAGAAACACGGCCATGCTATTACGACACACGAATCCACGCAGCGGTCTTTCAAACGCGGTATTCCATTGGCGGTACACACCGCCGCGCTCAAAATACACACACAGCTCCAAAACACCGTCATATTGGACAATTACAAATACACACACCTGAGACACATACAAACAACACTCCCACACACCCACCTCAATATAAAACATACACCCACATCACACACAAACCCCTACGACCAGAATTTCTGAGAGAAGGCCAGAGAGAGACAGCACAGAATAGAGAACCCCATCACACAGAGGCACACTACACCATCACCCACACAACACCCACGCACAAAACACCACATACCACTACACTCACCACACTCATCAACACATACACCACCCAACACCTCACACACACCACCCCATGGCACGCCAAAGACACCCCCGCTTCTCCAAGAAGGAGCTCAGGGTCATGGTGGAGGAAATCATCCGGGTAGAGCCACAGCTATTTGGCTCACAGGTACAGCACACATCCATAGCTAGGAAGATGGAGCTATGGCAAAGAATAGTCAACAGGGTCAACGCCGTGGGACAGCACCCAAGAAATAGGGAGGACATCAGGAAGAGGTGGAACAACCTACGGGGGAAGGTGCGTTCCACGGTATCCAGGCACCACATTGCGGTACAGCGGACTGGCGGCGGACCCCCACCTCCTCCCCCACAATTAACAACATGGGAGGAGCAAGTCTTGTCCATCTTGCATCCTGAGGGCCTCGCAGGAGTCGTTGGAGGAACGGACACTGGTAAGTCAAATCTTAACTATCATATCCCCCACCTTACCTGCATGCTATCACACACCCACACCCTCACACCCTCCCCTATCACCCCAAATGCTCACCTATCTACCCATGACACCAACCACCCATCCCAACCCCAAGGCCTGCATGAAATAACTAAGCATGGATACCCATCACTAAAGCATGCCCACTGCACAGACCCACAACACCCCCCCAAACAACAGCACACAAGCCCCCACACAGGAATGCCTGCACTGGTGTACATGCACACCCAACAATTGCACACCATGAAACACACACATGCAATAATCATGTACTTATACCCCCGCAGGAACCCGAAGGAACGTCACCACACCAGAGGGTCCAGACAACACCAATCCACCCCCAGAAGAGGGCCACAGTGACGACAGCAGCTCTGCCCTACTGGATCCTAATGACCAGCCCGCACCATCGTGGGCCTCAGGACAGTCGGTTCCCCTTGCCCAGCCACAGCCCAACACCGAACTTCCACCCTCTGGGAACACCAGCACAGTACCAACCCAGCGGGCCCATACCTCCCTACCAAGGACAGGTCAATCAGCGGTGTGTCCACCACTACAGGGCACCCAGGCTAACCCAACACCCCAACAACAGGGACCTAGGGGCAGTGGCAGTGGGCACACAGTCCAGGGGACGGAGGCCCAGGAACACAGGGGAACTGGGAGGGCTGCTGTGCGACAGGGGGAGGACAGGCCAAGGGAACCTATTCTCCACGAGGCCCTCTCCTCCATCATGGGAGCATACCACCACTCCCAGGAGACCACGGCCACGGCCACGGTACTGGGCATGTTGCAGGAGACCCTGCGTCTGCAGGAGGAGCAGTATTTGGGGTTCAGGGAGGAGCTCAGGACCATCGGCTCCGCCCTGGGCACCATTGTAGGGGTGCTGACGGACATTCAAAAAGACCTTGAAGGACACTGTGGCACTCCAAGGGGCCCCTGACACTAGCCACGACGATGAAATGCCCACCACCTCTGCCGGTGCTAGTGGACAGGACGCCCCACCACAGGACCAACACACCAGCACCCCACCCCCTGCAGACGGACAACCACCACAAAAGCGGGCCCTGAGATCCAGGAACAGGACAGAGCAAGATGGCAAGACCCATGCCAGGAAATGACACCACCCTGATTGTCCCCCCACTGTACCACTTTGTGACCCTGTCCAAATCGGAACTGGCCCAGCTCCACTTCCAATGGCCAGATGTGCAATGTACCTGTGAGACTAATAGACAGGACTCTGCCATGGACATTCCTCCACCATCACCCATCCCCATTTCACCACCCCCATTCATTGTTATGCACTTAAATAAACACCCTTGAAACACTAATAAAACTTGAGTCAGTCAATGATTTTGAACTTTGTATTGTCAATTACAGTGTCAAAAATGATTACCCATTGGAAGGCCAACATACCAATGTCACAAATCACAAGCCTTTCAAGGGTGCAAGGTGTTGGCACGTAGGTTACCACATTTGTGAAACTGAAATGGAAGGGGACAACTCAGTTAACAAATAGTGAGTGAAATGTAGGTATAGGATAGAGGTAGACGTGTGAAAGTTAATATTATGTTAAACATGAAAATTTACTCACCTGTGTCTCACTGGAAATATTGCTGTATGACTGACTCCCTGTTGTCGTTTTCTTCTTCATCAGCTTCATCCTCATCACTGTCCGCAGGCTCCACAGCTGCTACAACACCGTCATCTGGATCATCCTCCTGCAGAAAAGGCACCTGCCGTCGCAATGGCAAGTTATGGAGCATGGAGCAAGCGATGATGATGTCGCACACCTTCTTCGGTGAGTAGAATAGGGACCCACCTGTCATATGGAGGCACCTGAACCTGGCCTTCAGGAGGCCGAAGGTGCGTTCGATCACCCTCCTAGTCCGCCCATGGGCCTCATTGTACCGTTCCTCTGCCCTGGTCCTGGGATTCCTCACTGGGGTCAATAGCCAGGACAGGTTGGGGTAACCAGAGTCCCCCAATAGCCATACACGGTGCCTCTGGAGTTGAGCCATCATATCAGGGATGCTGCTATTCCGCAGTATGTAGGCGTCATGCACTGAGCCAGGGAACATTGCATTTACCTGCAAGATGTACTGGTCTGCCAAACAGACCATCTGTACATTCATGGAATGATAACTCTTCCTGTTCCTGTACACCTGTTCACTCCTGTGGGGGGGGACCAGAGCTACATGGGTCCCATCAATGGCACCTATGACGTTGGGGATATGTCCAAGGGCATAGAAGTCACCTTTCACTGTAGGTAAATCCTCCCCCTGAGGGAAAATGATGTATCTCCTTACGTGTTTCAGCAGGGCAGACAACACTCTGGACAACACGTTGGAAAACATAGGCTGGGACATCCCTGATGATATGGCCACTGTTGTCTGAAAAGACCCACTTGCAAGGAAATGGAGCACTGACAGCACCTGAACGTCAGGGGGGATTGCAGTCGGATGGCGGATTGGTGACATCAGGTCTGGGTCCAACTGGGTACATAGTTCCTGGATTGTGGCACGGTTGAACCGGTAGGTCACGATCAAATGTCTCTCTTCCATTGTCAACAGGTCCACCAGCGGTCGGTACAACGGCGGATTCCGCCATCTTCCAATATGTCCCAACTGTCGGTGCCTAAGAAGGACAACAGCGAAGAAACTGTCAGCATTCCTCCAGGTATGTACCCACAGTCACACACAAGACTACAACAGACAATTAACCCATCTGGGAAATGTGTAGAGTGTAGGCCTCGGTATGTGTGACGCAGTAGTAAAGGAAGCCATGTGGGCCCCTGAAATGGCGGCTGCCTGACCTCTAAACTGGGACAATGGAATTGTGGGGTAACTGCGCTGGTGTTGCACACCGTCGCGGTAGGCGGTCGTAGAGCACGGCGCAATGCTGCATTGGTTAACATTGGACCCTATGGGTCCCAGGAGCCAATGAACAGGTGCGCTGGCGGTGATGCTGCGCCCCGCCGCGGACGTCACCGCCACGGACGTCACCACCATTTTCTATCTCTTCAATCACTAAATACCTGACCTTCGACAGGAGAGGACCTACACTGCTAGTGCTGCTGTGACCTCGGTCTGGAAGCGATGATGGCTTCTGCGTCTGGGGAAAGGGCACAGGAGTTGGAGAAACTTGTGGATGGGGTCCTCCCCCAGTACATGCTACTCTACGGTCCTCCAGACCAACAGGTTAGTACACAGGGAGCACGTTGGATGGGCTAGGGCTGGGTGGAGAGGGCTGGGTGGAACAGGGAAGGGGCAGAGTACATAGAACAGTTATGCATGGGGATGAATGGGCCACATGGACAGAGTTGGGAGGGGGCCACTCACATTGACGGTGCAGTAGGTAATGACTGTTCCTCTTTCCTTGTGCATGTCATGTAGGTCAGCGCCCACCAGAAGAGGGACATTTGGCGTGCCATCGCCAAGGAAGTCCGGACCCTGGGGGCCCACCAGAGACGGGGCATCCACTTCCGGAAGAGATGGGAGGACATTCGCTGCTGCAGCAAGAAGTCGGCGGAGGCTCAGCTGGGGATGGCCTCCCAACGTGGGAGGGGTGCCCGTCGCACCATGACCCCCCTGATGTTCCGGATCCTGGCGGTGGCCTACCCGGAGTTGGATGGGCACTTAAGGACATCACAGCAGACACAAGGGGGTGAGTACAACCTCATTCTGTGGACTTTGCGTGCAGTGGCCGTGTCGGGGTGGGGGAGGTGGGCAGTGGGTGTCCCTAGGCCAGGGCGAGTTAGGTAGGCAAGGCCCCTCCGAAACGTAGGCCATGTGGGACTCTACCCCAGATCAGAACAGAGGCAAGTTGATGTATAGTTGCCCCTTTGCCATCCATGTGTGCTTACTTCTACCATTGCCATGTAGGTCATATCCCAGAAATTGCATGTGCGGAGGGCAGGAGCACGGCATAATGCATGGGGCTGCTGCGTCTGTCTTGTCCGCCAACGGTAGCGGTATGCCATCCACTAAAACTGTCTTTCTTCTGTCTCCCCCCCCTTTTCCTGCTCTCCCTGTCCTTTTGTTCATCAGCATCATCAGGCGGAGGTACAGTGGCACCGGAGCACGAGGGAGCTGCATCCCACATGGCCATGGAGGGCCACACCACAGACTCTGAATGCACCAGTGGGACGGAGGGCGAGGGGAGCTTCACGTCGGCCACAGCATCACCAACCAGCGACACGGACTCCTCCGCCGATGTGAGCTCCCCTGGGGTGGCGGCACCATCTGTGCGCCCCACTTCTACAGGTACAGCCGCCACCTCCCCTACCAGACCCGCCCTCCCAGCAGCCCCTCAGCGTGTGTCCCGTGCCCGCTCACCCAGGAGGGTGGGCATCACCTTCGCCCCAGGCACCTCAGGCCCTGCCCCAGTCACCCCTGCTGCCCTCAGTGAGGAGGCCATTGACCTCCTCAGGTCACTCACTGTTGGGCAGTCTACCATTGTGAATGCCATCCAGGGTGTAGAACAAGAGTTGAAACACGGTAATGCATTCCTGGAAGGCATTCATTCTGGTCAGGCTGTCCTTCAGCGAACCCTGCAATCTCTGGCCTCAGCACTGATGGCAGCCATTGTCCCTGTGTCTAGCCTCCCCCCTCCAACTTCCTCCACTCAGACCCAATCCCCTGTACCCCAGCCCATCCCAAGCACACCTACAGATCAGCAGGCACACAAGTCAACACACACAAGTAGCTCAAGCAAACATAGGCACCACACACACCACAGGCACTCACACAAGCATCACACCCATACAGACACAGCAACATCCACTGTCTCCACTGTGTCCCCCTCCTCCTCTTCTCCCTCCTCCCTCCCAGTGTCGTCTACACACACACCTGCATGCACCACATCTACAGGCACTAGGACTTGCACCAGGACACCCAGCACCACAAGCCACTCTCCACTCCCATTTACACGTCCCCTGTGTCCTCTCCCAGTGTGTCTGTGACGCCCCCTCCCAAAATACCCAAATGCCGGCAATCACTCACCCAACATCCATCCACCTCATGACAGCCTCCAGTACCTGCACCTGCACCCAAAACAGCTAAAGTGACACCTCCTACAACCACCTCCTCTACCTCCACTCCCAGACCCCCTCCAACTACCCATCCCAGTGTCCGTCAGAAACTGTCCCTCTGTCAAATTGACCTGTTTGCCCCCGCCCCCCCCCCCCCCTCCAGTTTATGAGTCCCATCGTAGCGCCTCGGCCAAAAAGCCTCCAGTGCCAGTGGTTCGTGTTCCAGGTTTTTGGAGTGCACCGTCCACCAGGGCAGGCAGTAGGACCCAGAGCCAAGGCACTGGCAGCCCACCCCCTGTAAAGGCTCCGAAATTGGAGAGTAGACGACGGGACAGTGTCAAGACTCCTGGTGGGACAACAACTGAAATGGGATCGAAGGCGATTGGTGAGTCAGCTGTAACTCCAAAGAAGGTGGGGAAGGTCCAGAGGAAGTCTGCCCAGCCTGTTGTGAGTGTCACGGCGGAGAAGTGCGCCATCATTTCCGGCGGTCGAGACACAACCGCGAGCACCGTCGTTACTGGTCAGGAGACCACCGCCAGAGTCACAGCCCAGGAGGGCCCAAGTATCGTTACTGGTCAGGAGACCACCGACAGAGTCACAGCCCAGGAGGGCCCAAGTATCGTCACTGGTCAGGAGACCACCGCCAGAGTCACAGCCCAGGAGGGCCCAAGTATCGTTACTGGTCAGGAGACCACCGCCAGAGTCACAGCCCAGGAGGGCCCAAGTATCGTCACTAGTCAGGAGACCACCGCCAGAGTCAGTGCCCAGGAGGGCCCAAGTATCGTTATTGGTCAGGAGACCACCGCCAGAGTCACAGCCAAGGAGGGCCCAAGTTTTGTTACTGGTCAGGAGGGCACCGCCAGAGTCACAGCCCAGGAGGGCCCAAGTATCGTTACTGGTCAGGAGACCACCGCCAGAGTCACAGCCCAGGAGGGCCCAAGTATCGTTACTGGTCAGGAGACCACCGCCAGAGTCAGTGCCCAGGAGGGCCCAAGTATTGTTACTGGTCAGGAGACCACCGCCAGAGTCACAGCCCAGGAGGGCCCAGGATCCCACAGCACCGCTGGGCGATGATGGAACGTCAAGCCACACACCAATGTCCAGTGTGGAGTTCGTCATGCCACACAACAATGTCCAGTGTGGAGTTTGTCATGCCAAACACCAATGTCCAGTGTGGAGTTCGTCATGCCACACACCAATGAAACGCCATGTCAAAGCACCGCTGAACAGGGCCAAGACCGCCATGTCAAAGCACCGCTGAACAGGGCCAAGACCGCCATGTCAAAGCACCGCTGAACAGGGCCAAGACCGCCATGGCTAAGCACCGCTGAACAGGGCCAAGACCGCTATGTCAAAGCACCGCTAAACAGGGCAAAGACTGCCATGTCAAAGCACCGCTGAACAGGGCAAAGACTGCCATGTCAAAGCACCGCTGAACAGGGCCAAGACCGCCATGTCAAAGCACCGCTGAACAGGGCCAAGACCGCCATGTCAAAGCACCGCTGAACAGGGCCAAGACCGCCATGGCTAAGCACCGCTGAACAGGGCCAAGACCGCCATGTCAAAGCACCGCTGAACAGGGCAAAGACTGCCATGTCAAAGCACCGCTGAACATGGCCAAGACCGCAATGGCTAAGCCCCGCTGAACAGGGCAAAGACTGCCATGTCAAAGCACCGCTGAACAGGGCCAAGACCGCCATGGTGAAGACCGCTGAACAGGGCAAAGACTGCCATGTCAAAGCACCGCTGAACAGGGCAAAGACCGCCATGGTGAAGACCACTGAACAGGGCAAAGACCGCCATGTCAAAGCACCGCTGAACAGGGCAAAGACCGCCATGTCAAAGCACCGCTGAACAGGGCAAAGACCGTGTGGGTATGAATAGGCCGCCACATCAGGCATCCTTCTCCCATGTGCAGCTGGGACAGTGACAGGACATGAACTTTCACGGGGAGACTCATCCAGTCTGGGCACCAGTCCCATCCAGTACCAGTTGAGAACTGCATCTACTTGCGATAATGTGCCTTTGCACTCCCCAGGATGTAACAGTGGGCAAACCACCCACTGTATAGACTTGAGAGACTGTGGCTTTGCACTCCCCAGGATGTAACAGTGGGCAAACCACCCACTGTAAAGACTTGAGAGACTGTGGCTTTGCACTCCCCAGGATGGAACAGTGGGCAAACCACCCACTGTAGAGACTTGTGAGACTGTGGCTTTGCACTCCCCAGGATACATCAATGGGCATGGAGCTCCGTCGTGGATCTGGCTTTGCATTCATCCGGCTGAGGTGCACCCCCTTCCCTTCCCCCTGAGGTGCCTGTAGTGTTTCAATCTGATGCCCCGGCAGTGTTCTCTCAGATTTTGGTCAGGTATCTATTGTGGGCAAGGCCCATGCATTTTTGGACTGTTTGTGCACGGACATTGTTGTGTACATATCTGCAATACTTATCGGATTATTTATGTAAATAAGAGTGATTTTGGAATACATATATTTGTATATTTTTGTATGACATGTATATTGGCACATTACAATGTTTGCCCGCAATTCGCTTTGTCTTTGCATTCTTCCGGGGGAATTGTGGGTTGTTACTGTGATATTTTTGACTGCATTGGTGTGTATGTTGTGATATGCGAGGGTGGGGGTGGGGGTGTTTGGTGGGTGTCCCCCTAACTTTTGCCTCCCCCCTCCCCGTGTCGTAGATGCAGTACTCACTGGTATGTTCTGCGCCTACGTCGCTGTTGTTCGTAGAGGAGCAGAAAGACAAGGGCAGGTAGGATTTGGAGTTTCGGCTCCATGGAGTCGTCGTTCCTCGTGGGCTGTGTTCAGGTGAGCGTTTTCCCATAGCAAAAGCTGTTTCCGCCGTGTTTTTATCCACGGAGAATCCGCCCCGGAAAAGGTGGCGGATTGGTAGGTTGTAATAGTGTGGGCGGTACATTGTCTTCCGCCTGTCTGTTGGCGGTGACCACCACGCTGTTTGTCTGTACCGCTGTGGTGGGCGAAGTGTTAAAGTGACTGTCTTTGTTGGCGATTTCCGCCAGGGTCATAATTCCCTTTTTTTGTCCCCCGGCCTGTTTGCGGTATTTCCGCAGCTTTAACACCGTCCGCCAGGGTTGTAATGACCCCCTATATCCTTTATTAAACACTCTGGGGTAACAGTAATGAAAGCCTACCACGACTGGGTCTTCTTGGGATATTTTAACATCCCTAGCACATGCAGAAAAATCCTCTTGGAAACAAATCTAATTAAAACCCGTTTACACATTGACCTGTAGGAGGTCATTTCTTGCACTACTCATAAAAGAGGCAACACCCCTGGACTAGTTATACTAATTATCTCTAAATCAAACACTTAATCTCCCTAAATAACTCTCTGGACATCAAGTGGTAGAACCACCTGGTGATTCCCTTCACTTTACCACAACTAGGATCCACAGTAGCTAGTCAGTCAAAACCAGTTTAAAGATGGATAAGATCTTCTCAAGAAATTTCTTTTGAGTCTTCTCTCCAAAGAGGTAAGCTTCATTGCTCACTCTACAAACTTACTGATTTGGCATCTGATAAAAAATGAAAGCCTTAAAATAAAAACATCCTCACCTTGGTACTCAAAAGGTCTCAACAGAAGCAAACTTTTCACAAGGAGACTAGAAAATACCTGGAGAAGAGCAAAGTTCATGGGATCACTCAGTTTCTTCAAAGGACAAAGAAAAAGTGATAAAGCTCTAAGCATGGAAAATAAATCTAACTTTTAAAAAAATAAAACTGAAGAAGTCAAAAACGAATCTGGAGCTTTCTTCCAAACCATTAACATTCAGTAAACTTTTCCTCTAACATAAGCTTCCAAGATCTAAATCCCAGGAACAACACAGAAATATTTTTTAAACATAGAAAATCAAGGAAATCCATTCTGAACCTGATTATAAAATGGGAACCATCTCAAAGTTTTGAGATGGAAACAAGAGACAGCGCTAAATATCCCGATACACATTTTTGTTTTTAACAAACTTTCACGCTTACTACATAGAACATGAAATTGCTTTTTTGATTAAGAAAAGCAGGCAAGATATATTCTGTATGGTTTATACTTCATATCTAAATCTCAACCCTTCTACTAAAAATGGTCAGTATCCTTCTTAACGAAAGCACTTTAGTTTGCATTCTGAAATGTGCCCATATCACAATTCTCAATAAACATAATGTGGACCCAAACAACCTCTAAAAGGTAAGCCAATCTTGAAACTACCAGTCCTGGGGAAATAATTGAAAGAGCTGTTGCATCCCAACTATCAAACCATTTTTCACGTAATTACATAAATGCATTTTTTTTTCCAGTTTTCAGTCCAAATGTATACCAAAAATGCCATCATTGCAATAATGGAATATGTACTAAAAATCGTAAATCATGGAGATGTATGCCTAATGGTTCCTTTAGACCTCTCTGCAGCCTTTGTAACACTTTACCATGAATCTCTCCTATAGGTTCTCAATGGTAGAATGAAAATAGAAAGAAGAGTACTGAGCTGTTTATCTTCTTTTCTCTCTTCACAATCTTAATTGTGAAACTCACCTCTTTTGAATCATTCACACTTCCAGTGTAATAAGGATTACCACAATGATTCATGGTGCCAACTAATTTATTCAACTTGTATATGAAACCTCTAGCAACAATCCTTAAAAAAATACCTTCTCTATTCGCTAATATGTGGATGACACACAGCTATATTTTAGAGTGTTTTCGCTATTCATGTAACAACCCTGAAGACTGCCCCTTTAATTTAACAACTGGATGGACTCACTGACTCTCTGAGCACTCTAAAAAACAAATTACTTCTATTCTCGACTGACCCCTGTCCCCTGTCCATAACTGACTGGCTGCTCTCAATCCGTTAGGTATCTACCACTACATCTAGATAGAGGAAATGCTCTTTTAGCTAACCACTGAAAATCTACCACCACGCGATAAACATTGCTGGTCAGCTAGTAGCAGGAGACAAGAAATCTGATCAAAAATCCCCTATCCTAAAGCACCTTCACTGGCAACAATTTAATTCAAGACTGTATCCATCATGCTTACAGCCATCCACACTTCCTACCTCTGTACCTGAATAATAAATTCAAACTCCAGGGAAGAAACTGAATTGCCAAATTCTGGAAATTCCTAAAAGCAAAAAAATCAAAAACAGCAAAACAGGTACTCTCATGCTTAAACCCTGGACTGAGGAACTCTATTCCACGTCACATAAAGCTACACCTCAACCTTCTTTCTTTCACATAAGACTTAAAAACATATCTATTCACACTACATCTCATTGACGGAATTCATTTTCCATGTACTTCCTGTTCCTTTTTACAACTGTACACATTCTCTTCTTACTTGTAAAGCACTCCATTGACAGGTGTCTAGTTAATGGTATATGAATAAATACATAAATATCACACCAAGAAAAATCAGCCTTGGTCTTATTGCAGAACATTCCATCCTGAACTGCAGGGCCAGTTCCCTCCTAACACAAGACAAATCTGACAAGTTTCAGTATTACTCACAAAAAATGGCCATAATTGTATTTATTATTTGTGATCTGGGTTAATGTGTGGTAAAGCTAGTTCCACCTTGGCTAGTTCACAGCTTCTTAAGTATGAGCAAAGTACAGGCTACACATTTTCAAAGTGTTTTAAACTAGGACTCTGGTCAATACGATTGTTGCTCCCCCAGCTGGATATAATTTGCTCTTGAGTATCTTCGGTACAACTTATATAATTGGGAGTGCTGGATTGTCATTTCCGAAATAGCTCAGTTCTTCATCTAATAATGCACCTTCTGGGCATTTTATCTAAGAGTGCATCAGAGAGGGCTGTTGTGTTAGAAGTTGGATTGAGGAACAACATTCAATGGCATGCAATGTCATCCTTTTGTTGTTGTTCTGCTGTACAGCGGCCAGCTCTTTTCATGAGATTTTGCATGGCCCTTGTCAGTCTTTAGCATCTAGTGTTTGAAGCTCAAAAATTACCATTTCATGAAAGATGTGTATGATGATTCTTGCTATTAAGTTTGGGATAAAACTGGACTTCAATGTGAGGCCACTCATTGTGAATCATACATATACACCAAGATTCTGTCTTTTTCAATTTGCCATGTTCTCTTTTGTTGGTTCTTGTCTACCTTATTCAAGTTCTCACTTCCATCTGTTTATAAGCCTCCAAATCTCTACAGTAGTTGATGGTTAGTCTTAAAACACTTGCTGTGTGCTTGAGCTTTATTATAAATGTAAATGCACCCATTAGAGTGACAACTAAATGTATAACTAGACAAAAAAAAAAAAATGTTTTCTCCAAAAATGCTCAAGATATTGACAACTGTGTCATTAGCATTTTCTTACCCTTCTACTCCCACCATTCACAAACTGATTGTTTCTCATTTAATGGTTTTGGCTTAACTTTTGGCTTGTGTGAACATGATCATACCCTCATTTGTTGAGGACAGAATCGACCTATAGCTGCTGTTAGATTTTTGATGCTTCTTTTAGTGGAGGTTAGATGAGTTGTCCCACATGTGACTTTATTACTGTGCTAAACATTGTAAATTGATGACACAGTAGAAGTTAGTATGTTAGCATTATTGCTTTAAAAATAAAAAAGTTTAAACTAAGATTCAGAGAAGACAAATATTTTAAATAGGTTCCCTTAAAAAGCTGCTAACACTACTCGGTCTTTGGGAAGATACATTAAAGTGGTCTGATAAGACAATTCAAAATGTGTGTCCTGCTCATGCACCCATTATCAGCCTTTTCCTTTATGTTTCCTTTCTTGTTTTATCAGTTCCAACATATTTAGTTACCACATCAAATAGCCCACCAGTCTTGGCATATCTAAGATTAGTTAGTTTTCAGCACTACGTGTAAGATACAAGGTACACATCCTTATCTTTTTTTAAATAGTATGTATCTGTTGAAATCAGTTTACTTTATTTCACACATTCTATGGATACTCATTTTTGTATGTGATTCTGAATGTGATTCTGAACATTTTTCAATACAAGTGTAGGAAATTGGGTTATTATTTGGGGGAGGTGACTAGCCACCTGAAATAATCACAATCCCTTTCAAGGTGAACCACTAAATTCACTAAATAAACATGAGCTCAACCCCTAGGTAGCTATGGCATAGAGCAGACAGGCTTAACTTAGAGGCAATGTGTAAAGTATTTATGCAGTGCTAAACCCATCATAAAGTTGAAATGCAAAACAATAAAAAACCCAAAATGAATTACAAAAAAAGAGTAAAATGTAATCACCAAAATGACAAAAACCTAACCGAATATGAAGATTTGAATTTTTAAAATTGTAATTAGAAATAGTGCCAAGAAGAACAAAGGGCCAATACAGTCATTAGTCATGCTAGAACAAGACTTAGGCAGAATTTCATGCTGAGTGCAATAGAACACGGGTTGATTACACTAAACAGGTTTGTCCCGGTCAAAGATTTTACCTTCTGGCCTTTGTCCTTTATGTCCATATCCACTACAAGATTACACTTCTAAACCCACATAACCCCTGAGAGGAGGCACTTAAAGACTCACAGGGTGGCAGGCAGAGGCCAACAGGAAGGTCCAGTCCAGTCATGTTGCTACTGGTCAGTTGTTAGCAAAGACCTCTTGTAGCTTATTGTGTCCCTGCAGCTTCAACAGGAGGTTGCCCTTATGCCCACTGGAGCCCACTTTTTTTGTCCTAGATACAAGAGGAAGAACAGGTACACTCTTCTCTCAGGTCTCAGACAGAAGGTTCAGTCCTCGTCTGATCTTCCACCAGTCCCGAAGTGCTTTGAAGTGGGTGTGTGCAGATGCCACATTTATGCCCGGCATGAGCTAGTGGGTGGAAATGACTCCTGGAGACACCCTAACCAATGGGGTGAAAGTTTCTGGAGCTAACCCTAGTCACATTTGGCATTTTCAAGATGGTCAAAGTCTTTGGTCACAATAAACTTGGGTACTGAGGGCTAGGAGTGTATATGGAGAGTGTACTTTGGTAACTCTAGTATCCTCCCACATATAACACTAAAATTCAGTTTTAGGAAGTCCCTGTACCAACAACATACTCAGAGAGAGATGTGCATTTATCAACAGGCACTGGACACACTCAAATTGTTTTAGCATGTGGTTTTCCTTCTTTCAAGTGCACCCCAAATGCTATACGTAAACCCAGCAGACCTATCAAACACACTATGGGACTGTAATGTGATGGAGATGCCCACTTTGATTAGGGCTTAAGTGGCTGGAAAGTCAAAAGAAGGGTCCTGCCCACGTTCCATATAACATTTGCCTGTGACAGGGGAGGCCTCTTTGAAGTGCACCTCAGCTGACTCATGAAAAAACCATCAGACCGGTCAAGCAGGATGTGACATTCAAACTGGACTTGTCACTACCTTTATTGCCAAAAAGGATCCTTTCACATCTAATGCATATTCGGCTCAGATAGGTCTTCTCTGCCCATTCAGGTCAGCCAATTGTTTGCTCCAGGGAGCAAGGTCACACTTTGTTAATGCTTCTTTAAATGCTAATTATTGGTTGGCAGACATTGGAGAGCAAAATGAAGATTTAGCTTCCAGAGACCTCACGTAGGGCAAAGGTAACTTTCTACAAATTGACACTTCCATCACATCTAGAAAAAATCTGACTTCATCACTGAATTGGATTTTCAGTAACTATTAAAAATAGTTGTTTATTTTTTTTTAAATAGACTCACTCTAAGATACAATATTATTAATAAGTTGCACAACAGTGCTGTCTTATAGAACAGTCACTCTTGCTACAGTGAAAATAGCTTTGAGGGGCAATCACTGTGGAAACCTCTTTAATCTTAAACTTTGACATGTCCAACTTTTAAATACCATGCATCTTGCCTCATGAGCAAGACGAACTACATAGGAGTGACTTATAAATATATGAAAGAAAGGTTTAGGCTTGTCAAATTGGGTTATTTTAACAACTCAGATTTGCAGTTAAGACCTGCACAGTCAGGCTACGGGGGACAAGACTGCAGTCAAATTTAAACTGTTACTGTAGTGGATGGCACAATGGGTGCTGCAGCCCACTTGTGACATTTAATTTGCCGGCCCTTGGTACCCTTTGCTACTATATAGTAGGGAGTTATAGGCAATTGAAATATGCCACCCAGGTGTATACCAATTTCATCTTGTTGAAACGAGGAGTAAAATAACTTTTCTCCTGGTTAGCAGAAGTAAAGTGCACAGAGTTCTATAGCCAACAAAAATTGCTTCAGCAAAAAAATCTGCGATGACCCTGCAGAAGGTCAAATTCTGCCAAAAATCATACTCCACAAGAGGTTGTAATAAATTAATACTAATTGCATGAGTGATGGATTTATTTTTGACAGGATAATTGTGTACAATTTATAATAAGCTTTCTGGTATTTAATTAGGCTAAGTTTTGCTTGCCTCCTAGATTTATTGTACAAGGATGAGAGCAAAGTCCCTGAGATGCAGAGAGGGTATTTGGAAGACCAATAGATTATGGATTTATATAATGCAGATGAAGATTATATTGAAAGACACTGTGGCTTGAAGTCTCCTCTGTCCTTCTCAGGAGACTGGAGGTGGACTGCCCCAAGAAGCTGTTCTTCAAGTTCAGGGGAGCAGAGTTGTGCCACATTCTGGCGAGCACACCCCCTCTCCACACAAACATTTAAAAAACTGAAGAAGAACTAAGTGCATGAAATCTCTTGGTGTCCTCAAAGGACAAAGACAACGCCACAGAGCTCTCACCAGAGTCACTAAATTCGACTACCTCAATAAGTGAATTGAAGAAGCCATAAACTCTCTTCCCATCTTTCAGCGTTGCCTGAAATCTACCTCTAACTTGATAATCCAAAGCTCTCAAGAGCCATTCCGAACTTGATAAAAAATAGGGAAAGTCGCTGATATTTGACCTTCCGGGAAGAGACACACCTGAATGGTCCGAATTTGGAAAACTTGATGTATAGTCCATTTCACAAAATTATTTATTTAAGAAACCTGGTTCCTATTTCAAATAACATACATTTGCTTTATTTGTTTAAGAAATGGATTCAAGATATCTGTTCATGGAAGTCATTTAGGGGCCGCCAGGGGTCACAGCTGCGACCCATAGCTTGCCTCTTGCAACCCCTGGCACTGCATTTGTGACCCCTGGACTCAGATGTGGCAAATTTAGCGTCTAAGAGTGAATAGCACTGTATTATTCACTACTAGTGTAATAAAAACATTGAGTACAACTATCTAGAATATAAAGATGATAAATATAAAAAATTAATATAAAGATGATTTTGGTCAGGAGACCGCTCCCCCACGTCCCCAGCACCACCAAGCTGTTCCCCTGTCCTTGACCCTGCACGCGCTGCCAATTGCGCGTTCGAGGCCCTCCTCCACCCGCAGCCTTCCACCTGTGCCTCATCCCTGGTGTCTAGTGGGCTCTGGTAAGCATCACTAGACTTGTGCTTTGTGCCGTTTTAAGTGATTGTGACTTGTTCTCTCTGCCTTGAATTATTGTGCCATTCATGCCATTGTGACTTGTTCTCTGTGCCTTGAATTATTGTGCCGTTCATGCCATTGTGACTTGTTCTCTGTGCCTTGAATTATTGTGTATTACTGTGCCGTTCATGTTATTATGACTCGTTTTTTGTGCCCTGTATTAGTGTGCCGTTCACCCCTCAGTTTCTCCTTCTGTGCCTTTTTCCATTTTTTCCACCGCTTTTGCCCCTTGTGCGCTCCCCTTGCCGCCGGCTCTCTCCGAGCCGCTTTCCCCACCGCTGCCTCCCTGCGGCCCGCCCCCCTTGTGCCCCCATTCGCCACTCCCTCCCGCCTCCCAGCTGCTCCTCCCTCCCCCTCCCTTTTTAATGGTGGAGGCGCACCAGAGGCAAGCCCGGCTGTGCCCGTCTGTGCCTGGACCGCGCCCAGCGCCACCCCCCATGGTCCACGAGACCCCTGCACCTCCAGACGCCGCTACACTGCTGACCAACTCAACGCCCTCAATCCCGGCCGCACCACAGCATGCTCCTAGTCCTAACCAAGGAACACCCATGGACCCTTCTCATGCCGCACCTGCAGTTTCACCTGCGACAGAACAACGAAACCAACAAAGACCGAAACTAACCACCTCCACTCCATACTCCTCAACACCCGCTACGCACGCAAGCACGCCATCGAGCTCTGGGACCTGCTCGACTCCACCGCCCCAGACGTAGCCTTCCTGACCGAAACCTGGTGGAACGACTCCTCGGCACCCGACATCTCAATAGCCATCCCGGACGGCTACAAGATCATCCGCAGGGACCGCAACAACGGAATCGGAGGAGGAATAACCATCGCCCACAAATCCTCCCTCAAGGTCGACACCCACACCTACGACTCCCTCAAGACCCCCGAACACCTACACTTCCGCATCCACACTGACCCCAACACCACTCTCAGAGGAACGCTCATCTACAGACCCCCCGGACCAGGAGCACCATTCAGCGAATCCCTCGCCGATCTCACCAGCACCCACGCACTCACCTCAACGGATTACATCCTCCTCGGGGACCTAAATTTCCACCTGGAGAACAACAACGACACCAACTACACTACTCTGATCGACAACCTCACCAACCATGGCCTAAGACAACTCGTCAACACACCAACCCACATCGCCGGCCACACGCTTGACCCCATCTTCTCCTCAAGTGCCCACGTCACCTTCAACCATACCACGTACTCCAGTGGACCGACCACCACTGCATCCACTTCACCTACAAGAAACATACCGAGCACCATCGCACCCAACAACCACCCCGCCGATGCTGGAGTTACGGAAGACCAGTTTACCAACACCCTCGCCCACAACCCACCCCCAGTCTCCACCGACCCTGACACCGCCGCCCACAACCTCACCCTGTGGACCAACGACTGCGCCAACACCCACACGCCACTCAAAAAATCCACCGACAACCAAGCCAGAAGAAAAGCCACTTGGTTCACCGACGAGCTCCTATACTCCAAACGCGACTGCCGGAAGCTAAAAAAGGAATGGCTCCTCAAGCGCACACCTGACAGCCTCACAGCCCACAAGGACGCCACCCACAAGCACCACCAACTCATTAGACAAGCCAAACGATCCCACTTCAAAGACCGCCTGGACAACAACGCACACAACAGCAAGAGCTCTTCAGCATCGTGAAAGAACTCTCCAAGCCCAGCGCCAACATCAATGACATCCCTCCATCCCAAGAACTCTGCAACGCACTGTCCACCTTCTTCCACCGGAAGATCATTGACATCCACGACAGCTTCGACGCCACTCCCACGCCAGACCCCACCCCCGAACACTCCACCTGTGCAAACCACCTGACCTCCTAGACCAACGTAAACGACACAGAGACACGCAAGATCATGAACTCCATCCACTCAGGATCTCCGTCAGACCCCTGCCCCCACCACGTATACAACAAAGCTGACTCCACCATCGCCCCCCAACTCCAGAAGGTCATCAACATCTCCTTCGAAACAGCAACATTCCCTGAAAAATGGAAACACGCCGAAATCCGCGCCCTCCTCAAGAAGCCCAAAGCAGACCCCAACGACCTCAAGAACCTCCGACTCATCTCCTGCTCCCTTTCCGAGCAAAGGTGATTGAAAAAATAGTCAACACACAACTAACCACCCACCTCGAAGACAACAAAATCCTAGACCCCTCCCAGACCGGCTTCAGACGAAACCACAGCATTGAAACTGCCCTTCTCGCCGCCACAGACGGCATCAGAAGCCAAATGGACAACGGCGAAACATCAGCCCTCATCCTCCTGGACATATCTGCTGCCTGCGACACAGTCTGCCACCGCACCCTGAAATCACGCCTCCATGAAACCGGAATTCAAGGAAAAGCCCTCGACTGGATCATCTCATTCCTCTCTGGCAGAACCCAGAGAGTCCGCCTCCCCCCCCTTCCGCTCCGAAGCCACCGACATTATCTGCAGCGTCCCCCAAGGCTCATCCCTCAGCCCGACGCTGTTCAACATCTACATGGCCCCCCTCGCACAAGTGGCCAGACAACACAACCTCAACATTCTCACCTACTCCGACGACACCCAGCTCATCCTCGCACTCACCAAAGACCCGCGCACCGCCAAAACCAACCTCCTCGAGGGAATGAAATCCATCGCCGAATGGATGAGAAACAGCTGTCTGAAACTGAACTCGGACAAGACAGAGGTCCTCATCCTCGGACCCACCCCTTCCGCCTGGGACGACTCCTGGTGGCCCACCGCACTAGGAACCCCACCAACACCTTTCCGACCACGCTCGCAACCTGGGCTTCATCCTCGACTCCTCCCTCACCTTGTCTAAACAGGTCAACGCAGTTTCCTCCTCCTGCTACAACACACTCCGCATGCTCCGCAGAATCTACAAGTGGATACCGACAGAAACAAGAAGAACAGTGACACAGGCCCTCGTCAGCAGCAGGCTGGACTACGGCAACGCACTCTACACAGGCATCCCAGCAAAAGACCTACTACGCCTCCAAAGCATCCAAAACGCCTCCGCCCGACTGATCCTCGACGTAAACCGCCACAGCCACATCTCCCACCACCTGAGAAACCTTCACTGGCTCCCCATGGACAAAAGGATCACTTTCAAGCTTCTTACCCACGCTCACAAAGCACTCCACGACACAGGACCAGCCTACCGAAACAACAGACTCAGCTTCTACACCACCACCCGTCAGCTCCGCTCCACTAACCTCGCCCTCGTCCCCCGCATCCGAAGAAAGACCTCCGGCGGCAGATACTTCTCATACCTTCATACCTCGCCGCCAAAACCTGGAACACCCTCCCCACCAATCTGCGACCTACCCAAGACCTACTCACCTTCAGAAGGCTCCTCAAGACCTGGCTCTTTGACCAGTAACATCAGCTATTCCCCCCCCCCCCCGCAGCACCTTGAAACCCTTACAGGTACGTAGTGCACTTTATAAATTCAATGATTGATTGATTGAAAGATGAGGGAAGAAGTAAAAATGCTTTTAAATGTATGATGTGTGCATGCATGCAGGTGAGAGTGTGTATGTGTGATTGTGTATTAATGTGTAAGCATTTGTGGGTAAGTGACTGTATAGATCAAATGGAGTGTGAAGTCACTTCCGCTACCCCTGGCCTTTTGGTGAATTGACGTTCATGTATCTATTGTATGACTTACACTTCATTATAATATCTCACCTCCTCTATTCAAAACTGTCAGCACTGCTCTAGAAGAATTCACTTTCTCGTGAGCTCTAAATTATGCCCAAATCACTCGAATTTCCAAGAAGCAGAATGCAGACGCAAAGGTCCCCCAAAATCTTAACCCAATCTCTAATCTACCATCCCTGGAATAATAACTGAAAGAGCTGCTGCATCTCAACTGCTAAACCATATCTCAAATAACAACTACCTAATGCATTTCTGTCTGGTCTGCGTTCTAAATTTAGTCCAGGAACAGCCACCATTGAAATAATAGACTATGTACCAAACATTGTAGATTAGATCTCTCTGAAGTGTTCATAACACGTGACCACAGATGCCTCCTTCAGATCCCTCAGTGCTAAAGTAGGGATAGAGTTGTTTAATTATTTTCTCTATTTAGGATCTCGAATAGTGAACAAAGAGTCTTTTAAATAATTCTCACTTCCACTGAAGTGCGGCATGCCACAAGGATCCATCCTTTTACCTCGTTTATTCAACTTGTATATGGGAGCTCTAGCAACAATTCTTCAATAAAATACCATCTCTATTAATCAATGTGCTGACAACACATAGCTAGATCTTTGAGTGTCTGAGCCATTAAACATATTAACGCTGAATTCTTTCCTCTATAATTTAACAAACGGAATGCAATCACCCACATTAAAACTGAACCCTCTAAAAACCTAGGGCCAGATGTAGGTAGGTAGGAAATTGCGACTTGCAATTTGCGAGTCCGTGCGACTCGCAAATTGCAAGTCGCAATTTGCTATGCAGAAAGGTGTCTCAAACACCTTCTGCAACTCGCAATGGGGTCGCAAAGACCCACCTCATTAATATTAATGAGGTGGGTCGCAGTTTGCGACCCCATTGCGAGTATGGGCACTCACGGGGATGGTGGCCTGCTGGAGACAGCAGACCACCATGTCCGTGACTGCTTTTTAATAAAGCAGTTTTTTTTTTTTCTATCTGCAGCCCGTTTTCCTTAAAGTAAAACGAGCTGCACTTAGAAAAAAAAATGAAACCTTTTGTTTCGGTATTTTTCAGAGCAGGCAGTGGTCCCTTGGACCACTACCTGCTCTGAAAAATTATTTTTATTTCCATTCACAAAGGGGAAGGGGTCCCCTGGGGACCCCTTCCCGTTTGCGAATGGGTTACCATCCACTTCAAGTGGATGGTAACTGCGAGTTCAATGAAATTGAATTGCATTGCGAGTTGCAAATAGGAAGGGAACACCCCTTCCTATTTGCGAGTCGGAAATGCATTTTGCGAGTCAGATCCGACTCGCAAAATGCATTTCTGCATAGCAAAGAGGCTTTTGCGCCTCGCAAACGGAGTTTTTCGCTGTTTGCAAGGCGCAAACACTTTGCTACATCTGGCCCTTAATTCCTTCACCTATTCTCATCTGACAATCCTCTTCTTGTCTAAAATTCTCTAGGATATTGATTGACTGTTGAAAGCTGCTTTTTTGCACCCATTTATGTAGATATTCCTGTCAAGCTGTGGATTTTTCCATAGAAAAAAATCACTTACGTCTAACAGGCAAAATGTGTTGGGGGACCCAAAGGAGCGACTTGTGCTACATAGCTCATAATTCCAAATTGGGTTGAAACTTCGGTTTCCCTCTGAATGGGGATTATCAGGGAGCAATTAATGTGATTTACAGTATATATGAAAAGGTACTAAATTCTGCCCCTTGATTGTCAGATAAACCGAAGCCTCTTTGAGACTCAAAATGCCTTTTGGTAGCTCCTAATGTATGCACGAATGTCTTCAGGTTCTTTGAAAGATGCCCACATTTTCACACAGGTCAGTCCAAATCTATCAATGGAAAACAATCAATACTTACATTTTAAGTTGCAAGAACTGTGTCTCACACCTTCCACTGGCAAATACCACAACAATGCTACACTCCTTAAAGGAGCTTGCATATTGCTTATCATTCCCCTAAACACCTTACATTAAGCACCTGTGGGCTGTACAGGGCCGAGAAAGGAACTATCTTTGCAGTGTTGTGCTAATTAAATGATACAATACATCAGTTACCATCAAGTGACACTGATGGTTCATTGTTGGATGTAAGGGAGTAAGGGACACATGTACAAACGATTTTGAATGTCGCAAACAGCGAATCTGGTTGTTTGCGATGTGCAAAATGCACTTCCCAATGTACAAACCCAGTTTTGCGATTCGGTAAACTTTTTACCGAATCGCAAAATGGGATTGCGACTCGCAATTAGGAAGGGATGTTCTCTTCCTAATTGCGACTCGCAGTCCCATGTATGATTGTTTTGTGACCGCGACTGCGGTGCTAACACATTCGCAAACGGGAAGGGGGTCGCAAAACAAAACTTTGATACATGTAGCCCTAAGTTCTTTGTCTCCAAGACCTTCCCTCCACCAGGGTCTGTGAGCAATACATTAAGGTTATAAATATCTTTATAAGTGGCATTTAACGCTGATGTAGCCAGTGTAAAATAGCAGCTAATACGTCATTTAACAGGATATGAATAACAATGTTCAGAAACACAAGTTATATTACAGATGGATTAATGTCTTACTTGCACTGAGCGTTGTAATGCTTGATGAAGTTTTGAAGTAAGTCAACACCTTTCTTAGTTTTAATCTCATTAACTTTGATTAGATACTAAAAGGAAACAGATTACATGAGTTGGTGACATAAAAACATACAGAGGCAAAAAAGAGCGGTAAATTGATTTCCAAGTATGCATTCACTCTTACTTTGATAACGCCAAGGTATACACGTCTTTTTCTAATATCGGTAAGTGCAGCATATGGGGGTGAGTAGAGCATACTTTAACTTTGACTTCTAAAAGCATAGTCCTGGGTGAATCCGTCAGGGCTAAGTATGAACCTCTGCTTTTTTTTAAATCTGGCATTTGTGAAGGTCGAAAAGTTTGAAGGTGTTTATGTGAAAAAATCAACTCAGTTGGTGGTGATGTAGTTTACTGATAGTGTCTATCAACATGTCACATAGCTGGAACTGCCACAGTGCCACTTACAGGGGACTTGAAGAGATAGGCAAGGAGGACTAAAATGGTGTCTGCTTCGTGTTTGGTGCACACAGAGAAATAGTCTTCATAAAAAGTCCTCTGAAACCTCAGACATGCCCTTCAAAAATCAAAGAGAATGGGGCAGTGGCTGGTTACTCATTAAAGCCAGACTTTACATGTCAGTTAACAGGTGGTAGTATTGCCCAACTCGTATTTTGTGACTCAGTAATGGATTCCATCATTAGCCAACTTACTGCAACTCACTTTATCAACCTCAGAACAATAAAATGCTGATTTGACAGAATCACACTCAACCTCCCACACCGAGCACACATCAAAGGCCACCTCAAGTAGCTCCACTGACTCCCCATACACAAGCGTGCACAGTTGAAAGGACTCACTCATACATTGAAGGCACTACACAACACTTGTAAAGCCTACCTCAATAGCCGTATCTCCTTTCACAAACATCCAGACAACTCTGCTCAGACTTCTACGTGCACAAATCCCACGCATACATAGAACCAAATGCGGCAGTCAGACCTTGTGGCAGAACAACTTGCTATTACACATCAGAGTTTCCTCTTCACTTCCAGAGCTCCAAAAGAAGCCGAACACCTTGCTTTTTTACAAGCCCTGCACCCATGCCTGCAGTAGACGAGGTTAGACTCACACATGCCCAGCGCCAGGATACCCTCCCTGTGCTGTGCACTCTACAAACAATCTTAACATAACACAACATAACATAGGCTGTCCTACCACATGTTAAAATTTGCTACCAGTATGTTACAGACAAATCTTTGCTATATTTGAGCCTGAAACCTGCAGTTTACATTGTTGATGTGAAAATCTAACTTAATGAGAACATAGCAGGAGATTTGCTCAAGGAAAAAAGGCTTAAATAAACAAACCCCTTGGTTCGTAGTATTACATGTCAGAAGACATAAGGATGTTAGCGATAAGAAAACGAATATTTAATAAGCAATAGCAATGCTAATTGGTTTTGCTTTGCCGTTGTTGAGTGAGAGACGTGATCAGCTATGCCAATGCCCACCCAACCGCTTTAAAAGTATAAAAAGAAGTGAAAACGTCTCCTTTCTATACTTTTAAGACGGCTGTCGCCCTGCGTGACACAGGGCCGGTTGTGTGTCACATGCTTGCATATCAGTGTATGATGGGGATAAGATCTGGTTGACATGCGTCTTTATTAGTGAGCAACACAACTGACTGTTGTAAATTACTGGCCTTTACGTGCAGGGATGTCAGTGCCCTCCTGTCTGAGACCTGTGACCCATTAGGATTCCTTTAGCAAGCACCAAGGTCCACCTCATTTCCTCCATTACTAAAATAGTTCCTTTGAAAATAAAAGCAGTGCCCCTGTCGTGTATAGTACTCCAACAGAGAGCTTTCTGGCTGGCTAGAAGGCCATGAAGTTCGTGTTCAAATTGCAGGATTCCGTCAATCACACAAGAAATCCCTAGTGTTTAATTTGGCTAGCCATTGCAGGTGGCCAGGCGCTCATTTTGTAGGACCAGGACTAATAGTTAATCAGACTTTTCCCTACAGTAAGAACCAGAAAGATCGAAAATGAAAGGAAGAAGGAACTGTGCATCCCCTTTCATATTAATAGCCTTTCTAGGCTTTAAGGATTTCATAGTTATAGGGTGTTGTAAATCCGGAAACACCTACTCCCCTGCAGGTGAACACTTTACCTCAGGGCAGGGAGTGATCTCAGAGATGGAAAGAAGCAGAGAAGGAAATATGAGAGTGGGGATGGTAGAATGAGGCACTCAATCGGTAGATATAGTGGGAGTTAGAAAGGAGTAGAAGAGGCAGAAGAAACAAAGGGAGTTTGGGGGTGCTAAAAAAGGAGACAAATGGACAAAGGGAAAGAGTAAAACAGGGAGGAAGAGCGGGAGCTTGAGAGAAAGCTATACAGAGTAAGAGTTGGAGAGGAGAGAGAAGTATGGGAGGAAAGAAAGAAAGGGGAAACAGAAATAGAGATGCTTGAACGAGTAAGGAGGCTGTTGAGTAGTTAGTAGACAGTAAGAGTGAGGATATGAACTGAGGCTTAAGAGGAGGAGAGAGATGTTGGGAACACGAGAAACAAGTGGAGGCAGAAGAAGATAGTGAGGAGGGCAGCAGACAGATGAGAAGGAAACAGGTTAGGGATGGAAAGAATATTATGGTAGAGGTAGAGGAAGTAAGCAACACAAAACGATGATGGACAGAGTGCTGAACAATGCAAACACTCACCCCCAGTCACAGATCTGGGTTTAATCCATCGTTCTTTTGCTCACCATGCCACCCCAGTTTGGACCCAGCTATATGCAAATCAGTCTTGACCCTGTTCCTCGTCCAGCCTGAACTGCCAAGCCAGGTCCTCCCTGGACCAGAAACAAGCATCCTGGGACCGGTTTCAGGGTTTCACCCTTCATCAGCCAGGCTAGCTTCAATCCAGTGGCACAGTGAGCAAGGGACCCACGTCTGGGCATACTCTTCCCACTTAGGGCAACTTTAGCAACACAAAAGGATGATGGAGGGAGTGCTGAACAATGCAAACACTCACCCCCAGATCTGGGTTTAATCCATCGTTCTTTTGCTCACCATGCCACCCCAGTGAGTAGAGGAAGTAAGAACAATGGATTAAGAGAGGGAGAGAGACAGACAAAAGAGAGAGGCGGAGCAGGAGGGAAGAAAAAGTGAGGAAGGCTGAGAAAAGGCGAGAGCAAGAGACATAGATGAGGGCAACAATAAGAATGATGAAGTGAAGCAGGTGAAGGACAGAAGAAGGGATTGAAATGGAGATGTCAGTGGGGGTAGGGGCCATGTAAAGAGTGACCAGAAAGACAAAAAGTAGATATTACAAGAGAAAAACAGCAAAAAACAAGGTGAAGAACTGAATTTTTTGAGGCGAGAAGGCAGAGAGTATGGTGGAAGAATGACTGAAGTGAGAGGAGCAGGGAAAAACAAAAACAATAGACAGAAGTGAGATGTGTGAGAAGGAAA
Source organism: Pleurodeles waltl (assembly GCF_031143425.1). Taxonomy (NCBI): domain Eukaryota; kingdom Metazoa; phylum Chordata; class Amphibia; order Caudata; family Salamandridae; genus Pleurodeles; species Pleurodeles waltl. The sequence continues at coordinate 392,003,468 of NC_090446.1, forward strand.
AGTAAGACAGAGGAAGATATGGAGAGTGCACAGAGGCAGTTGTGGAAAAAAAAGAGAGAGAAAGAAGCCACCTGGCACAGATAGAAGTCAAGAAATAAGATGAAGTCTGACAGGCTCGAATTTGTATGGCAGTACAGGTTTTCAAAGACGAAGGCCCGGCAGGAAATCTTACTATTTCTCTCTAGCAAACGGATCCAAAGTGTGGACAGGAGGGAATTCAGGGTAACTATTCACTAGGTACTGAGTTCAACTTAGATTCCTTGTATTTAAAGTTTTCTTTTGATAATGTTCTAAACAATGGACTTAGATACAGGCCTTCTGGACATGTATCCTCAATAGTTAGGTCCTGGGTAACATATGATTAAAAAAAACTCACAATGTAGAGTGAGCTCTTTACTTTCATGCACAAATCTCCAACAGTGCTTAATTTGTAAAATAATAAGTACAAAGGCCCAAAGTTTTGCTCAGAATCATGTGGCCAGCGCTATGGAAGGTTGGGTGCCAAATACCAAATCTGCATAGGTTTGATTCCACCACCAGACTATCTGCCTCATTATCTCTCTCTTGCAGATTCATATTCACCACTGCTTTCCCCCTTTTTCTGTTTTTCTCTCCTGAGTTTGTGTTTTTCTCTTTCTTGTTCTGGATCAAAGTCTGTTGAGGAAAAATAACCCCCAGTTCCCAAAAATGAGTGCCAGTGATCCCCACCTGCAACCACCGACAAATTAATCACAGATCTCCAATAGGGAGGAACGTGCGTCAGTAAAATCTCAAAGACACACAAATATTACCAAATGCCCAGGTGGACATCTGAGCATCTCTGTGAGCCAGTGAGTAGGAGATTCACCCAGGACTACTTCAGGACAAAGAACAACAGTGTGTAAATGATAGTTAGACGTAAGCATAAATAGTGCATAAAGGTCATTCAGTCATCAATACCAGTACGTCAATGTTTGAATCATATTTGTATATGCAAAGACAAATAAGCACACTCATAGGACTGTATGGAAGGGGGAGAGACACAATTATGTAGTACTATAAGGAAAAGACGTTAAGGCATAAATAGCTATTACATCAAGTGAAGCAGGTTGACGTGTAAATCTGTACTGTCAGTGTGTGTGAGAGATGTAAAAGCATAATTATATACTTTATGAAAACTATACGTCGGCATAGTGACATAGTGGAGTTAAAAAGATATTTAAACAGAAGTATGTGATGTAGGTTTTTATACGCACCAAGAATAAATGTAAAGGATATACAGACCATAGGGTTGACGGCAGCCATTGTAGTGGTTAGTTAAGAGAGGCAAGCTTAGACTTTTAGAATAAGAGGATAGAATGGCAGTGATGGAGCATCAGGTTTATGAATTTCAAGATTAAGTTCTCACATATGGCAACTGTGTGTCCTTCTTTTTTTTCTAAGTTTAAGAAGGAACATGCAGTGGAACACCGGTCAACGCAAGATTTTCTATGGGTAGAACTAGCCGGTTTTGTGCATGTACTTGTAGGTAGGACAAAAAGACATGACTAGGAATCAATGGAGGGACGTGGGTACAGGTGTGAAGTGCTTAAATCAATGCAGTACAGTAGTACAGTCTTGTATGCCAATAGCTCACAGCCCCACTCTGAGAAGCGGAGTAGAGTAAGTCTCTTTTTTGGTAAGAGTTCTGAGTGGTAATAGTAGAGTTTTGATCATTTTACTTTGCTGGGTGGGGCATAAAAGGGAAATGTTGGTGAAAGGTCCTTCTAAGATTATAGACTCTGGAGATGGCAGTGTTGCCATATCTGATTAAGAATGGTAGTACACATCGATGTCTTCTTAGTATTGAGGCAGTGTCAATTCGGATATCACCACTGTGATAACTTTAGGAGCATGAATCGAAGATAATTCTATTCCGGGTGAAGTGGATTTTGGTGTTGCCGGTTTGAAAGTCAAATAGAAAGTTTGAAGTCTAGCACTATTTTCATAAGTCTGTGAAAGGAAAAATAGTTTTTAAGCAGGAATGTGATACCAGCTTTATTAAGGAAACAATGGACTATTCCTAGTACAACCAACATTCTTGGTTATAGTGAGACTGCGAAGACCCGGTTTTCAAGTGCAGTCATGAATCTGGCGGCCATTAAGATTTGAAAGAACAGTGGCCTGGATTAATTGCATTCACAATTTTCATCAGTTGGTCATGAAAGACTGGAGGAAGGACATTTTTAAAGTGAAAGAAGGCTAGTGTGGCTAGTGTTTATTCATATATTTGTAGATATTTTGGTTCAGAAGAGACTTCGGTAGGGGCAATTTAAGGATAAATAGGATGCAGGTGTTTTAATCTAATTAGATCTGTACAGCATACAGACTACTGGCTCAATTTGATTGGTCATTTAACCAAGGTGTTACTGGCACTATACTCAATGGTATCTCCAGCTTCCCTCAAAACCGCCATCAATGCATGGCTTATAACTTCCTTTAATCGAGAAATGAGTAAAGTGTTTTAAGCAGAGATTTTAACCTTTGACAGAGAAGCTGGACACTCTCTTACATCAAAGGTGGGCCCACCTTTTATGTGTGGGGATGATACACTCCTAGTCTTGAGCCCCACAATGAGATGATGGATGGCTACTAATCTTCTAAAACTAGTGTTCCAGAAGCAGCTCTCATATTTCCTCTCAACCTAATTTTGGGAAAATAGGATTTTTCCTTGTTTTGAGGACATAGTATTTCACCACAGATGGAGCAGTGCACTGTCTGCTAAAGTAGTGGTTTCCCCGCTATGTTTAGAGGTGGGGAACTGCCATGTGCTAACAGGGAGCCACCAATGGCTCATGGGTGGAAACATTGATTGATTAATCACATTGGCAATCAGTCAAAGTACCTTAGACCTTTTGAGGGTGGCTGTCTCATTCTGTTTGTGACAACCAGAAAGAGCCGGGCAACTCTCCCTGGAAAACAACAAAAATTATCCCTTCACGATGAGATAAAATGCCAAAGGTGTCAAGACATTTGTTTTTTGTTTTGCAGTAACTGTTTTTGAAAAACAAAAAACTTTGCTGTGTATGGCATTGAGCATGGTACCCACACACTAAAGCTTCAGTGTCCTCAGCCAATCCGCAGTGGCGGTGACTCTGCTGAAGGCATGGAGATACCTGTTTGCCTGCCCGTAGGACACCTCTAAATATGGTAGGCCCTACTTCTCTATGGCAGTGGAGAACATCCTTCCGGTGACCTGGTAGAACAGAGTGCAGCCTGGTAAACTATTAATAGGCCCCAAAGTGTTCCTTGCCATTGATAAACAGATTACAGACAGTGCAAAATGGATTGGTAGGCAGGACTGTGCCTCGGTTTGTCTGACCAGGAAACATTCCTATTTAAAATATTTGTGTCTCACTCAATATGAATTAAAGAACTATGATGACCTAGATTTATACATCACAAAGTTACAAAGTATGTTCCTAAGTGAGTTCTGAAGTCTGCAAATATCAATCTGAGTGTAGTGCCATCTTTTTGCTACAGCAGTTTAGGAGAGCGATCCTTCCACGTTCAAACTCCTCAAATCAAGAAGCCTCCTCTATGAACTCTGTAGTCAAGTGGATCACTGCAGTTTTAAAACTAAATATTGACAAGTTGGTTTCGGCTATCTTAATCAGGGTTCATGCATTGACCGTTTCCTGGTTCTATTTTAACACATTTTTCTTCGGATGGCGCCAAGATCTTCTCTTAGCTGAGCAATGTCTTAATTAAAGTCATTTAACAAAAACAGCATTTGGCAATCTGGTGCAGCACAGCTCACATAAAAGGCAGGGCATCAGAGCAATACAAAGAAGCCTAATAAATGATTGTCTACTTTTGGTCCAGGACTTTTTTTTTAAGTGTCTGCGAGCAGAGAGATCCTTATTCGGCCCTCTTCTTTGTACCTCGTGATGTGCATCATGCATCGTCATTTCCCCTCTTATGACTGGGACCCTGTCATTTTGACTTCTCATTTCCTTTTTTGTATTTGCTTCTCAATGGTTTTGCAGAGCCAAGTTAATGTTGTAAAAGGAAAGGTTAACATTAAGATCTTTTGGGCCAGGTGTAAGCTGGTTTTACAGGGTACCTGGTTTAGTGATGCCAAAGGTAAAGTAAATAGAAAAGAGCTGCGTTAAGCAACAGGAAGTTATAATTAGGACTTTCATGTATATTTGGCATCCAAGGTCAAATGTATGTGACAGAAGATGGGTGATAAATTAGATTTCATGGCCAAATGGACGTTTCTCAACATTTGAAACTAGAGAAGAGGCTGTGGGCTTGGAAAGAATGTCTACTAAAGAGTGAGATGGCGCAGGCCACACAGGACACAATACATTGTTACTGTAGGATCTACTGTAGTGTTGACAACACAGTAGATGATAACCAAGGTAAAACACTGGGCTATAAGGTGGCATTAGATGGTGGTGTGTTCTAAGGATTGGATCTCAGTGGCAAGTTTGCGATTAATGAGGATTTGTGGGGCAACTCATCGCGCACTGTTTTGCAGTTTGAATATGTTCAGACATGCTCTGTTTGGGAAAGGTATTGTGACATAAACATGCATTCCATAAAGTGTGCAAAAGCTATACATGCATAAGTATATGTGGCACATAGAAGACGTGTAGTCATTAATATGCAATTGTATCAAAAAATTATGCAGGAACTGTTTATGAAAACCTAGAGGTCTCCCTTACTTCACACATCTGCAGCTGAAACATTCGACGCTCTTTCTGCATTTCCTCTGCAATTTCGCCCCCTATTACTTCAGTCCGAACCATTCCATATTGTTTGGCAAGTTCTCGCTTTTCCTTCTCTATTTTTGCACTAAAATAGATGAGTACATTTATAGATTTCGAAAAATAATCTCAAAAAGTTTTTAACAGTTATTTTCATTTTGAATTTACAAATAAGTATAGCTTACAATTTACTTTCATAGTCTTTCCAGGATTTTTCAAAGGGTTTTCTTAAGTCCTACAAGAAACAAAAACAAGAAAGTCATTTTGGAATATGAAATTGTTAGTACCTTATTTTCCTGGATTTCTAAAAGTTCCGTGGAGGACTGTTAATTCACAACATGGATAGTCAAGGGTTAGAGTCTGCTCCGAATCAATACATCTAAATAATTAAATTTTAAAAATCATTAGCAATGTCATTAGGATAATTGTTATAGTCCATAGTAGGGTTTATAGTAAAGTCCATAGTTGAAAGCACAACCCACAACGGTCCTCTACAAAGGCAGAACTTTTCCATTAAATGCATCCGAAAGGTGTTTGTGCATTACAGTTAATAAAATCACTCTTACCAGCCAAACACATATAGCAACAAAATAGTAATTAAATGGTAAATACTTCTACTTTTCCCCAGTTAAATTTTGGCAGGTTTGGCCTGCTGAACTTTTACTAATGTTGAGTTATTTAACGTATTATCGGATGCATTAAATAAAACCAAACTCGTAATTCTGATCGAGGGATAAACAGGGGTTTAGTACCTAATCAGAATCAAACAAGCCACTGGTAATTAGGCCCATAGTGTCATAAAAGCCACTAGTAGTTTTCCAATAGTCATTACAGGTTAAGTCTTTTTAGCACATAAAGTTCCAAATAGGTTCGCACTTTGGGCACCTAAGAAGTTCATTTACACCTAGTGCCATATCTCCTTCAATTGATGGATATGATTTTTTCAGGGACAGGCGTATTTCGTGTGCCTAATTTGATAGGTAGAAGCAACAGCATCTTTGAAAAATATGCAGTATTATCACTGGAGATGTGGTAAAGTATGTCAATGCCAATTATTCTGTTAATACTCTCAGTGGCTTTAGGTGACCCAACATCCTTTACAGCTCAGAAATTACAAAGACAGAAAGAAAAACGAGATTTTGTTTTGTAGAACAAATAAAAGCATTATTTAAAAAGGCTCCAGATAGGAGACTTTATTTTCTCACAAAAAACAAATATTTTTGCACATGGAGATTCAGATGTTAGTCTTGTGTCTGACGGAGCCTAATATTCCGATTGTGTATTTTGAAGAAAAAAAAACAATTCCCTGGTAAAAAAAGGCGATAATACTTATTTTTCACTAATGGTCCTGGTTCAATCTTTACAATCTGTGTAGGGATTACAAAGGTATATTTTATTCATTTGTTGTCTGGCACAGAAAACTGTTGCTTAATTGTCACTTCCTGACAGTTTTTACAATAAACTGATTTGCCAAAGATGCATTTTCATATGTTTCTTCTGTGTGCCTGATATTCTTAACCATAACAGTTTTCATCTTCTTAATAGCATGATAATTTGCAAATAGTCATTCCAAGCCGCAGTCTGCGTATATGTTGTTTCTGGTGGCATGGCCATAAAAATACTTCCCGGTGGAAATTACAATGCAAATATAAATCAGATCATGGATTTGCAAAGTTGTATTTCAAACCAGAATATTGCAATGTTCATTGAAAAGAAATGAAGCAGGACTGTGATGTAGTCGAAATTGTAGTGCTGTCCTTCATGTCACAAAAGTCATCAAATATGTAACAATATATGCATTATATAATCCAAGTATTAATAGTTTGCATGTAGAAAAATGCCATGAGAAACCATTTAACTGTGAATTTGTTTAAAAATGTGCTAGAACCCCTGGTGGTATGGTTTATAAATTAAATGCTTGTAAGATTTAGTTGATTTGATGTAATAATTTAGACCTTAGATTAACAATGTATTGAAACAATATTGAATTGTTGCTGATTAAAATATGTGTGCAAACAGAGAAATTCAGTTCTGCGTTCTATCAATTGAAATGCATTAGTAGAGTTTTTTCGGTTTAAAATGAATGTAATATGCATATTATTGAAGTGTTATTAATGGTGAATTTATAAGTTGCATGTTAAAAGTGTGTTTATTAAAATGTATTAAATACATGTTTTGCTTTAATTCACTTATGTTAGACAATGTGAGGCTTGGTAGTCTTGTATTTTGTGACTGAGCAGGAAATGCAGATTCATTTTTTCATAATGTGCACATTTTGTTTCTAGACTTCATTCCCATGAGAAGACTAGCTTAAGGTATAGGCCCTATTGTTTAGACATAGGGATAAAGTGTAACTATGTCCTTGAGTTCAGAACCCCCTGAATAGATGGACTAACAAATTACACATGTTTCAAATCTGTGTGGAGCTACATGGATGGATGACGTTCCTATGACAGACCTGGGAACGGAAGTCGATGTTTCATTCTGGAGGTGTGTGATTAATTATTATTGGATAATGCCCCTCCAACGTAATATGGACTGCTTTTCAGAGCAAATCAGTTTGCTTTATGAACTTTAATATATTCTTGACCAGTTGGACATTGGTCAGATTTTTCCAGATCTCCACAGTTCCAGAGTCCTTGCTGATCCAAGAATGCCTACATGCTGAGCCCCTTGGAGAAGTATCTGCCTTTCTGCTTGCCCCTTTGAGGTTCCCTGCTGAGAGTTGGAGATTATTCTCTAGAACCCTTCCAGAAGACTCCACCGAGCTTCTGACATGCTGACACTTTCCCTTTTCACCTATCTTTTGCCCACCTTAGTAAGTACCTTGTTGCCCGAAATTTCCTTTTTTCAAATCATTTTTGCCCTTTTTGTTTTTTGCCCACATGTATTCTGCCTCACACATGTTAATCCCTAATTTGGCCATAGCAGAGTTTTCCAATTGCTCAGCTAAAATTATAACCTTAATGATTTGAAACTGACTGATGTTTGCTAATCCAGATCAACACTTACTTTTATATCTCAATTGATTTTGTTAATGTTTTGTATGCTTCCTTATTAAATGTTAGTTTTATGAATTATGAATATTAAGGTTAGTCTGTCTGAATTTATTTCATCACCTTGGGCACCCCTTGGTGATTCTGTATCTTTATAATTTTGTCTTGAGAGTTATTTACATGACTTTGAGCTTCAGTTTGTAATAAACTATTTCTGACTGCGGTTTTCATTGTATGGCCAAATGTGTCATACTATTTGATAGGTCTGTATTAAAATTGAGTTAAATGGTTCTACCACACCCTGTCGCAAGGTCCAAAGGTCCTTCAACCTCGGTGAGCATTGATTCCTGCAAAGGATGAAAATGTCCCAGCAACTGTAAAGATTGGTGTAGGCCCATTACTATCAACATTTTCAAGCTCTAAAGCATAGCCTCTAACATTTCTTCCAAATAGTATAATATAAAACAGAAAATAATGGTATAAGAAATGCTTGGGTACACATATCAAGGGTACACTTGTAGAAAATCAACAGTCCTTACCAACATGTTAATTTTTAAACAGAACTTGGACTAATGAGTAATAGGCCTTTTTTCAGTAACATCTGCATCAATGGATTCATTGAAGTGAGGATACTCTGTAAAAGAATTGTGAATCCAAACATTGTAACTCTCATGCATATTCTGTATGGTAGCACCATACTCCAATGTCTGCAAGCTCCCTTTGCTCTAAGGTTTTACATCCCATATAAAGATGCTCATGTTCTTCTTGCACGAAAGTGCATCTGTTGCAGCAGACTTAACTGAACAAGGGTCTCCAAGATTTCCAAGGGGATTTATCCTTGTACCATATTTTGCATTTATTGCTCTCCCTGCTGGTTTCAACGAAAAGAGGAACATGAAGGGACAAAACTGTGATGTAATCATGTTTTTTCAATATTATCACAATCCTGACAGCCAGGATTTGTAGTCTCTGAAGTTTAACAAAAGCACTGCTAGGGAGGCCCATACAATAGATATTGCAGTAATCGACATGGGATAAGATGCATGCAGCAACAACTTGGCAAAAACTTTGGAGGCAGGGACGTAACATTTTTAAAGATTTGAGAATACCAACACCCATTTTCCAAACCTTTTGGATTTGGGAAAGGAAGGGCAAGATTTGTTTAAATATCTCTCCAAGTTCTTTAGTGAGGTAACGGGTAGTGGGGAGTCTCCTAATTGGATAGGCCAGAAATCAGGTACCCAGTTATTTTCATGCCCAACTACAATCAGCACCTGTCTTCTCTATATTTAGTTTTTTAAAGATCCAAGTCATCAAATTAGACATTCTTTCAGCACACTAGTAGAAATGGTGGACCTCTGATCAAAGTTTAGTAGAAGTTGAGGGTTGTCAGCATATGAATAGCACACAACAGTGAAGGTTTCTGAGAGGGAAAAGTAGACAGAACCACTCACTGTGATCTATCTGCCAAAAAGAAGAAGAATCATAGAATGGCCTTCCCTTGGAATCTGACAATGTAATTTTCTGGTAAGCAGGTGATGGTTACCTGTGTCAAACGCTGTGTGGAGATACAATAAAAGAATCCCTCTGCAGACACCATCATTCTGACATGACCTCTGCTGATCCACGACTTTGACTAGCATCATCTGAGTTCCATGATTAGGCCTAAAACCTGCTTGATATTTATTTAAAACCCTTTTTCCATAAGCAGAGTTTTAAGCCAGATCACCAGGAACTTTTTAAACCCCTTTGACACCAGGCGCAGTAACGTGAAAGGCCTGGTATTTTTTTAACTCTCTGTATTAGGACCTGGTTTCCTTCTGATGGGCCTTATCATTCCACGTTTGAACTGCTTCGTGTTTTGGTACAGTTCCAGACATTATTCAAATATTAATCGCCTCCAAAAGGTGATCTTGCACTACAGGTAACAATTCCTTGAATATTCTAGTTGGACAAGGGTTATTCAGAGATCTGGATATAAGGGACATGAACATGCCTTTCAGAGGGACTAGGCTTAGTATAGGAAGCTTATTAACCAAAACCTCTCGAAATAATAACACTTCTATTATTACAAGCAAAGCATTATCTCCAGTAATAGTTTGGGAGGGGCCACACAACCTCTTAGACTGAATCTGGGAATGAATCAAATGCTAGTAGTGAGCAATTCTGCTAATATGTTACATATTTCTTGAGAGGCAGGTATCCCTGTAGCTAACACCAGGGGGTGAAAGCAGTCATAAAAATTGTTTAAATATTTTCAGAGCTAATGGTATTGGTTCCTGTGAGACAGTTTAAAAAAAAAATTAAGAAGGCCTTTATACTCTTTTAAAGTTGACTTAAATTCCTCCTTCAAGGAATTAGATTATTCGGTCCTCCATCTGCATTCTTTCTGTCTCAGTTCAAGTCTTCTGTTGAAAAGCAAGGGTAATCCAATTATGTATAGTTATAGTTAAATCAGAACATTTGTTAGTTTAGGAAGCTACATGATCAGCCATCTGACCAACTGCTTTAGTTATTAACTAAATGAGATCCACAGGTGATTCTTTCAGTTCACGTGCTAAATAGTGTTTACTACATGCTTCACAAACCTTTTCCATCTTATCTTTCCACCATTTTCTTACAGGGTACCCCTTTATTAGCTTCCATTTTTTCTAGTATTCAGCTCATAATTGATAGGGAGAAATTAACAATTAAATGATCAAACCAAGTGAGTGGCACAATTTCAGTCTTATTATTAATCTCTATAGGTGTGCAAAAAAGGAGATTTCACTTTTAGTACCATAAACATTGCTTGCAACAAGCTCAAATGAATGCAGTCGCCCATGCCTTGAAAATCAGCTATAAAACATATCTTTTTGAGCATAAAACTGCAGCTATTTGCAGATGTTGGTTATGTTTTTAGTTATCTGATTTGCTAATGGGGGCTACTTTTATTTTGGTGCCTGGCCTATTTTCCAGTTTCCACCAAGGCATTTTGTTTTCAGGACATTTATCTTAACACATACAGTGACCCCTCCTGGCTGTAACAGCACACTCCATTTACTCTAAACCCTGGCATCAGTATGCCAACTGACATGTTAACTTCCTCCCAAGTCTCTGTATGCTTCATCGTGGAGGCAGCAGCAGTATTTTCACTCTCCATCCTACCCTATGCAGATCACATTACAAGCACACTTCTATAGGGTGGCCGACCCACTGGGGTATATACAACAGCTAAGATGGCCACCTCATCTCTAGTCAGGTCGTTACAGACACTGTATAGTCTTGTACTTTTGGACAAAAGTAGCATGGTACATGGTTGGACATGGCAGCACTAGGATTGATTCCTCTGGACACCACAGTTATACAGGTGTATCACCTGCATGAATGGCGAAGGCATACATACTTATGATTGGAGAAAGTGGAACTACTAATTCCTGAAAACATAGACACTGCAGCTGAAATTCAAGGCATAACGTTGCCATCATGTTAAGGGCCCCGTGGTGATTATAATAATCCTTCTTATTCATTAACGATATGATGTAGACAATCATTTAACATAATCAATGAGTTTTGGGCTTTGTTTTAAGTAACCCTCACTCTAGAAACTGAGGGCCTTGAACTCTTCTTCGCAGAACGTGTGCTGTCCTGTGCATGTTGTCAGGGTCTCTTTCTGGTTCCCATGCAGTTGGTGATGCAGGGCCTACCTCTAGCCTGACATTTCCCACTGCGAGCGTCCTGCTCTTTATTCACGGTCCTACCTTGTCTGCTTCCGGACCTTTACTCACTGCAGTAGCCCTAGTTCATCCGTGTTCAGCATCTCCACAATCCCACAGTTCTCCTACAGCTTTCATTATCTGCTCACTGTGCTTCAGATGAAGAGCTCACGGTGGCCCTTAGGTTTGCTCTATGGCCGCCAATCTTTGTATGCTGTGCTTCTGCTCCCTTTTTTCTTCATAGGGCTTGATGCTTTTCAGCATTTAAACACATTGCAGATTTAAGACAAGTATTTGGAAAGGCAATAGGCCTGGCATACAAATGGACATGCCTTTGTGTTGATAATGCTTCAGTCCATGCACTTAAACACTCACCATTCATACATTCAATGCGCTCATGCACCCATTCATCCACTTGCTTAATTGGTTCGTTACTGGGGGTTAAACCTATGATGGCTTGTGTTAAATCAAACTGTGCTTGCACTCAGTTCTAAATTTTTTAATGCAGTGTTTATTAAGTTTAATACTCAAAAACAACAGTGGAAAAAATTTGGTAAGAACAGGATGCAACATCTACAATAGACACAAGACACGGGAAAAACACCATTTAATGCCAAAAGACTACCTGGATACATGTATGTATAAACTGTGTACCAAGTGAGATGTTCCCTCCTGGGTAGTCCATACCATAAGCACCACTGATCGTGAGAACCCTGTGAGGCATCTTCCCTTCCTGTTCATGATGTTTGACGTTTCCCTGTTTTTGCCTATGGTGTATATATACAGTTTCATCAAACTATGTACCTAAAGTACCTTTTTCAGTGGAGAACATTTGATTCATTTATATGTCCAATGTATGTACCTAAATACACAAACACAAGTTGGTGATTGCTATTGAATAACATATATATTTATATATGACCAGCATACAATGCAAAACTCTACACAACATATTTAGGCATGTGCAATGCTTCAATATACAGTCCATAAACCATTCTTGATTGTGATCTATTACATTTCACATAGGTAATATAAGTCCATTACTTTTGTGGACAAAAAATCTAATATAAATTATTTAGGATTCAGTGCTTGTAGCTCCTACTGCACCTCTAAGGATAATCAACCTTTGTATCCAGGAGTTCTCAACCATCTGGACACAAGTAAAGCATATGGAGGAGGTCAGCCTCCCTATCGTGATAACTTTGGTAGTCACTCGATCTGGCTGGAAAATTGTTTACTGCTTACTGAAGGCATGGGCTATGCTCTGTGTAGATCTTAAAATGGATAGTGTGTCATTCCATTTTCTGTCCATAAACTGTACATCCATGTTGTTTTCCTCTTTATCCTGTATAGCCTAAGGGTACAGTCAGATACAATCACCTGCTTGATCACTCACACACAACATCAAAGCATTCTGTGCAATACTCCTATGGTGCAGTATGCTAAACATTGAAAGTTGCACTTTGGCACTCCACAACAGATTATGAAGCATACAACGCACAACTGCAAAAAAGCAAAAACTGCTGCCCAAAGGGCAGAGTTTAACTCCAAAGTGTAGATGCCTGCATGAACTGCCACTCCTGCCACCAAAACATTTCTGGTCAAAGTTAGTAATGTGTGAAGTTCAACTTCAAATCCCAATTACAGCAGGTTGTAGGCATCATCTTTCTAATGGCAATATTCAGCAGGATGTGAACAAGTTCCCAGGAGGTGGGAAAGCTAGCTCAAGACATTGCAACCAGCGTTGAAGTAGTAGTGAGTAGTTTACATTTTGGTAGTTGGCAGGGCTATTCATATTTTACCTTCCAATGCCAATAAATACAGCTTGCAGGTGAAATTTTTGCAATGCTATGGGTCAGCAAGATGTGACCAGGAATCAGAGAGGCTGGCCGGAGATATTGCGATCAGAAATAAAGTCGTAGGGGATAGTTTGATTTTTCCCAAAATGTCCTGCAAGGCCGAAGGCCACAGGTATTAAATGAACAAGGCAGATAAAGGCTCTGTTCTTTAAGGACAGATGTGAGCTTCAGTGTCTAAAAGACTCAATCAACACATGGTGCTGGCTGGATCCTGCACTTCGTGGATTCACCGCCTTTTTTGAGTTCACACACAGCACCCCACTTTCCTTCTGGTGAGTTTGGTGCTTGGTGGCAGTCTATATGTTTTACTCCCCCTGACATCCACCTGGGGTTCCAGTAACAGATCAACCAGGTAAATCACTGTGTCTTTCCTATGCCTCTATCATAATTTAACTGTATAACATAATGCAGGACATGTAGAGTAAATAATAAACTCCAGCTAATTAATATTATATTTTGCACACCTATCTTCAACACCTCCTCCTCCATCACACTGCTAGACACTGCCCCCAGACAAAATACTAGAACATCAATGGTCACTAATGTACAGCACCAAAATGCCAACATCACAGCCCCCCACTGTACAACATGCTGTCTAAAAATGCAGTCTGGCATCCCGCAACACGTTAGGAAGTGCTATGCAAATGCTATAATATGGTACAACACAGGCCGAATTTGAAAACTTCCAGAGGTTGGAACAACAAGCTCCACCAAACGTATAAAAGGCCTTCTCTATGTCTAAGGAGACAACCATGTAATCTTCCTCGCCCATCTCCACTAAGCATTTAACGTGTGCCAACCTGCACAAGCTTCTGTGAGCACAATCTCTACCTTGTGCAAGTTGGCACACCCTAAATAAGCTTAATGTTCTAGTGTGGGAATTACCTTCAAGATTCTCTCTGCTATGGTCTTGATGAGCATTTTTACATTTGTATCAAACACAGATAAATGTATGTGTGAACTTTCCCTTGTTAGGCCAGAATGACCATTAGATCTTCTCTTATTGTGTCTGGCAGGGGCCAATCTGGATCTCTTCACTGCATGCCATAAAGTTGCTCTAATAGAAGTGAAGAGAATGGGTAAAATTCCACTAGGAGACCATCAGTGGCTGCGATCCTGCCTGCTTGCATAACAACAAGTGCTACCCCTTCTTTTCCTCCCTGGAGAGCAGTACCTCTAGTTCATGCCGTAGGTCCATAGAGAGCTTGGGATCAGCTCTATCTGTATATCGTCTTGCATGATCGGGGTCAGATAGTCTTGGGTTTGTGAATAAAGGCATTTGATGGATTCTTCGGAATACTCGATTTATAGTCTTCTAAGTGGTCGGTTTTTGCCATTTTAGCTATCTAAATTATGCCTGCACTCTCGGTCTCCTTTCGCAGTATCCAAACCAGCATTTTTCCAAATTGTCCCCCTTTCTCTGGGGTCTCTCATGATAAAATGTTCATACAAATTTGTTGAATTGGGAGTATAACTCCTAAATTATGTGTTTCTGTTCTGCAGTTAGTGTGTTTTTCACAGGACCAGTTTGACATCTAGCAACTGCATCCTCGACCTCCGTAAAATCTTTATGTAGCTGCCTGCCACTTCACTATTCCTACCAAAAGGAGATTACACTTTTTACAATTTCCATTGCTTTCCATTCACTGGTTCTTGTTGAAGTTGTGCTCCAATTAGTATCACTGCAATTCCTGAGTACGTCCTCAGGTATGATTATAAAGCATTCAACATGTAAGGCCCCTATTATAAGCCTCCAGGTGGGGATGTGGGCTTTATATTTGGGCCAGCATTGTGTAGTACCAGGGAAGCGTAGTTTGTCAGTGTTCTAGCCAAATAATCTATTCCCTAACTATCTTTATACTGTTAGTGGTTAATGAAGAACTAGTCCAACCTACTATACCACCCATGTGGGGGTAATGAAATGATTAAACATGGTTGTTGAGGTGCAGTAATCTCCATACATACTCTAAATAAATTTGAGTGGTGATTTATGAGATTTATAGTATTTCTGCTTTTGGGACCTGTTCTTGGAGGCAATCTAATCTTAATAGAACACATAACACAGGTGTTATGTCATGGGGAATTACAAGTGAGGTGGCATCAGATCTAGTATTTTAGGGAACAAAATATGTCAGTTATGACTGGGATTTACAGATTTGGTGGGCATATGTCCTGACTGTCTAATGACCCAAACACCAGAACAAACCTCTGATACAGCCCTTTTTTTGTGTCAATGTCACCGTGAATGGGTCTCCACTGCCTAACCAACAAACAGTTTTGTACTTAACGCACATTACACATTTTGTGCAACGTGTGTTTTGTCCTGTGGGTCTGGATTCCCAATTTACTCCAGGTTCATCTAAAGGAAATCACAGAACAAAAGAGTGTGATGAAGTGGAATACTGGGCATGAAAAAAAACCTCACAATTACCATTTTCACTTAGTTGGCAGTGCACAGCACAAACATTGGAGTCATGAGAATATTCCTTCAAGAAGCCATTTGTACACATCATTTATAGCATGGCACTCAGCTGAGGTTGCTATTCTTGTTGCGCCATGCATATTCTTGCACAGCCTATGAACTATCAAGAAAACAGACAGCAACAAAAGGAGCAGCCTATGTCTGTACTGGAAACCATGCATAAGCTATCACGAGTAAACCTGGTCACAACCAGTTCAGGAAAGGGCTTAAAAGTGATACTGTCAGCCTATCATTCCTTTTATACAGCACTGTGTCAGTAAGAGGTAAAATAGAATTTCTGGGTGAAATCACAAAGTTAGCAACCAGCACCAAAACACTGAAAAATGGGCTTCCTCTTAGAGATAGTTGAAAGAAGTGCAAAAACCTTTGCTATCCTAAATTTACGCAAAGCAAACTCTAAACATACAGATTGGGTTATTGCTTACGGCAGATGCCTATATTGTTCAAAGCATGTGTATATTAAATTACAGCTTAATCAAGAACTTTCTGTACATTATAATATATTGTCCAGCAGAAATTTAATTGATATTATATTAGAATTTAGACTTAAATAGTAAATATTTGCAAGATTTAGTTGATATGTTATAATTTAGACCTTAGATTAACAGAATGTCATGAAACGATATTGAATTTCTAATGATTTAAATGTGTGCAACAATAGAGAGGTGTAGTTCTGCATTATACCAATTAAAATGTATTACCAGAGTCTTTTTGTTTAAAAAAACAGATGTAACATGCATATTTAAAGCATTTGAAGCATCATTAAAGTTGAATCCAAAAGTTTGCATATTCAAATTTGTTTAATTAAAACATATGACACGTATTGCTTTAATTCACTTGCATTAGCCTAAGTGGGGCCTGTTAGTTTTGCATTTCGTGACTGTGCAGGAAATGCTGATTCATTTTCCTAACCACCCATGTGGGGGTAATCCTGTCTGGAGCTACATGGATGGATGAGGTTCCCATGACAGGCCTAGGAATAGATGTTGATGCTGCAACCTTGAGTTGTGTGATTGATCACTATTGGATGATGCCCCTTCAACTTTATATGGACTGTCTTTCAGAGTGAATCAAGTTGTTTTATGAACTCTAATATATTGTTGACCAGTTGGACTTTGGTCAGTTCTTCAGATCTTTGGATTTCCAGAACCTTTCCTGGGAATGAATAACTGAATGCTGAGCCCTTTGGAGAGGTATCTCCCTCTCTGCTTTTCCCCTTTGAGATGTCCCACTAAGACTTAGGCCCTCATTACAAGTCTGGCGTTCTTTACTGAAGACCGCTGTGCTGGTGGCTGCCAAAAGACTGCCAGTGATGGTGCAATCTCGACCGCCGTATTAAGAGTCACATAATGAAGACCGCCCAAAAACAGACACTAATCTGACACCGCAAGGCTGATACCTAGGGCGAGAGAGAGGCGGTTCCACCACCAGCCCCACCATACCTACAACATCCCACCCTCCATATTATGACCCACAAATCAGCACAGTGGTCATTGCACGGTGTAAAACCATTGGCGGTGTGAACTGTTGTGGTCAAAATATCACCTCCATCAGAATCCAACACCACATTGGACAGTATGAATTCCCCACACCTGAGACAAATACCCACACTACACACACACCCACACACTCCACTATAAAACACACCTCCACAAAACCCACAATCCTTTGCAAATACAACCACACACAGACAGCGAGGACCCACAAACCTATTTCAAATCAATGATACACCATAGCCACATATACACTGTACACTCAAAACACACCACACAACTGCACCATCAACACCATACACACATCATAACTGCACACAAACACCAGAACACACCAGCACACAAAACTAAGCACCCTACACACCCCATCAAGCCCCAAACACCCCACCCTTGAGCACAACACCTATACCCCAAATCACTTCACTACCACTATGTCCCCTCAAAAGAACCCACGATTCAAAGACAAAGAGTTGAGAGTCATGGTCGATGAAATCATCAGGGTAGAGCCTCAACTGTTGGGAGCACAGGTCCAGCAAACATCCATAGCCAGGAAAATAGAGATATGGCAGAGGATCGTTAACAGGGTGAACTCAGTGGGCACCCATCCACAAACAAGGGAGGACATCAGGAAGAGGGGGAATGGAAGGTGTGTTCTATGGCATCACGTCACTAGATTGCCATCAACAAGACTGGTGGTGAGCCCCCACCTCCCCTCTCAGAGTTCACATCATGGGAGTAGAAGGTCTTGGACATCATGCATCCAGAGGGCTGGATTGGAATAACCAGAGGACTGGACTCTGGTAAGTTACCAACAACTCCTGTACAGCATGTGTCCCCATCACCCTATCCTCCCTCAGTTCACCGCGTCTCACACTTCTGCCCCCTAATCACCTGATGTCCCTCCTCTGCATGCCACAATACCCAACTCCCACTATCCCTACACAGTCCCTCCCCAGTGCACGGATGGCACTCACAATGGCAAGTACCACAACTCCTACAATGCATCACTACCTACACATGAAAAGATGCCATACCCACCTCATAGTGGAACACCTGCACGTAAAGCCATTGCACATGTAACACATACTGGATGCTTTGACTGCGTGCTACTACATGGCAGTGACAGCAATGCTCCACTATCCACAATCCTCAATGGAACATGGAAACAATGTAACAATCCATCACCCCAAACATTGTCTGTAGTGCAGCATCTGTCATTGCCATCACTGGGAAGCAAGTCAAGCCAGTGCACACATCAGACTATGATACAAACAAGTACACCTTCACAATGTAACTCTATCCATCCATGGGTACCCCTGCCACTGCCACCCTGCAGAGGATGCCAGTGACAGCCAGCCTTCCCCAGGATGAAGGCCCCAGTGGATGTCTGGACATTGACGAATTACTTGGCCCATCTGGGACAACTGGTCAGTCCACCATCACCAGCCCCACCCTGCCCAGATCTGAGTCCCCCACCCCAGTGGCAATAACATCACAGCCAACCCCTCATCCCCAAACCTGTGTTCCAAGGACTGTTTAATCAGCGGCTTGCCCCACAGTACAGGGACCTCTTACACCCAATAAGATGAAAGTTCTGGTCTAACTGGGAGTAGGCACATTGTGCCAGGTGCACAGGCACAGGGGGCCAGGGGCAGTGGGGCAAAGGAATGGGGCTCCAAAGGGGAACGACTGGCCAGGAGGCCATCGCCCAAGTCCTGGGAGCATACCAGCAATCCCAGGATAAGATGGGCCAGATCCTCTCAATCTTGCAGGAGAACTAGAGGCTGCAGAGGGAATACCATCAGGAGGCCATGCAGCAGTGGCAGGCTCACAATGCCACCATGGCCTCCAATGCAGGGGTGCTCAAGGAACTAACTACCATCTTGCATGCATCCTCCACTCACCAACAGGCCTCTTCTAATGCCACATACCAACTGAGCCATCCACTTCTGCTGCAGATAGTGGAATGGAGGCCCTGTCAGAAGACCCGCAGACCACCATCACCCCTCCCTCTGTAGCTGAGGAGCCCCCATGCAAATGAGGCTGTCCATCCAGACATCCTGCAGGACACGATGCCAAGACCAATACCACTGCCAGGAAGTGACCCTCTCCTGAACATTCCCCCTTGTGTGCTACTGAGACACCCTGTTGACTGTCCACTGTCATGTCTCAATTTTCCCATGGCCCCCTTGGATACTGGACCTAGACTACCCACAGCTGGGCCAACTACTCTGATGATTACATCGACCTGGACCCCACTCATTAGCCATTGCACTTGTGTAGCACATTAAACACCATTGAGCACAGCTACTGTTTACCTGTCTTTGTTGTAACAAGTACAGTTTTCAGTATTACAATATGTAAGTACAGTTACCAATTGACCATTAAAAGTCTGGAAGATGGACAGAAGGGGGAGCAATGTGCAGCAAGTATGAAAGTAGAACAGACATATTCTGAAATCATGTGTCAAGGGAGCCACCAGACAAGCCAGGAACTAGAGTTCCACCGCCCAACAGACCTGCAAATAGACCAAGACAGGGACAACCATCATCATAGGAGTCAATGTTGGCCACTCAACACACATGCAGTACATTGTGGACCTCCCTAGTTTGAATTGGCAAGTGGAATGTCAACACATATTACAATGGCAGTTCCATATTTACAATACATGCATTTCCAGTGGTCCATCCCTCACAGCTGATATTAGCCAACTAAAGGCATGGTCCACTGTTGGTCAAAGTCATGTCCCATATTCATCCACTGTGTACAGTGAGGATAAGTAGCAAAACTGATAACACTACTATGTTTGGCAGTCCTACTGCAGTTGACATATCAGTACAGGGAACATACAACATGGGCAATCCTTTGCAGATGTGATGCTAGACAACAGCATATTAAAAATTGCTCTGACATAAGAAGTATAATACCTCCCCTGATGGCCAATGTTTATCCCCAAAACCCACACAGCGGGATAGCATCACTTCACACCTCCACTGATGGCATACACCAGGATGAGCTATGTCACAAGGCAGACAGGATTACAGTTCACATGCAAAACAGTTTACACATACCTGTATTTCATTGGAAGTACTGGTGGATCAACTCTGTTCTAGAGTTAGATGCATCCTCAACATCTGCCTCCTTATCACTTTCCATGTTACCATCATCAGCCACTGGTCCAGCTGCCACCACCTTGTCTCAGGGCCAGATTTTGTAGCATGCAACAATGATCTTACAGACTTTTAGTGGACTGTAGAGCAGCACACCTCCTGAGACATGTAGACACTGGAATCTGGCCTTCAGTAGCCCAAAGGTCCTCTCAATGACACGCTTCGTCCTGTTGTGGGCCTCATTGAAACGGATTTCCCCATTTGTGGTCAGGTATCGCACTGGTGTCAGCAGCCAGGGAAGGTTAGGATAGCTAGTCACCTGTGTGCATAAAGTTGGACCCATCACAATACCGGTTGAAACACGTGGCAGAATGTGAAGAGAAGTGAGATCACAGGTGCACATATACTGTTGCAAACATACAAATGAGCCATGCTCTTTCTCTCTGTAGTTGTGCCATCATGTGTGGGGAAATTGCTGTTCCTCAGAATGTAGGAGTCATGCACAGATTCAGGAAACTTGGCTGTCACCTGGGAGATATACTGGCCAGTGAAACACACCATCTGGTCATTAATGGAGTAAAAGTTTTTCTTGTTCCTGTACACTTGTTCATTGGTCCTGGGAGGAACCAAAACAATGTGGGTGCCATCTATGGCCCTTATCACATGAAGTATATGTGCCATATCATAGAAGTCAGCTTTTACAGTGGCCATTCCCGCACGTTGGGGGAACCTGATGTAGGTGTCCAGATGCTTGAGTAAAGCACACAGTACATCCTTCAATACAAGAATGAACATCGGCTGTGACATTCCTGCTGCCCCGCCCACTGTAATTTGGAAAAAGCCTGAGGCAAGGAGGTGTAGCATAGATAACACCTGTACTGTGGGAGGGATGGCATAGGGATTACGTATGGCAGGAAAGTTACAGCTCCAGCTGGGTACACAGTTCCACGATGGTCTGACGGTTCAGATGATAAATTTGGATGATGTGTCTCTCTTCTAGAGTAGCAAGTATCTCAGAATAGGAAAGAAGAAAATCCACAAGTTGAGGTCGACAGTTCACAAGCCAATGAACACTATACTTGTAGCACACAAAAATACTGTGGACATAACGCTGAAGTACACAATTCATTTGGGCATGTAGACTGACCGTGTATGCCAGCCTAGATGACAGTTGCAGCCCCAGACAGCTTGCCACACACAAAATAGTTGACACTTCCATGTAACAACACCCTATTTCCACAGGTAATAAGGTATATGTAACATTTGAACATGTAGAGATGGTTACCCCGTCTATAAGGCAGCTAGTGACTGCACGTCATGTCATAGTAGCCAGTACATCTAACTACACTATCCAATAATGTCATGTGTGAACCTGGCTTTGATGTGTGAACATAGTTGATCTATGTACATGTGACTAAGAAACATCCATGACGCACTTATCATTCACCTACGGTACACTAACTACATGGAAAATGGCAGCCACCTGCCCTGCATGCACAGAACAGATGGAAGTAACCTAATTCTGCCGGGCACTATTGGTCATGGCAGTAGGCGGGCTCAACCGCCGTGCAACTCCTTATTGGATAACAATGTTGCCTATGGGAGTCTTGAGCCAATGATAATTACTGCTGGCAGTGACGGTCATGTACGTGGTGGCCGTAACCACCATTTTCTGTTGCTTAGATCACTTGACCTGACACTAATGCCTGGGAGCCATTATGCCACACTCTGCAGGAAATAGGGCCCCTGCCTTCACCCAGGATGAACTTGAAAAGCTAGTCAACGGGGTCCTACCCCTGTACGAATAGTTCCATGGGGCACCAGAGCAGCAGGTGAGTCAAATGTTCCTTTCCTTTCTGATAGTGATATGTGTGAGGTTGAAAGGCATTGAGACGACACACATGGAGTAAATGCATGCAGATGGCAATGGAGTTGGTGCGTTTGTGCCGTAAAGACACATTAGTGTGGTCATGAGATGTGTCTGATGTGTGAAGTCCAATACTGTTGCTGTGAAGCCACTCTACGTGACTTTCTCCTTCTGTCTGTGTCACCCATACAGGTCAGCGCCCAGCAGAAGAAGGGATATGGTGTGCCATCGCCAAGCAAGTGCGGACTGGGGGTCCATGCCAGGTGGAGCACCCACTGCAGAAAGTGTTGGGAGGACCGGAGATGCTGAGCCCGTAAGACTGCTGAGGCCCAGCTAAGGATGTCCTGCCAACAAGGGAGGGTGCCCGTCTGACCCTGTCCACGCTAATGGCCTGTATTTTGGCAGTGGCCCACCCTGAGGTGGATGGGCGCTTGAGGGCAGCACAGCAGCCACAAGTGGGTACATATACACTCACACATGGCCAATGTAAGGCTTGCATGGCTTTGGGTAACCTACTAGTTGGAAGATGTAGTGTGGATCATTGTTAGATGCACATCAATCATGGGTATGAGCCACCCTGGCAGGATTTGTATTGATTATGTGTGGCAATCCCATGCAGACTGTGACTTATGAGGGGACTTACTTAACAATTTTTTGAGTGACCAGCTCCTTCCATCACCATCAGTATACCCGAAGTGGCAGGGCAATGCCATCAGTAATAGTCTGCCACTATGGCAGAGGTAATTTGTGAGTTCTCAATCAGCAGCCTTTTACTGCATGTGTAGATGGCTGCAGAGGGCCAAGATATTACTGGCCACATAGTTTATGGATTTGTTGACATGCTACCTTGCTATGCAGGAATCGGTTGTGTAAGGAGTACAGGGAATGACTATGTATACAACCATGGGATTGTGCCAAGTACTGTGTTACTGTGAAATGTCTGATCCTTCATCAAGTCAATGACTGCCAATGTTCCCACATTAGTAGTTTTTTTTCTCCCCAGTTTTTGTTTCCCCTATGATTTCCCACAGTTGTACATGTCAATGTAAAGTCATGCTCTGCCATGGTATACCAGCAGAATAAGAGGTTGTTACTCTGCGTGAATGATGGCTAGGTATTGGCCCATTGCACTCTTTCTTTCTCTTCCACCCTCCCTCTCTTCCTCCCTCTCCTCCTCTGTCTTTGTGTGCATCAGCATCATCAGGCAAAGCAGAAGGGGCACCGGCGAGTGGGGAAGCTGCAGCCCATGGGACCCAGGAGGCTGACACTAGCGGAGTTGAGGGGACCAGTGGGACAGAGGGTGAGGAGAGTACCACGAGAGCGACCGGATCTACAACATCCTCTCTGGATTCCTCCTCCGTTGAACATTCCCTGGCAGTGGCGGACCCATCTGGGTCCAGCCCATCACCATCCTTGTCCACCAGCCCCCTTTCCAGCACCACTATTCCTTTAGCTCCCCACCCAGTTGCCCGTGCCCGCTCACCCACGAGGGTAGGCATCTCCTTCGCTGCAAGCACCTCTGCCCCTGTCAGCCCTGCTGCCCTCAATGAGAAGGCTATTGACCTCCTGAGGTCCATCTCTGTGGGACAGTCAACCATTGTGAATGCCGTCCAGGGACTGGCATCACAGATGCAGCAGACCAATGCCTACCTGGAAGGCATTCACGGTGCCCTGGCTGGCCTGCAAAGATCGTTTTTGCCTCTGGCCTCCTCGTCGATGGCAGCCAGTGTCCCTTCGTCTTCCATCCCCCCTCCAGCTACCTGTGCCCAATCCCACACCACTCTCTAAACACTTATCCAGAGCACAAAGTCAGACCACCATTCAACCACCTCAACAGATACAGTTCGCAAAGACAAACACAGGCACCACAGGACCCACCACCACCATGCACACAGTCAACAGACACATGCAGACCCCCATACATCCACCCAATACACCACATGCGCACTCACCACGACGACCAACACACCCGCATGCAGCACATCCACCTTACCTGCAGACAGTACCCCAACAGACACTCACACATCCACCCTGTCATCTCCCTGCATCTCTTCCCCCTCCTCCCAGTACACCTAAACGCCCACACTCGCCCACCCAACAGACACCCAGCACACACATGGCATACATCCACATACAAGCACCCAAGGCACCTACACGTACACACCTCTCAACAACTCCCTCTCCCTCCACTCCAAAAGGTTTTTCCCATGACAGCTCTGGTGTCCCTAAAAAGATACCTGTGTGAGTTTTCCCTGTTACCTCCCACTGGCCTAGTCCCTGTGTCGCCCAAGCACCCAGCTACCCTCCCCATACCCAGTCCTTCCACCTCCCAGTCCTCCCATGACCACCCCGGTTGAGCCCATGGCCCTATCCCTGCACAGTCTTCTACCCTCACCAAACCCAAGGTCACCCATCTCAAACCAAAAACCAAGGGCCCTCCCACAAAGGGCAAAAGTAAGAGCAAACTCCCCCAAGCCAAAGGATCCCCCCCACCAAACTCAAGCCACGGGACCCCCCTCCCAACCCCAAGCTCCCACCTCGGCTCCCCTCACCTCTGAGGTACCTGCCTGCCCCACTGATGCCCCTGCCATATGGAGGCCACTTTGCAGTCAGGAGTCAAGTTGGGCCCAGAGACATTATCCAGTGTGCCTGGGATACTAAGAACAATTGGACTGGCCAGTAGGCCTATGTTGTACATTGTTTTGTTTTTTTCACAACATTTATATTTAATATATCTGCACTAGAGAACCACTAGTGTTGAGGGTGACAAACTTGTCCTAGCTTTCCTTCCACATGTATGTATTATATATATGCAATTTGGTGTGTGTGTTCTGTGTATGTGATGTGTTTGTGTGGCAGAATGAGTTGTGTAGGTGAGTTGTGCTATGGACTGGTTATGCTGTGTTGTGATGGTGTCGTGTGGCATTGTGTGGTAGTGGTATGTGCGTCCGTGTGTGTTGTGATGCATCTATTTTTTCATTAATCTTTTTATTATTATTGTCATTTCAAATATAACAGAACAGCATATTTCAGTGCCAGTATTTGTATAGTAGTCGGTTATATCCGTTATATATTTGGAAAGTTCATGAATATTTCTGACATCAGTTGGTGCCTTTATCACTTTTTTTTAAGGAGTAGAATATATTGGTAACCCAGTTATATGCAATACATAACTCAGCTTGAAGGATTGACGTGGACCTAAACATAACTGCTTTGTAAAAATGGCACCTAGGTCTCAGGGCTAAGGCGCAGCGTGCTAGTGGTCTTGTTGCTCTATTTCTTCTGTCTCTCCATTCGGGTGCATTAACATTTGTACATTTATATATGAATGCAGATCCAGTGGTTGTGATGCATCTATGATGAGCTTTGTGTGTTGGGTGGACATGGCGTGTGATCTGACATGTTGTTTGGCAGGGTTTTAGTTCGGATTGGTTGTGTGCTGTTGTTATGTGTTGCTGCCAGTATGTGTTATGCCTCTCAGCCAATGTGTTTGTGCGGTTGCGTTAGTATTGTCGTTTTGTGAATAAGTGGTGTTGTGTGTGGATGTGTTTGATAGTGGTGGTGGCGTGCGTGTGCGATGTGGTGTGTGTATGTTGGCTGTGGTATGTGTTGTTTGTGTGTGAGTATGTGTATGTAGGTGTGTTTGTGTGTTGGTACGGGTGTGTGTTTACATGTGTGTGTGTGTGGCCATCTCTAGCCGTGCTGGGGTTGTGTGTGGGTGTGTACTAATCACATTCCCTCCAGTGTGTGCTAGGTGGGTGTACTTACGGTTGCTGTTTTCGTCACTGGCTCTGGAGTTGTATGGCCATCAGCAGCAGAGGAAAGAATTCAAGTTCGGGTTCCATGGCAGCTGCTGATGTTTCTGTGTTCCTGAAGGTGAGTGTTGCCTTTTATGTTGTTCGTTTGCGCCAAGCTTTTCGTGGTGGTGCAACCGCCCTGGAAACCCTGGCAGTGTGCAACCTCGTAATATGTACGGCAGAAACATAGTCTCTGCCAGCCTGGAGAAGCCTGTTGCGGCGGTCCGTCCGTACTGGCAGTACTGGAGGTATATTAGCTGTGTTCCATTGGGAACGCCACCATGCTCAGAATATGGCAGTCTTCTCCGCTGGCCCAGCTGCGGTGCAACTGCCATAGACACCGTGGCACTCCTTGTACCGCCAAACTCATAATGACCACCTTAGGGCCTGATTATGACTTTGGCGGAGCGGATTACTCCGTCACAAATGTGACGGATATCCCGCCCACAGTATTACAAGTTTCATTATGTCCTATGGAACTTGTAATACGGCGGACAGGATATCCGTCATGTTTGTGACTTAGTAATCCCCTCTGCCAAGATCGTAATCAGACCCTTAGAGACTTTTTCCCTAACACTTGCAGAAGACTCTTGCTTGAGCTTGTGACATGCTGACGCTTTCCCTTTTTACAGATCTTTTACCCATCTTAGTTAGCATATTGCTTCCCAAAATTTCCTTTTTCCAAATTGTTTTTGCCCTTTTTGTCTTTTTGCCAGCATGTGTTCTGCCCCACATATGTTAATCCTGAATTTGGCTATGGTAGGGGTTTCCCTTTGCTCAACTGAAAATTATAACTTTGATGATTTGAAACTGACTTATGCTTGTAAAGCCTGAGCAACGTGTGATTTCTATATCAAAACTAATTTTGCTAATGTTTTGTACTTTTCTTTTTGAATGCTTAGTTTTATTAATGTTAGTTTGCCTGAACCTATTTTGTCACCTTTGGTAACCCTTGGTGATTCTGTATCTTTATAATTTTGTCTTGAGAGTTGTCTACACGACTTTGAGCTTGAGTTAGTAATAAATCCCTTTTTTCCTCACTGGCATTCTCCTTGTATGGCCAAATGTGTTGACTGTTTAATTGAACTGAGTTGTATTCAAGTTGAGTTGAATGTTCTACTACACTCTGTCACACCTAAAGGTCCATCCTCAATAAGCATTGATTCCTGTGAAGAATGAAAATGCTCCAGCACTCTTGTCTTCTCATTGACTTTGATTTAAACTTGATTTTTATTATTCCGTTTCCTCCATTTCAAATTGTACAGGGTTGGTTGGTGTGCTTTGCAGAAGACCTAGTATTGATTGTACAAAAAAGGTAAGAAGGGCACCATATGTTCCATTCAAAGTAGTCTGGTGGTGTGGAGAGGCTACCCCTCCTAGCCCAGTCACACCTATTTCCAAAGGAGAGGAAGTTGCACCCTTCTCCTACAGGAAATCCTTTCTTCTGCTATCCCCTGCTCAGGCTGGGGAAGCAGCAGCAGGGCAGAATCGTGTTTGTGGGGCTGCAGTAGCATGGGCTGACCACCGACCCTGGAATACTGGTAGGAGCAGAACTGGGGAATCCTCTAAGGAACCCCCAGGGTGCATTGAATAATCCCACCAATACTGGAATCAGTATTGGGGTATGATTCCAAAATGTTTGATACCAAACATGCCCAGGTTCAGAGTTACCTTTATTTAGCTGGACCACAGGTAGTGACAAGCACAAAGAAAAAATGGCTCTCCCACACATACGAAGTCCAGGGAAGTGGAACTGGAGTTCATAAGGGCACCTCTGCCCATGCAGGGGTGCCCACACACACAGGGACCTGCACCGTACCCTTTAGGCTGGAGGGGCCTAACATACAATAGTTTGTTTTATTATTTTAACACCTAACTATAATGTCACTTTAACCCATCTTTTTTCAGTGAATGTATATTATATATATATATAT
Source organism: Pleurodeles waltl (assembly GCF_031143425.1). Taxonomy (NCBI): domain Eukaryota; kingdom Metazoa; phylum Chordata; class Amphibia; order Caudata; family Salamandridae; genus Pleurodeles; species Pleurodeles waltl. Next base: position 392,031,434 of record NC_090446.1, read on the forward strand.
ATATATATATATATATATATATACATACACACACATACATACATATATATATAAATACACATCTATGAACATTACCTAGTGGGGGTTGCCAAGAGGTAGTTATTGTTAAGACCTAGTTTCTATATAAAAAGCGTTTTTACTTGCATATATCTTTGGTGCCAGTTGATGAATCTTCACAAAATGTTCTCAAAAAATGTGACACTCACTTGAGCTGATGTCTTGAAAGTTTTGGGATGATATGTCAAGCAGGGCCTGGCAGTTCCCAGGGGCAACAATCAAAACCAGTGCGGGGTGATGACCCACCCCAAGTTATAGTTACCTTAGGTCACTAGTTATAGTTACTTGAGATAACTCTAAGTATAACAGGTGAATGTCTATGGTTTTGTATGTTTAAAATGCAAGCCTAACTATAAGATCCCTGCAACCTTTGTTTTTTTAAGTGAATATATATATATATATACACACACACACATATATGCACACATACATTTAGCTATATGTATATATATGCACGTGTACCTGCACACACATATAAAATAGATATTATAATGCAATAGCCTCAGCCCTGTTAAAATTATTCTCAGCTCTCAATTGTGAATTTACAAATTATATTTTGTTTATAATTTAGTAATCTTTGCCCTATAGCAAATAGATTATGAAAACTGTGCTTATACGTGTGAAATGCTGTTAACAATGGTCAAGGATAATGTGAATTTATAGAAAGATCTATAGAACACCATTCCTAAGAATCCTTTTTACCCAAAACTTTCATATGAATGACATTTATTGTTTTATGGAAACCATTTCATAGTACGTCTTCTTCTGACATTTTCTTTTACAATCATTTTTAAAGTGTAAATATCTCTAATCTTAAAAATAGGTTGCTCTGTTGATTTTTTACTACACAGTTTTTAATTATACTTTTTCCCTTCTCCTCCTTCCCAGATCCTGTCACTGGGTGAGGTTTCATTTTAAAAAACATTGCTCTACAACTTACACCTGAATACCCTTGCAGCTTCCTACTCTTTTCCTCTCCCACATTCCTTCTTACTTCCTTCTGCTAATTCCTTCAATCTGGCTTCAGTGTATCATTCCCCTGTTTTCTTTCTATGAATATAGATACTGAACTCAATATATTTTTGGAAAGTTAGTTTATATGAAGTTTGTGTGAAAAAGAAAACCCATCTATAAAACACACAAAAACGTAAAATCATTCAACAATATCCAATTCAAATGACAGGCTATAGAAAATTGAGCACTTTAACACAATTCTTCTGATTTTTTTGTGTTCAAAATATTTTATTGAATTTTATGAGAAAGCATACAAAACAAAAAAGAGCACCGAATGAGGTACATACAAATTTACAATAGTCCATCAGTAGTATACCTTTACCTAAACAAGGATAGTTCTTAACAGAATATTTACTAAAACTGAAAGTAAAAAGGGGGAATCAATAAAGACCATGTTTTCTTTACAAGTATATCTTAATAGAGCTACTCACTATAAACTTAAAATCCTTATACATTAGACAATTATGTAACCTATTAATATTACATATTTATAAATATAATGCTACATATTTATCAATTGGTTTCCAAAAGGAGTGAAAGTAGATGAGTTGTGAACAACACCCAACATAGTCAGATTGGCATGAATTGATAATAATGAAGCATTTTTCCAATTGGCAGTATTTGATTTTAAGGCAGCAGAACGGAGCACTGGGACAGCTGACCACGTTGCCTGGAATATACATATATTAGAAGTATCAATGACTGAGTGGTGTGCATTCATTGATACTTATGATAAATGTCTATTCAAGGAAACATGGTCAGCTGTCCCAGTGCACCGTTTAGGGTTTGTGAGATATAGCAAGGAGGCAATTTTGCCACGCAGGGGTAGACCAGTAGGGGATTTAACAATTTGGGCAGAAACTGCCCTTATGTGCAGTATTAAGGAAATCATGCTGGATTCCCTGGACATGCTCTGCATTTCTTTAATGTTTCCAGGTGTGGCTAAACGTTTTATGTATAATGTTTATTGCAGACCAACTGCAAGCAAATTTGAGTCTGGGGTAATCCAAATGCTTTCTGTCCATTTGGCTGGTCTCCAGGCCGAGGC